>NW_021621192.1:2600897-2651314 GCF_004785775.1 Grammomys surdaster
GTAATTAGATAGACCTGCACCTCACATGAGAATGTAATTAGATAGACATGTACCTCACATGAGAGTGTAATTAGGTAGACCTGCACCTCACAGAATAAGATGGAGATGTGGTACTCCTAGAAGTGACCACCAAGAGTTTTAATTTTCTATCTTGAAATATAGCAAGGATCAATATACAGTTTTGAATTTCAGAAAAGCAATCAATCATATAAGTACAGGATGGGAAGATAGTAATAGAAAGAATCTAATAGCTTAACAGTTCTACAGATGTTGGCATGGTTGTGCTTGCCCATAATACCAGCACTTGGGAATGGGGAGGTGAAGGCAGTAGGATCAGAAGTTCAAAGTCATCCTCAGCAAGTTAGAAGCCAGCCTAGACTACATGATACTTTGGACCTAACCAACTAATTAATTGTGAACTTATTAACAATTAATAATCGAAAAGATTGTAACTTAGCCATTCACTGCCCCCAGCCATTCTCCAGTTCCAATTTTCTCATTTATAATCAATTTTATTCAGAACCAATCTAGACACAACGTTGAATGATTCCCCAATGATAATCCATCCCAACAAGAGGATTCAATTTTTAGATTTCTAAGAAAGGGTATAATTTACAATATATGTCATGTATACATATTATATGATGATTATACATATAATATATACACATACATATATAAAGGATACAATATATATCCTGTAAGAAATGCCTGATACATATTAATTTCTTCACTGCTGCTGCAACCAGAGAATATCTTTTTCACTGAGCCCCCACAAGTAGCAATGAGTGCTACACACTTAACCTGGGCTGGATTCCCTGGAATGACAAATATATTTCCCTTTATTATTTACAGTTGGTCCTATCTTCCTTTGAAACTCAGGTGTTAGCCCATTCAGAAGCTCAGTTCCCAGTCTAAAGTGGGTTTTGGAAAAGCGTGCTCTCCTTGAAGAATGACTCCCAACTCAATCTCTGCTTCTCCCTTTCCTGCTTTGTTTTTCTTTCCTCTTTTCCATCACATCGTTCAGATTTGTTGTGTCCACATCAAAACATAATCATCAAAGTATTCAAAATAAAGTTCTCATGGACAGGTTAAAGAAAAGCAAAAATTGAATTTAACATGCTGACAAAGTTGATTTAAAATAAGGCTCAAAACCTTAATCTTTGAAAATCACATAAAAAGAACATTGATCATGCTAAATTATATCAAAACTGGTTAATAGTATAAGAGAAAATGAAACCATAATCCTGAGAGTGATAATATCAATTATGGAGTAAATTGTATCTGTAGTATCTATGTTATAACAAAGTTCAGATCTCTGATTAGCCAAAGGAGTGGGCAAAAGATGGTCACATGACCTTTTGTTCTCCACTCCTTTTATTGAAAATACTTTTTTTCATTCAGTATATCCTGATTATAGTTTCCCCTCCCTCTACTCTTCCTAGTTCCTCCCCACCTCCCCTCCCTTTCAGATCCACTCCCCTTCTGCCTCTAATTAGAAGGGAACAGGCTGCTAAGGGATAACAACCAATCATAACAAAATACAATATAACAAGAAAAAAAACAAAAACCATCACAGAGACAAGGCAAACCAAAGAGCCCAAGAGAAGGCCAAAAACCCTTTGACCTATAATGCTGTCCTGCCTGCAGATTATGCTAGGGCAATGGTGGTACATAACTTGTGGCAGTAACCAACTAATTTATGATTTGACTAAGGGCCCACCCCACAACATGGAACCCATTCCTGACTGCTTAGGTGATGAGGAACCAGAGACTGGATAATCCAGAGACCTAGGATAAAACCAAATACTACTGGTCTGTTTTTAAAATGTGATAAAATGAATCTTAATGATATTCTGCTTTATTCATAGATTATTGCCCTATTTTAATTATTTATTAATTAATTTCTTTACTTATTTACTGGTTTTTAAATACAGGATTTTTCTCTGTAGCCCTGGCTGTCCTGGAACTCACTCTGTAGATCAAGCTGGCCTCAAACTCAGAGATTCACCTGCCCTTGCCGCCTGGGATGGGATTAAAGGCGTGCCCCACTATCACCTGGTATATGATTTTAACATTTTAAGTCTTCCCCACAAGTTTTTCATATAATTTTTAAAGTAATAAAGTTATATAACAAGACAGTGGGTTGCCTTATGAATGTTCCCATCATTGTTAATATCCAAATGGAAAATGTTAGTGCTTTGTGTTAACAACCATTGTAGGGAAGACGGTAAGGAGGGGCTGAGATCTAGTGAACTATTTTGAAAGTCTGTCTCAGTCTCAAGAGCTTTGATTACGAAGATTTGTTAATAGTTCTGAGCAACCCACCCCCCAAAGAAATCACATTTCCTTTTATTCTTGAAGCTCAGTCATAATTGGCTAATGGAAGAAGACAAATTAGAAAGTTGGTTACAATTGCGTTTAACTTTAAGTTTAATAATGGTGAGTGAGAAGGCAGAGAAGGCTTAAAATATGAGCTAGAAATTGAGTTGGTCCAGAGAAAGTAGGTGTTCTGAGTTGATTCACCCACCTCAAAATCTGTGTTAAAATCCTAATCCATGGTACCTTAGTATATGACTGTATTTAGAGAGAAGATAAAAATAAATTAAATTAAAATGGGGCTATAGGGTGCCATGCACAAGAAAGATCACATGAAGACATAGAATGGAGACTACAAATACAGTCTGGAAAAGTGCTCAGTAGAGCCACATTCTGACAGTGCGCTGCCCTTGGAAGTCTATGCCTATTGAATAGTGGGGAAGAAATATCTGTTATTTAGTTACTAGTCTGAAGTGCTTCATTATGCTTCATCATCTCTAGCACAATAATACAGCAGATTTGAAATCTGAGAGATTAAAAAACAATAATACCCCTAAGGAGAAAACAAACATAATAAAGATGTCAAGTGATAGGTGCAGGTGATAGAAATGATGCTAGACAAGGATGAGGGGCATACTTTAGAGACAATGTATTAGTGAAAAACACTCACAACTATACTGCAATACATAGAGTCATTCCTCCATTCCCATATGGTATCTTAAGAGAAATTATTTTAAAAATAAACAAAGATGGCTCAGTGGTTAAGAGCACTTGTTCTTACAGGCTTGGTTCCCAGCATCCATATGGCAGCTCATAAGTGTCTATAACTCTAGTTTCAAGGCCTCTGAAAACCTAGCCTCGATGGGCATGCAGTACACATACATACATGCAGGCAAAACAGTCACACATTAATATTAAAATAAATGAATCTTTTTTTAAAAAACTCAATATTCAAGTCTTTACTCATAATTTACTTCCCATGGATGTTTTCAACTACCACGCTTTCCAGTTTCTCCCACTTACATGCTATGAGTTTGTGTCCAGATTCCTGTGTTGTTATCCCATCTAATGTGATGTTGGGAAATGTATAGGATATGTTTTGGTCCCAATAACAAAGAGCCCTTTAGATTGGTGCCCTTAGGAAAGAGCCAAAACAGATCCTCATCTTCCCCCCACATGAGGGCGAAGAAGATTAACAGTGTGAGCCAGGAAGTAATCCTCCCCAGACAACTATCACCCGGCCTCTTATTCTTGGAGTTTGCAGCCTCCAGATCTTTGAGCTCCATTGTTTACCGCACCCAGTCTGAGATGCCGCATCACTGCAGTTTTGATGAACAAGTGACAACTGTCTTCTGTGTATTTGCTAGAACCTGAGTAGATTAGACACACCCACTTAACTTTCTCTATGACATTTGTATCCAGTATTCACAGTTATTTTTATTCATTTATCACCTGTCAATACTAGAAAGTAAGTTCAATAAGGTAAGACTCCATCTTTTTAATTGACCATTGTGTCCTTCGTCCCCTACCCAAAAGAAATTAAACCTGTAGTTCAATAAATAACAGTATCTAATGAATGAATTGCTCTGGAAAATGCAGCCAAGAGGTAATCTTCCTTAAGACATATAGATAAGCAATTCTGGGAAATACTGGGAGAATGTTCTACCTCATTTTCCCTTTCTTCAAGGCTCTTGAGAAACTACAAACCCTTTGTCAAGACAGGGAGGAGCCTGGCAGATAAGAGAGGCTTGTTCCCGCTACACCATAGACAGGCATGTACACATAAGACTAAGATACAGAGGTTAAATACTGAAGGCTAAATATTTAACTATTGTTTTGTATAACAATCCAAAATTTCATGAGGATAAATGGACAAAGGGTATGCTCACAGCATCTAAAATAATACGTATCATGTTAGTCTAGTGTGTGCATCACGGATCACAGGAGGAAACAAAATCTCATTCGAACCTTGTCCAACTACCAGAAACATTCAGGAAGCTATTCAAAGAGATGGGGATTGACAATTCTGACACCAAGATAAATGATAGCCTTGATTCAATGTTGTTTGTTTGTTTGTTTGTTTTGTTTGGTCATGTTTAATGAGTGTGGTTTTTGTTCTGTTGTTGTTTTGGTTTGGTTTGGTTTGGTTTTAGCCATATTTAATGAGTGTGTTTTAATGGCCATCTTTGCTTTACTGGCTTTATGTTTACCATCATTGCAGTTAACCTCACATTTTCTTTGGCTAGTATCCTCCTTTGAAAGTCTCAGTTGGTTTTGATTTGTCTTTTTGGTTGTGCTCCATTAGTCATAACTTACATTTAAGCGGTACTTTTCAGCTTACAAAGACTTCATATTATTGTAACAACTCTGAGGAGTCGGCAGAGATTGTCATTTCTGTGCCATGGGTGAGAAAACTGAGACCCAGTGGAGGCGAGGGATCTGCCCAAGGCCTAGGCATGGAGAATTGCAGAGCTGAAACTCAAGCAAAAGGTTTTTTGAGTTCTAGAGTGTATGGCATTTGGCATGAGAGCTGACACTTAGTTTACCCAGCTGGTGAAGATGCCTTGTGTACACCCATTAAATATTCTTATCTTCATGTAACACACATACACACACACACACACATACACACACAAATCAATCATAAAAGAAAAACTAAAAAGCAAGGAAACTAGCAGAGAAAACTCACAGCATACTGTGCACTTCAGGAAAGGAAGAGAGGCGCAGGAACCCACTACCATGGCGTCTCAGCAGGGCTTCTGAGACTGCTTCTTCCCTGTAGGTTTTCTCTACTGTAGCGCTTCTGATATTCTTTGAATGATGTGAGAGAACCACGATACCACGTTGACCACCAAAAGTCTCCTCAGGGACCAGAAGGAAATTAGTAGGGATAAGTCAAGCGGTAAATTCCTCCATAAATTTCCAAGTTAAAACTGAGCAAAGTTTATTTAAACAAAGAGCCAAAAAAATGGCAGAAGGCCGACTGGATGAGGTGGTTTGAGAGAGAGGAAGGCCAAGCCAGTGAGAGGAAGTGGTGTGGGGGAAGCTGGGTCCTGCTGAGCCCTGGGGATTCACCTGGGCTTTTAGGTATCTTGTTCCATCTCGTTTTCTAGCATTTCCCAAGCGTGTCCTGGCTTAAAGACTATTTAAGTATAAACAGCACATCAAGTATATTGCTGGAAGGACAAAAGTCGAGCATGTAAGTCTATTACTAAAGACAGCACCACACGTTTAAGGTTCGATGATGGAATCCGTTCACCTCGAAAGGCAGAAGAATTACATCCAAACGAAGCCCCTAGCATCTATGTTAGTAGTTATTACCACACATTTCCAGTATGAATTAACACTTTCAGATTACTTGTGAATACCTTAAAGGTACTGAATATTAAAATCAGAAGGGATGTAAAATAAAACTAAGGCCTACTTGTAACACCTACTTGTGAGATGTACTTGTAAGAGATGGATGGGATTTAACTATTCATATCTAGACAAAAAAATAAGGCCTAAGAACCAGTCTTGGTGGGGAGTGGGGAAAATAGTGTGTGTAGTATGTTGCTTTTGTGTTTTAAAGATGTTTGTGTTGCATTACGTATTTGTAAACTGCCTGTGGGGGTGGGGGGGAACACGGAGAAGAAGAAGCAATGAGAAAAGCTCCTGCTTCAAAAATGAAGGGATTTTAAAGAACAGGAGTTGATGGGGGGGAAATGTTTTTTCTCTGTCTTTTGCTACTCCTTAAAGGTGTACACATGTATCCTTTCCACTACAACAGCATAACTCCCTGAAGCCAGGACTCACTGACCGTACTGTATCCAACCTTGTATTCTCAGGTGGGCCTAACATGGTTTCTGATAGGAATTTAATAAATTTCAGTGGAGCTTTTTAACATAGCTGTTCTTTTGCATCTAAAATGAGTTAATATTAACAAAAATAAATCAATATTCATCTCATGGCTCCTTCCCAATGGCTTCTAATAACCACTTAATCATTTGGAGGGACAGAAAATAACAACTTTCTATCTGATCCCTCTTACCAGTACATGTATTATTCAGAGGCTTGAAATAAACAGTTCTTTCTTGTAACTATGATGATTGTATCACAGAGAATGCTTTATAAATCATTTTAATGACTAATGTTACGTCACTTACTCCCTAGAGGAAAAAAAAAAAGAATTAATTTGTATATTTGGAAAAATGGGAAAGCAATGTATTTTCTGGTAAGGATTCACTTTAGGTTTTTTTCTTTTTAATTAATGAATCCTTTTGTCTTCTGTTCAGACTTTTGGCATTATCCTTCAATAGGATGTCACAAATTCAACACAGATTTTTTTAAAAAAAAAGTAGGACACTATAATCCACAATTAAGTTAGGCAGAATTATAAAGAAAAACTCCCATGGGATGGGGAACTTAAATTACTTGTACACAAGTCTTTTTGAGGTGTTCCAGGAAATATTTGCATTTAAGACTGTGAGGCTCTTCCTATTTCTCACTCTCCAGCATTGTGACACTCTCGAATTTTCAGTTAGTCCTTTAACAAGGTCTGAGCTTACAGCAGCTACTCAGAGGTAGTACACGGTGGAGGTGGGGGAGCACTGAACAGACTTCCAAGTGTGTCATGCCTGCCCCCTGGTGTCCATTTTCCCACACTGCATTTTTCTGAACTGTTTGGTCTCCAGCCTAGAGTGTTACCAAGCAGAGATCTCCTCAAGCTGGTTTTTATAAACAGATAAAACCCATTTGTATTTATTCGGTTAACTATTGACTTGCAAAGAGAGCCATTAAACAGCTTAGAAACAGTTTGTTCTTGTGACTAGTCAGTCATCTCCCTGTATCTTATTTATGCAATTAATTTATTTTGTAAACTCCCTTCGATTCATAAAACTTCAAAGATAAACTTTAATGGACTCTGAATTCAGTTGGCCAAATTCTGAACCAGTTACTTCATAGTATTCAAATAGAAGTAAAATGTGCATAATTATGATAGTGGTTTTTACGATGGCCTTTTGGCACTATCAAATGAAATACCCTTTCTCTGTAGTTTTTGGTGTTGCTTTTACACTCATTGTACGTTCATATTTATATGTGTTTATGATAAATGTAGGCATCCAGAAAAGCATTTAGTAGCTGAGCAATCTCAGCTCCTGCCATAACCTATACATTTCAACTGTTTCCCTTTTAAAGTTCTACCCAGTTGGAAGACTGCCCCATTGAACAGTGAGGTAAAGACATAAAACTCAAATTCTCTCTTCCAAATTTAATCATTTGATGTAGTTTCTACATGATCAACCAGAGCTCTACAATCCTCAATGCAGAGCTTTTATGAAACGATCCAAGGGTCCTGGTCCATTTCTAGGCAACATATCTGCACTTCATCCAGCAAGGAGGCAGAAAGGGAGAAGAAGCATGCTTACTGCCTCCAGGGGACCTTCTAGGAAGGAGCATCTAATACAATGAGATTCATTTGGCAAAACTTGGTCATATCACCACACTTACCTGCGTGTCTTCATGCTGATTGTTTTATCCCAAACTACAAATCAGGTTTTCTGACATTATGGGAAATTTTCAGAGTTGGTATTTGGAGAAATTAGCAATCTCTAGACTATGTTCCAATAATTGCTTTCATTTGGCAGATTCAACTCCTCTGATATTTGTTCTAATTCTTATTAAAAGGTAGCATCTTCACTTTATGGTCTTTTTCTCTTGTAACTTTCTGACAGTTGAGACTGTGGGTTTCTCCATGTTCCCTAACCGTCTGTCTCTAAACAGAGAGCAGTTCCTTGACCAGGAGATGATTACCTTGTTGGTGTGTTTCTTTCTCCACAGGTGATGGCTGTGCCGCCCAGGCCTCTACAGCTGCTGGGAATACTGCTCATCATTTCCCTGAGCTCCGTCAGACTCACTCAGGCCGGTGCCTACTATGGAATCAAGCCTCTGCCACCTCAAATTCCTCCTCAGATACCACCACAAATTCCACAGTACCAGCCCTTGGGTCAGCAAGTACCTCACATGCCTTTGGGCAAAGATGGTCTTTCCATGGGCAAGGAGATTCCCCACATGCAGTATGGCAAAGAGTACTCACACCTACCCCAATATATGAAGGAAATCCAACCTGTGCCAAGAATGGGCAAGGAAGTGGTGCCCAAAAAAGGCAAAGGTAACATCCTAGTGTACAGTTTCAAAATAGCAGCTCTCCAGACTCCTAAACTATAGAAGTTGAGGAGGAAACTATGTAGCACTTTTATTTTTAAATTTGTTATTGTTGTGAATCAAGTACCATTTTTTTTTTCAAAGTTCAAACTTAGAAAGATACAAGGAAAAGGCTTTCAGGCAGGTTATACAATTTCAAGTGATCAGCCCTGAAATTACATACATGCAAGCAACACTAAATTGGCTCAACATGTTTTATTTACATATTTATGCATATATATATATATATATATATATATATATATATATATATATATATGCAATCATAATTAAAGAAAAAAAGAAGCCATGAGTTTGTGAGGAATTGGGGTGCACTTGGAAGGAACTGGAGGAAGGAAAGAAAAAGGGAGATGGGATGTAATTATATTTTACTTTAAAAAATAAAAATTAATACAGGGGTTTGGTACTCACCATCATAAAAAGTAAAATTATAATCTATTTTTGATTTTACTATTTTAGCTAGTAAAAGATTGAGCAGAGCGTATTTAGCCACAGTCTATCCTTATGTATATTATTAATTTATTTAAATATTCATCAGCTATATGTGGTGTGAACTCTAAGCCAGATGCAGGGAGTTCATGGAGCAGAAGGAGCAAGATATGGGGGTTAAAGAAACTGGACAAGTCAGTCTTTCAAGCTAAGATACAATGTCTTCAGGAACTTATGTAAAAGAAAAATACAATGAAACATTTCACAAACTAGGTGATACACTTGAGAGTGTTCACTGCTGCTCTAAAGTATTCAAGTCAGTCACCAAGCCATTGGGAAGCTAAAGGGCACAGAATCTCTCCCAGTTACTTTCTAGGAATATGTGTGAGGTCTATTAAAGCTACAAAGTACCTGTTACTGTGAGATACTTTCCCATAAATTCAGTTTGCTTTTCTGGAGTTCTCAGAAGCAAAGCATCTGTGAGGAACATGGGCACATGAAGGAAGTGGAGATCATCTCCACTGGTTTCCCCACACAATGGCAGAAATTACTGTCCTGAAGAACCACTTGATTTGACACTAATAAGCCTAGCTGCCTAGAACCCAGAAATCAAAGAAAGCTCTGAATTCACTTCCTTGATCGTTAAAATAGGACTGCTGGATCAGTGACATAGGGCAAGGGGTGCTGAGTAAGCTTTAAAGCACTGAGGGGTTCTGAGTGGTCGCAGCTGCCAGTCATTCCAGATGCTCAGGCAGGGAGGACTGTGTTCTAGGCACTGTACATGAGGTATATCAGACCAATAAGGTGTGATACTTCAGACTGGTGGTGTATCCTGTATTGAGGAGAATGAGGCAGTAAGAGCAATCACAAGAATGAGGCCACCCTGGGCTCCACAGTAACATGTAGTGCAATAATAATAATAACAATAATAATAATAATAGAATGCTTCCTCAGACTCTTCCTTGATTACAATTTGCTTACTAATCCTATAGTGTGTGTAATAATGTAAATAACTCCACACATTTTTACTCTTTAGGAGCTGGCACACCATTGAGGGAATTATCTAAGTCCTTCTTCCTTCCTTCCTTTGTATGGCCTGCCTGGCTCCTGGTGCATCTTGTAATCAGATGATTCTTCCTATCCAGGAAGAAAATGATTTGTGAGGTTCTCTTTTGTTTCCTGGCTGCAAATAACACAATAAGATTTAAGCACTACGTATAGTTGAAAGATGACTTTGGAACCACATATTTCATTTCTTTATGTACCCCACTATCCCCAGTAGCACCAGACATCATCCAGAGTTGGTGGCCTGCAAAACACAGTAAGCATACTCTCACATGTGCTTTGTACTTCAGCATCAAGCATGACAGCTTTCCTATGTTTTCTCTGGTTATGTAATGTAGCTCTGTTAATCTAGCTAACGTAATAGAAAAGCGGGCATGCCAGCAGCTAAAGGCACCCAGTCATAACGCCATGCCATGGCCAGAAAGATAGAACTTCCTGTTCCCAAACCAAGCTTCTTTCCTTGTTTAAACTGCATGCCACCCTAAAGTGTTTTATTCACTTCTGATCAAAACCCTAATTTCCCAGCAATATAATTCATTCCAAAAACATATAGTTGAGGCTTGAGAAATTCTATAGTATGTCAGAGACACTAAGCAAATTCATTGGGTCTAGGAGACAGATGTGGAGGGATGTCTATCAGACCACATGCAAAATAAAAGGCTTTTCTTTTTTTCCTGGGTGCATGGGAGAATGATCTTCATCACCCACTTTTCAGCACACAAGGAAATATTTAGTCCCATATTATTAAATTAAAAATAATACAAGCCAGTCAGGCACAAAGTGACAAGAACCATGCACCTTACTAGCATGCTGCAACATAACAATGTACAGAATCAGAGAATAGAATGTTGGTCATTTTTATACCAGAAGCTAAAGGATGGAAGGAGTTGAGGTGGGGGATGGAGAAGACAATAGACAAGAGGTACAAAGTGTAAGACAGGCAGCAAGAATATGGTTATGATCTTGTCTTTATTTCTAGATCTATTACCAAATGTGGGAAATACAGTTAGTAATATATTATATATTTAAAATTAAGAATACGGGGCTGGAGAGATAGCTCAGCGGTTAGGAGCACTGACTGCTCTGCCAGAGGTCCTGAGTTCAATTCCCAGCAACCACATGGTGGCTCACAACCATCTGTAATGGGATCTGATGCCCTCTTCTGGTGTGTCTGAAGACAGCAGTGGTGTACTCACATAAATAAAAAATAAATAAATAAAAAAAATAATAAAATAAAATAAAATAAAATTAAGAATACTTTCAAATGCTGACCCTACAAAAGTAAATATGTGAAGTGACAGAAATGTTGGTTAGCTTGATTTAATTATTCCATATTTTATTAATAAATTATACAATAATACAAATTATACAATAATAAATTATATAAATTATATATCTTGAAGCCTGTAAACGTATACCATGTAATTCATTTATGTATAATGAAATCTTTAAATTGATAATATGGTCATGGGAAAATGCAATATGACTTTTAAGTAGAAAATGTTAAAAAATAAGTAAAAACAGAATATGATTCCAACATTCTCTAAAATGTACACAAATGTGTGCCCCAAACAAATGAGATGAAAATACCACGTCCCTCACTGGACAACAACAGGGGGACCGGAGCCATTACAAGGTCCCCTTCAATTACTGGAGGTCAGGCCTCTATCCTCGCCTTCGCAAGATTAGAATTGCCACAGCCCTTCTATACTTAGAGAAGGGAGGAGATGTCAGGGGCAGCCCTGCTTACCCACTGAAGGCCTAAAATCAGACATAGGCCTAAAATCAGCAATAGGCCTGTCATACATGTATACTAACACCAAGTCTTGGGTCTCTGTGGAAAAACATTGAAACAGATGGCTATAAGCTATTATAAACAGGCAGCTTTTGTGGAAATTTACCAGCCTGAGTAGTCATAGACCTTCTAAATAGGTAGTCTTGGCAGACAATACCAACTTAGATAAGGACAAGTGAATCATAGGCAGAGTCATAGTGGCCTGTCCCCTGAACCTTCACCCAGCCGATACCATGTTCTGAAAGATATCTGTACTCCCCGTGAACACACACGCTCCAGTGTCATCCCCTTCCCCACGTCCTGCCTTTTTGTGTTTATAACCCCTGTGTGAATAAGTAAAAATTATGATTTGATTTTTTTAAAAAAAGGAAGAAAAGAAAATACCAGGTCAAGTGGTTACTCTACTAAGTGGGCTCCATGGCGATGCTCTTTCCCAGTTATTCAAACCCCACCTTCCCGAATTCTGCACAATGAGCACATAACAGGATCTTCAGCTTTTACACTTGGAAATGATTTTGTTAATTTTATTTTTTCAGCTTTTAAACTTTAACTGATGCTGATTATATAAGCAGCTGCATGTAAGAGTTTTCAAAACAGCAACTCAGATACACCACAGAAAGGGACAGCTTGATTTTCCTTTAAATTCTGGTGCCATACAGGAGAAGGCTCAGGAAGGGGAACATATTATCTCTAGTCTTCCCATTCAATATATAATAGTCAAATGTGTTAAAATCATATGGTTGCTATTACTTCTTTTTAATAAGAGATAACAAATATTCCCTGTCCCTTTCTTCATTTTCCAGGAGAAATACCATTAGCCAGTTTGCGAGGAGAACAAGGACCCCGTGGAGAACCTGGACCGAGAGGACCACCTGGGCCACCCGGTTTGCCAGGTCATGGAATGCCTGGAATCAAAGGAAAGCCAGGACCCCAGGG
Organism: Grammomys surdaster; assembly: GCF_004785775.1. Classification (NCBI taxonomy): domain Eukaryota; kingdom Metazoa; phylum Chordata; class Mammalia; order Rodentia; family Muridae; genus Grammomys; species Grammomys surdaster. The sequence goes on from NW_021621192.1 coordinate 2,613,646, forward strand.
ATATCCAGGAATTGGAAAGCCGGGTATGCCTGGCATGCCTGGGAAGCCAGGCGCCATGGGCATGCCAGGGGCAAAAGGCGAAATTGGACCCAAGGGGGAAATCGGACCTATGGGAATCCCAGGGCCACAAGGACCTCCAGGACCTCATGGACTTCCTGGCATCGGGAAACCGGGTGGGCCAGGGTTACCAGGGCAACCAGGAGCAAAAGGTGAGAGAGGGCCCAAAGGACCGCCAGGACCTCCCGGCCTTCAGGGTCCCAAAGGAGAGAAGGGCTTCGGGATGCCTGGTTTGCCAGGTCTGAAGGGTCCTCCAGGTATGCATGGCCCTCCTGGTCCTGTTGGGCTACCAGGAGTAGGAAAACCAGGAGTGACAGGCTTTCCTGGACCCCAGGGTCCCCTGGGGAAGCCAGGGCCTCCAGGGGAACCTGGACCACAAGGCCTTATTGGTGTGCCAGGAGTTCAAGGACCTCCTGGGATGCCTGGAGTTGGAAAACCTGGTCAGGATGGGATCCCTGGCCAACCAGGATTTCCAGGTGGTAAAGGGGAACAAGGATTGCCTGGCTTGCCTGGACCCCCAGGCCTCCCAGGAGTCGGAAAACCAGGTTTCCCAGGACCCAAAGGGGACCGGGGTATTGGGGGTGTTCCTGGGGCTCTTGGACCGAGAGGGGAAAAGGGACCAGTAGGTGCTCCTGGAATGGGGGGTCCCCCTGGAGAGCCAGGCCTACCTGGAATCCCGGGTCCCATGGGCCCTCCAGGTGCTATTGGTTTCCCTGGACCCAAAGGAGAAGGTGGAGTTGTAGGACCACAGGGTCCGCCAGGTCCCAAGGGAGAGCCGGGCCTCCAAGGCTTCCCTGGGAAGCCAGGTTTTCTTGGTGAAGTGGGTCCCCCTGGCGTAAGGGGTTTGCCTGGTCCTATAGGACCCAAGGGAGAAGCTGGTCATAAAGGGTTGCCAGGGCTTCCCGGTGTTCCAGGGCTACTTGGACCCAAAGGAGAACCTGGCATACCCGGGGATCAGGGTTTACAGGGTCCCCCAGGCATTCCAGGGATTGCAGGACCTAGTGGCCCTATTGGACCCCCTGGGATTCCGGGTCCCAAAGGAGAACCAGGCCTCCCAGGGCCCCCGGGGTTCCCTGGTGTAGGGAAGCCAGGAGTAGCAGGACTTCATGGTCCCCCAGGGAAACCTGGTGCCCTTGGACCTCAAGGCCAGCCTGGCCTTCCTGGGCCCCCAGGTCCTCCAGGGCCCCCAGGACCCCCAGCTGTGATGCCCCCTACACCATCACCCCAGGGAGAGTATCTGCCAGATATGGGACTAGGAATTGATGGAGTGAAACCTCCACATGCCTATGCAGGCAAAAAGGGCAAGAACGGAGGGCCAGCCTATGAGATGCCTGCATTTACTGCTGAGCTGACTGTACCTTTCCCACCAGTGGGGGCTCCAGTGAAGTTTGACAAGCTGCTATACAACGGCAGACAGAACTACAACCCGCAAACGGGCATCTTCACCTGTGAAGTCCCGGGTGTCTACTACTTTGCTTACCATGTTCACTGCAAGGGAGGCAACGTATGGGTTGCTCTCTTCAAGAACAACGAGCCCATGATGTACACATACGACGAGTACAAGAAGGGCTTTCTAGACCAGGCATCTGGAAGCGCAGTACTGCTGCTCCGGCCCGGAGACCGGGTATTCCTCCAAATGCCTTCAGAACAGGCTGCTGGACTCTATGCCGGGCAATATGTCCACTCCTCCTTTTCAGGATATTTATTGTATCCCATGTAAAAGAAAAAGAAAAGAAACAAAAAATAAGAGATTTAATAGAAGAAAAGAAAATGACACACCAAAAAAAAAAAAATCCAATCGAGAACAATGCTTCAAAACATTTATAATAGTTGGAAAGTTATATTTAAGTGAAAGTTTGGACCATCATGTACAAATAAAAACTAAAATGCATGTTTAATCCTGTGCACAGCAAATTGTAATGGAATGATGGGACAGATATACAGATCAAGTTCTGACACTTGTGTTGTACCCAGTGGACTCATATTAGCTGTTCCATGTTATATGATTTCATAGCCTGCTTATTCAAATCAGTCAAAATATCTCAGTCTGGAAATGAAAGTCATTCATTCTTTGTGCTCCCTTAAAGAAAGCATTTTTGAATGTGCCTTAAAAGGTTGGTGGTGACAGTTACATACTGTATTTATTTGCATACTTTCTTCTCTATTCATGCAGATGTTTTGCTGTGGGATGTTGGAGGGTTCTTCTGTAGTGCAGAGTCCATGGTAATCTCTAGTCTAAAGGATATTTCTCCATGTTAGAGGCAATGCTTTGAGCTGCAGGACTACTTAGTCAGAATTGTGTATATGTGTGCGTATGGTGTCCCCAAAAGAAGAGGTGTACTAATGGCCCATTGCGTATTTTCTCAGCAGTCTATTTGCCTAGCAACTGAATGAGATGCTAACATGGGATGCGGGGCAGGAGATGCTAGCATGGGATGCCGGCCAGGAGATGCTAGCATGGGACGCAGGGCAGAGCCCACAGGAGCTCATCATTTAGCTCAAAGATATTGATGTATCAACTCATTTAAAGGGTTTTAGTTTGGAATTTTTCCATAACTTGATTTTCTTTTTTTTCTTCTTCCCTCCATGTAATATATAACATAGCCTAATTAACATAAACAAAATTTTTACAAAGCTTTCCCTCAAGTAACTTTGCCGTTTCATGAATGTTTATTATTAATAGCAATTATCAGTTGTGTTAAATAAAACAAAAACACTAATTTGTCCACACAGCCAAGTGTAATGAAGTTTCACCTTGTCTGTACCTGTTTTAGTAGCTGTCATTTTTTCCCCTGGTAACTATGAATTTTGAAAACACAACTTATCCCATGAAGTTCCAAAGTCAATTGTTAAAGTCCAAACCATTTTTTTTTTTAAATTTTGGGTGGGGAAAAATCAGAATTACATAGGAAAAATTATATTTAAAAAAAAGCAATGGTAGAGTTTGGTATTTAAAAGCAGGTGCGTTGCTCTTAGCAACAGGGACTACAGTTGTAGGAAAATAACTGTTTCTTTGTCATTGGCCCGTGGAAGAGATAGCTGGAATGTCATAAAGCAATAGCATCCCTGACCTATGATGTCACCGCATGCTCAGCATCACTGCCGAAACAGGTTTGAAAAAAGAAAAAAGAAGTCAGATTCTAATTAAGGCACATAGTAGGTTCTTTGAGAGCTTCTCAAAACACAATCAGTTGAAGGTTTACTGTTCATCTGCTATTACTTGCTTAGGGGAATAATGTGGGACTACAGCGATAGAATGTATTCTATTTTCCTCACAAGTTAAAAGTCTAGAGCTGAAGATAGAAAATAGATTGGAAAATACACAAATAAATACAGTATAAAACATGGCCTATTTAAAATCTGAATTATTTTTACCACCACAGTTCTTCTGGTCCTGGCTTACTATTTGTCTTTTCCCTTGATGATGCATAGGCACCATTTCTTCTTGAATTTTTAAAAAAGAATGTGTTTATTAGCACAAGGTTTTTCATTCACTGTTTAATTATACAAAAGCACTTTCGAATACAAAAGAATTTTCCTACCTAACCTTCACTTGCCATGTGAACAGCATTTCTTTGGATGGGTATCCTTGGAGTCACTCCTGGGGACACTGGCTTATAGCTGGTCACTATGGAAGTCATATGGGTCCCTTGCTCTTTCTGCTAAATAGCTACATTGAAATGGTTTGGAGGACACTCTTGCCAGATGGGATGTAAAGTTGCTTTTATCTGTACATGTATGGTATTTTAGTTTCCATAAAGAAAGACAGAAGTCAGAAATTATCTCTTAAGTTAAACCAAATTTCACTATTTGAGATATCTTCCAACTTATTTATTGGTTGTTACTCAATTGCCTGCCTCGTGTGTGTGTGTGTGTGTGTGTGTGTGTGTGTGTGTTATCAGGCATATGCTTCTAAGCTTTTAAATGGAGGAGGAGCAAAATCTATGCCAGATACTGTATATTCTACCATGGTGCTAATATCAGAGCTAAATGATACTCCATTTAATTTAAAGAAGAGTTTTAAATAATTATCTATGTACCTGTGTTTCCCTTTTGAGTGTTGTTCATCATGTCCACAGAGGTGTGCAAGAAGATGAATCAAGTATATGTTCTACTTTCTAGGGACAGTACTATGATCCCTATTTAATTAAAAATTAACTAGAGCTTTTCCATGTGAAATGAACCAAACTGGCATTGTTCTATTTAAACAGAGTTTTAACGCAGCATGACATCCCACAGGAGAAAGGAATGTCTGTAGAGGACCATTGTCCTCAAATATTTTACAGAAACAAAGAATGATGAAAAGACTGGCAACTTGTTTGAGTTTCCATGAATAGATTTGGGACTTAAATGGCAAATCAATTTTGTATTTAAAATTTTTGTACTGATTTGAAAAACAAATCATTAAATATCTCTAAAAGTATGTTTCCTGTCTTGTTCATATCACTCAACTTATGCTATTTGAACCTTAAGTGTTTCTTAATAACACATTGTAGTAATCAGCCACTGAATTCAGGGTCTAAAAATAATCACAGAACAGGACAGTTTATTCCTCTTCAGTTTAGTAACTCTTTCAATAAGCAGTCCAGAACTACTCTGTGGACTTAACCATTACTCTACATTCTCTCTACATTCTTGTCTTTCTACCCAGGTGTCTTTCTACCCAACAGGCTTCCCACCCCATTGGTGGAGGAAGGTGGACCTTAGCAATCACATGCCAACCGGTGGGAGGGTCCAAAACTTTTAAGAAATCCAATCCAGCAACTTAGATTCCACCTTCTGTACCCACTGCCTTGAATGTAGTCACGGCCCTGGATGTTGCCAGACAGTGTGAGACATTAATAGTTCTCAGTAAGCTCCTGCTGAACTAAAGGCCAGGCATCCTGTTATGAAAGGAGAAAAAAGAACAGACTTTACCATGTATTAGTCAATCTCACCACCATGGGGAAAATTGCCATAGATCTCTTCAGGATACAGTATGCCCAAGCATGCATAGGCATATGATGGTAAATAGGGAATTTTACCCTAAAGCTTTACTTGACACAATTTTGGCCTGCTGTGCACGCACACAAAATCAGTTCAGCCTACATCTACTCTTTGTACCTGGATACATAAGAATTGTGTTTGAAGAGAAACAAAGTTTGGTTTTAGCAGAACAGAAATTTACCTTTACATTTATAGAGGGGTGTGTGTGTGTTGTGCACTACTCGCGCCTAGGGATTGCAGGCAGGTGTGCTGGCACGAGCAGTAGCGCAACAAGACCTGGGAGAGTGGCTGGAGGATCCGCCGTGGGACACCGAGGACAGCAGCGACTGGCGGGCGTCCGCTCCAGGCCGGGCCTGCAGGGGTGGGCGGACGGACTCTGGGGTCGGAGGCATGGAAGGCACCAGCCGAGTCGGCCTGGGGCCTTCGGCAGCCGGTGGGACGTTGGGGCTCGTGCTCAGGCGGCCTCTGGCCGGCTCGAGGCCCCCAGAGGCAGGGGTGGCAGCAGCGGCGATGAGGGAGAGCGTAGCTGTGAACTAGGCACAGCACTCTTTTCAGTCGTGTGGAGCAGGACCTCTGTCCCAGCCTCCAAATGTGGGAGAGTGTTACCAGCTCTTTCAGTTCCCTCTTTCCGGGGGTAGCTCATGAGAGCCCACGGAAGAAAAGTGTTACAGCTCTCTCAGTTCGCTCTGCCTGCTGAGAGGAGAGAGGAGAGGAGAGAGAAGAGGAGAGAGAAGAGGAGAGAGGAGAGTTGTCCTTTGAAGTGCGCAGGATAGCCAGCGACTGGTGAGGGATCACGAAAGCACTCTGACAGTGGGAGGTCTTACACCACACAGCAGCACTTTACTTTTAGCTCTGGGGGTATATATACAGTTTTGGGGGGAGAACAGGTAACCTCTATTGGTTTGGCTTGAGGGCTTGGGGATGCCATATTTGCATGGAGGTGTTATTCCTACGTGGTAAAGGCCACGGACCTCTTTGTGGGAAGCAGAAGCTAAGAGAGCCATATATGGCCTGGGAAATCCGAAGCAACCTCCTGTCCTGCTGGCCCTCTTCAGGCCAAGGATTCCTGGGCTTCAAAGATTTCTACCAAGCTTTCTGGTTTTCTCATAGCCTACTGCCCCACATGTGTGTGTGTGTCTAGATGCAGTGAAGGTCCAAAGTGGATAAGTGCATTTTTCATGAGCAAATATAATGTATAGTACATGCACATAAAAGAGCTAGGCTGGCTGTCCAGCGCATTATTAGAAGAGAGTATATACATGACCCAAAACAAGTAGAATCTCGGGTGGTTAAACTCCCATATGTGTTGATCTCTGTGTCTACCTCACAGCTGGAATGCAGGAAGGCCACCAACATGCAGCTCAGGGAAGGTAGAACTCATTCTAAGATAGGGGTCCCAGCCAGTGTTCCTTTGGGCAAGAAACAGTGAGATCTGGGACTGATGCTGTGGATCTCAATTTCCTGTGTGCCCAGATGCCACTGGGGACCTCAAGGAGTTGGGGAAGGAAGTCCATAGATTCGAGTTTCCCCTACATGCCAGGCAGGAAGGAGATGGCTGAGCCCTGGATGGAGGTGAATCTGGTTTGGTTTCGAGTAAGTGCCTAAAGTATGGACGGGCTGGAAGAGAGGCCTTCTACAGAAGATATAGGTTCTGCTCTTTACTACGAAGGCCTCCCCTGCAGTGATCGTTGATGAAGGAGAGGATCCTTACTTGTCCAAACTGTTTTATTCATGGTGGATGTGAATGCATGCATCTTACTCAGGGTGAATCAGGGATTAAACACCTTTTGCAGGAAGGATGCCCAGAAGGGAAGCTAATTACCTAAGCACTCGGGAGCCTATTTAGATGCCTCATTAGCATGGAGAACTCTAGGTTTTTATGTTACAGTGACTGATTATCATGGTCCAATCAACGGGGTATCGAGGTTATAAGTTTCAGGACAGGTACTTGTAACCATGTTTTGGAGCCTGTTTTGGAGTTAATTACATTCCTATGATTTTCAATTATGAGATAAGCCAGGGTTTGAACCTACTTCAACCTTATCAGTTCTTTTGTCTAGTGACAGTCCAGCTAATTCAACAATGGCTAACTGTGAATAGAAAGTTCAGGAATACAGTATTGGCTCAGTCCACAAGGCTGGGTATCTCAGCTGGTCTTCAGTAGATGCTGGAATCCCAAAGAAGTAGGCTGTAATGCCAGTGAAGCAATGGATGTGCTAGCAAGGAGAAGGCAAGCAGACAAAGAGCTTCTATCTTATGCCCTTATATAAACTTTCAGCAGAAGGTATGGCTCAGATTAAAGGCATATCATCTTACCTCAAAATCTGGATTAAAGGCGTGTGGCTTTTGGCCTCTAAATCTTCCCACCTCAAAAGGTCCTGATTAGGAGTGGTTTCATCCACATCAAATCAAGCAAAAACAATCTCTCAAAAGTTCAGCTCACTTTCTTCTTTATATACAAATCAGGGTCCCATTCAGGGCCTGGTGCTGAGATGAGGAATTAGACAGATTCCCTAGTAGGTATATAGATTAGGAGAGTAGTGATGGCTACGCAATAAGACAGTGAACTTCCATAATGGCCCCTGACTTGAGTCAGAGCCTGGCAGCTTAAAACAAAAGCTAGTAGTCTTTTTTTCTTTTTTTCTTCCTGCCAGCAGGCTCTCTGCTGATGGACTGGATCCATAAGTTTAAGGCTAGATCAGGACAGGTTACACCATAGTGGTGGACCAATCAAATCCTATCTTTCTTCAAATTGACCAACCCTAGATTATGGGAAAAAATTCTTCAGAGACTTAAAAGTCAAAACAAAAACAAAACAAATAAACAAACCCAGCCCATTAAGAACAGACTGGATTTTTCTACTTCCTGAATCCCTCCCTTCTGCTTTACAGAGGGTCTCTCTCCCTCTCTCTCTCCCTCCCCCCATCTGTGTGGGGGGGGGGGGTAGAAAAAGGCCGCATCGGGGGAGTCCCAGTGGGTTTCCACACTGTCGGGTCACACATGCAGGAGAAAGTCTAGGGTTCCAGAGGATGGAGGCTTTGCAGCGGCAGGCCCCAATGACTCGAGGAAGTCCTCTGTTCCAGAAAGGTTTATTGTCATGGCAGATGGTGGATGGATCTGGATGTTACCCCCTGCCCCGTAAAACTCAGGCCAGACCTGAGTTAAATAGGGAGGGAGAAAGGGGGGATCTGGGGAGGATCTGGAGAGGAATGCTTAATTTGCTCCACCCTCTGACCTTCATTAGTATGTAAATCCTTAGGGCCTGAGGTCACACCCTCTATTTGTACACTTTGGGAGGGGCTGTAATGGCCTACGTGACTGAACAATGTAGGTCTATGGAGACAAGACTGTGCATCAGGACTCTGGGTTCTGGGGGCTCGGCCGAACACCTGCCATTTCTCACTTAGAGCCTCGGGGTTCTAGGCCCATGCCCATCCATGAACCAGGATACCCTTACGCAGTCCCACAACTCCTCCCCTTTACTTTTTTAAAAAAGGGGGTTCACTGTGTCATCTATGGTGAAAATTTTGGATGAGGAAGCCAAAAGAAAGCACTATGTAGGCCAGAGGGGTTAGCACAATTAAGTCACAGGATAAGGGGAGTTGAGGGTAGGGGTTGGGAAGGCAAGGGATCATTGAATCAATTGATTACAGTTGGTTCAGTTTGAGGGTAATAACATCTGACTAGTCTAGATAGACATTGAGTTTTCTTCACTAATATGTAAGTTTAGGTATTTGATGTTGGCAAAAGAGTTCATCTGTAGCTGGGGAGGATTTAGCATGTGTCTCTGGATCTTGGCGTGTGTCTGGAGTTCAACATGTGTCTCAGGATCTTGGCATGCATCTCTGGTTCTCAGCGTGTTTCTGGAGTGTGCAGTCAGATGAGATGGCTGGGAGAAGGCAGCATGACATCCTAGGCAGGTTCCAGGAGGTGGCATTGTCTCTGTTGGACTTGTGGGAGCACCTGTAGGATAATCACAACAGGGAAGCAGCACCTCGGCAGGGGGATGTCTGCAAAGGGTGTGTAATAAGCATTAGGCTTCTTGGGATCAGGCACGTGATGATGTGCCATTGAGACCCTAGAAAAGCAAAGGCTTTTGAGGAAATTTTAGTCCTGGAATGTACCTTTGAGACTGTTTTTGATGGCTGAGGAAGAAAACATGTAAAAGAAACTAGTTATTAATTAAGGTTTGAAAAATGGTGATCTCCAGGCGGTGGTGGCACACGCCTTTAATCCCAGCACTTGGGAGGCAGAGGCAGGCAGATTTCTGAGTTCGAGGCCAGCCTGGTCTACAGAGTGAGTTCCAGAAGTAGATTAAATGAATTTTGAACCTTGAAGAAGTCTTAAAATTTTGAAAAAAAAAATGTTGGACATATATCATGAGTTAGAGAGAAAAGAAGACATTTAAACTAAAATCAAAAAAAAGTTGGGTTGAGAAGCATGAACACTGTTGTTTTAGGTGTTCCTGTTAGGAAGAAAAAGAAACGTTTAAACAAAAAGCAAGAAAATAAGAAAATTTTGGGTTGAGAAGCATGAACATTGTTCAGGTCGTAATGGTGGGTTTAGAAGCAGTAGGGGAGGGGCCTGCTCTGCCATGTGGTGGCTGGGCTGCCTCATGGTGGCTGGGTGCTCTAGCAGAGAGGCCAGGGCATTCCCCATTTGTTTTTCTTAGGAATCCTAAATGTAGAGGAGAAAAGGAAAGGCCAACTTTGAAGAAAAGCTCAAAGCAAGAAACATAGGTGTTTGATAGGAGAGTCAGAAGTAGTAAAAGGCTGTGTAAACTGAGCCATGGTGGGGAGACATGTGGAAGCTGGAGTATAGCCAACAGCTTCTGGGAGAAGCTTGCAGGAAGTGAGCAGTTTCTCCAGGCTCAGCACATGAGAAAGAAACTGTGAGGAACACAGGGGCAAAGGGAGCAGACAGGGTCTCAGACCCGCTGCTTCAGGCTGGCCGCAAATGACCTAGGAGGTGAAGAGGGGAAGGGAGCAAGCAGGGAGCCGGCCCTGTTGCTTCAGGCAAGCTAGCTGGGCTGTAACCAGCCGGCAGCAAATGGCAAATGGCGGAGGAGTGGGGGAAGTCTACACTAGACTAGCAGGCAGCCTGTGAAAGACTGACCCCTGGGGGAAAATCACTGGAGACTAGAGTTTAGAGCCAGTGCTCCTAAGAAGCTAGCAGGCAGAGCCTGAAACGCTGACCCCTGGGGGAGGGGCAGAGAGCAGAGATTTAGGAGTCACAGCCATCTTGTTGAGTTGGAGAACACATGGGGAGAAAGAGAAAGAAAACTATGATAGCAGGCAGCTAGTGAAAGATTGAAGTAGGCACTCCTGTGAGCTCAAAACAAAGGAGAATCTCTCACCTAAGGGAAAGAGTCTTAGAACAAGAGTCACAGCAGGCGTTGTGGCCTGAAAGACAGCTGTTCACTGTGAAGGAGCCCTCTCTGTGGAGCTGGGGGATGGGCAGAGTGGAGGCTAGGGAGCTGCCACCATCTTGCTCTTGAACTGCAGAACACGTGGAGGAGAGGGAGAGACAGAGAGAGAGACCTAGTCTTTTGAGCTAGGCAGGAGCTAGTGGTAGCTAAGAGTCAGAGAGAAGACTGAAACATGTGGAGAGAGAAAGAGAGAGAAAGGGAGACAGAGAGAGGTCTGCCTAGTCTGTGAACTAGGCTGGGGTTACTCAGGGTTCCACGGAGAGGTTTTTGGCGGGTGCCAGCGGGAGGCGGGGGGGGGGGGGCTTACTCTTAACGCTGGCTTTGCCCACATCCTCCACCACCTGTAAGGAACGATGTAGGCCCATGCGTGGGCACTCGTGGGCATGAGTCTCTGTTGCGTTGTGGGTCCATGCGTCTGCCATGACGCAGTAGGCTGGGATTGTAGCTCAGCATAGCAGGAGCACACGGGATCTTGGCTGAGTTTATTCCCTGCAACACTGGGTGAGCGCAGCGGGGCCCCGCCTGGCATGGGGAATTCTCACTCTAGTTCCATCGGGGTGCAGAGCTCTTGGATTGGGGATCCCCCCCCACCAGAAGTTGGCTGGAGACAGACTGCCCTTGGGCTCTCAGACCGCTGAGAGGCCGAGGAAGGACTGAGACTGGAGACATGTGGGTGCGCGACTGGCCAACCCACAGCCGGGAGAAACAAGGGGTGGGGAAGAAGAAAGAGGCCCTGGCAGCACCCTAAGGAGAGATTTGGTTATTGTACTTGCTTAGCAGACTCGGTGGCCTGGCCAGCTTGCTTGAAGATGTGGGTCTCCGTGGCTGGAATGCAGAGATCTTCCAGGTGAGAGATTAAGCAGCTGCAGCTTCAGTCAGCATGGGAGAAGCATGAAATCTTCACTGAGTCGATTCCTCACAGCACCAGACAAGGGTGGCGGGAAGTTTGGCTGTGTTCTTCTCACCCAGGCAGGGAGCAAAGCTAGTTTGGGGTTCCGTGGGGGCAGAAGCAGGGCTCTATCCAGTGGGGAGGTAGGGATCTCTGTTTGTGGCCCCAGACACTGCAGGGGGGAGGCTCAGCCGAACAGAGACCATTGGAAGGTCACGAAGCTGTGCTGTGTGAAACAACAGGCTCCTGTGCCCCGAGATAGGCGAGGGAGATAGCGAGAGCCTTGGCCACATGTCGCTCGGGATGTATTCACCTGTAGCAGACTGGGGCGGCCCAGTTGTTGAAGTCTGTGGGTGTCTATGTCCCACGTGGGCACCAGATGTGGGAAAATAGCCGCTGTGGTGGTGGTGAAGGAGGTTTTCCACGCTGGCGGGTCCCACATCCAGGAGAAGGTCTAAGGTTCCAGCAGCTGGGGACTTTGGCGGTGGTAGGCCCCAATGACACAAGGAAGTCCTTGGTTCCAGAAAGGTTTATTGTCATGGCAGATGGTAGATGGATCTGGATGTACCCCCCATAAAACTCAGGCCAGACCTGAGTTAAATAGGGAGAAAGGGAGACGATCTGGGGAGGATCTGGGGAAGTGTGCTTAATTTGCTCCGCCCTCTGAGCAAATTAGTATGTAAATCCTTAGGCCCTGAGGCCTGTGGTCACTCCCTCTACCTGTGCACTTTGGGAGGGGCTGTAATGGCCTACATGACTGAACAATGTAGGTCTATGGAGACGAGACTGTGCGTCAGGACTCTGGGTTCTGGGGACTCGGCCAAACACCTGCCGTTTCTCACTTAGAGTTTCCGGGTTCTAGGCCCATGCCCAGCCATGAACCAGAATACCCTTACGCAGTCCCAAGTGTGTGTGTGTGTGTGTGTGTGTGTGTGTGTGTGTGTACGTGCAAGTGTCTGCTGCATGCCTGTGCTTCCTCACTCCCAATAAATGCCTTTAACTGTGGATGCTGTCAGAGATGTTTGCTTTCTCCACTACTACCTGTCACATTTGAGTTTTTCCTGACTTTTGATTCTTTAACTGGCAGAGAAAACAAATCTGGCCAAGATCCTTAGAATGTACAGGGCCACCCACAGTGGAATTGAATTGTCATCTCAGCCTAATTGGAATAATGTCTCACAGGCATAACCAGAGAAATAACCATTTTAAAGGTTATTCCAGAGCTCCTCAAGTTCACAACTGATATTAACTGTTAAAATTCCACCCCTCGGTATCCCCTTGAAAGACTTTTTTTGTCTGACTTATAAGGTGTACTGAGTGTAGGTCAGTCTTTTTAGAACTTAACACATGAACACATCACATTAAACAGCAATCTTCCATCTTTTGTCCCCAAAGTCTCCAGTGAATTTCATAATGCAGAATAAAACCCAACTTTTAAATATCCATAGCTGTGAACAACTGTAACAGTTTAAAAGTCCAAAGTCAAAAAAGAAAATAAATACAAACCGAGTTCACAGCTCAAAGAGACTCTAAGCAATCTGTGAACTCCTATAAAATAAAATTTTAAAATAACATTAAAAGATAGTTACATACTTCCAGCTTAGCATGGCAAAGAACAAATATTCCCATTCAAAGATGGAAGAATTGGTCTATAACAAAATCAAAATCCACGAGGACAAACAAATTACTGCAGATCCATGTCCAGTGTCTGGGACTCAGGATGAAATGGCTGTGCTCCAAAAGGCTTAGGTGGCTCCCCTTTCCCAGCTCTGCCTCTCTCTTTGGCAGTTCTACTCCATGTCTGAACCTCTTGTTAGTGTACATCTTACAGACATCTCAGCCCCTGTATCCCCAAGTCTTCATTGCACTTTAGGCTTCACAGCTTCACCCAGTGGCCTCTTGGGGCCGATTTGCTGAGACTCAGACCCTGTTACACATCACCTGGATTCAGCTGTCCTCCGATATCATGGTAGAGGGCTCCACAACTCCCTAACTCTTGTCATTTGTATACTTACAAAGCCAGTATCACACGTAGTCTGGCTTCTTTGGACCACATCTATACCCTGTGGTACCATTTACAATGGGAAGGATTTCCAGAGAAAGTTGTCTTAGAAGATCAAGGCAAACCCTTCAACTGGGTTTAGATCTTCACAAAATGTAATCTCCTGTGGCTGCTCTCAGGATCCTTCCTATTGCTACAGTGTAGTGAGAAGGTTTTTCTTCAGTGGTGCGTTCTTTTCAACAATATAGCTGCTTTCTCAGTGCCAACCTGAGTGTTGGCCTGCCTTGCAATTTCCACTAGTCTATTTCCACCATCTGCATTTCTTTCAGCTTTCTTGTCTTTCAGAGTCTCACCAGAGTAGTCCACTAAGGTGTACTTACATCCAAAGACTTTTCTAACTCAACATTAAAAACTCTTTCACATTCCTCCTGCAAACTGTTTCCAAAGGCATAAGACCCCAAATGATCAGGTTTATCATACCAATGACTGTAGAAGCGGCTCTGGTGCTAAGGGCCTGTTCCCCAATTGGTTCTGGATCTGTCAGTTAAGAAGCCATGGTCCAATTGCTAGGTGGAAGGAATAGGTGGGACTTCCAGGTCCTTGGAGGAAAAGGGACAGATGCAAGGGAGGAAGTGATGTCCACCATGGTTTGGAGAGAAGAACCAAACAGCCATGTGACGTCTCAGGAGTATTGGAGGGTGTGTGTGTGTGTGTGTGTGTGTGTATGTGTGTGTTTGCTCTGGCTACTCTTATAGGCTGTAGGCAGGTGGTCAGGGACATTTAGCAGGGACTAGATGTATCTTTTTTTTTTTTTTTTTGAGATAGGGTTTCTCTGTGTAGCCCTGGCTGTCCTGGACCTCACTGTGTAGACCAAGCTGGCCTCAAACTCAGAAATCTGCCTGCCTCTGTCTCCCAAGTGCTGGGATTAAAATCGTGCACCACCACTGCTCAGAGACTAAATGTATCTTAACAACTAAAGTTTAAGGCAAGTTGAGAAGGAACAATTGTATGTGTGTCTTTTATCATAGATTCAAAGGAAGCTGGGTGGGAACTGGTAGCATGGCACAATTCTGGAGCTTAGGCAGAGTAGCCAAAACAAATGACCTCACTGTTTGCTACCATTTTTCTTAGTTATATAACTATTACTGTGAGAAAATATTCTGGCAAAAGCCATCTAAGGAAGGCTAGGCTAATTCTGACTCACAATTTGAAGCACAACTTTAATCATTGTGGGAAAATCAAGGCAGCAGGGGGTCGAGACTGCTGGTGACACTGTTTCAGTTATGAAGTGGGGAAAAGCAAAAGCTTTGGCTCACTCCACTTCTTTACTCAGAATCTCATCCTAAAAATGGTACCACCTGCTGTGGGAAAAAACATTCTTTTCTCATTCGATCCACTCCCCAGGGGTTTAGGATATAGCTGGGTGTTTGTGATACACACTTTTAATCTCACACTCAAGAGGCAGAGATGAGTAGATGTCTGTGAGTTCAAAGCTAGCCTATACTACATAGAGAGTTTCAGAAAAGTCAGAGCTATGTAGAGAGACCCTATCTCAAAAAACAAACAAACAAACAAAACAAACAAAAACTTCATTTAACCTAATCAAGATAAGCCCCCCACAAACATGTCCACAGCTCCATCTCCCAAATGGTTCTAGGATTTATCATGTTGGCAACCCAGATTAAGAGCCAGAGAGGCCTTAATAACAAAGAAATGCTTTCTCAGTCTTGGAAAAGAAGCAAAGCATCATTTGCGTTAGTTTCTCTCAAGGCTTTTCTTTTGGCTTGCAGGTGGTCATTCTTTCCCTATGTAAGGGCAGTAGGTGTCCTGAGTTAGGGTTTACCCTTGGAATTTGATTTTAATCTAATGTCTGCTTTTAAACGTTCAATTTTCAAAAGCAATCACAGTCCAAAGTATCAGGAGTTAGGGCTCCAACATGTATTTTGGGTGACATAGTTTAGACCAACGGTTTCAACCTAAGGGTCACTACCCCTTTGGTGGTAGGCATATCCTGCATACAAGATATTTACATTGTGATCCATAAGTGTAGCAAAATAAGTCACAAAGTAGCAATGAAATGATTTTATGGTTGGGAGTCAGCACAGTGTGAGGAACTGTATTTAAGGGGTGCAGTGTTGGGAAGGTTAAGAACCACTGGTCTAGAGCATACCAACATTATAAACTGCCTCTACTTAAAATGTGCCTGTTCGTGGGAAGATGGTTGGTGGAGTCATGAGTTTGTGGTGAGACCTACTGGCTTCTTGTAACAAACAGTAGAGAAAGGGCTGACTTGAAATTCTTAGCACCTTTTAGAAATGTTAAAAATAAAAAAAATGTAAAAAATGCTTTAAAATGTGATCCTTTCATCAAAGATCCAGCAACAGTAAGCACCATCACAATCAGTGGGGAATTACAGTGAATTCAAATACACAAAGGCAGTGGAATCAAACCAGTCATATTTACAACATTTGGAAGTCTTCCCTCAAAGGGACTGTGACTCTTAAAATGCAAATATTCATGCTCATTACATATCGTGAATAATTAAGATCCCCTATCAACTCTTTTAGCAGAATTTAAAGGAATTCTTGTTCTCTTCTATTGTCAAAATTAATTCATATGTCAAAGTAAAATTTATTCTCAAACTTCATTATTTCAAAAGGCTATTAATGCATTATTATCATTAGAAAAAGTATTGTTAATTTCTAGAGACCATGTAATGAAATTTAAATTAAAATGACCACATTGTTCCATTTTATCAAGTAATCCAGAAGCTTCTCTGATACTAGAAAAGAAATATATCTTGTCAACATTTTCCTTCGAGGCATCTAGAATTTCTACAGAGATTCTGCTTTCCTTTGATATCTTATTTGAAGCAAGAAGAGATTTTTATTAGAATCAAAAGTGCTTCCAGTTATAGTTCACACATCCCATAGGGAGGAATATTTCACATGCATTGTTAAAATGAAGACTAAAATTTGATCTATATTAGGCATAACCAGATTGATTCTCAGCTGTCAGGTGAGCAACTAACAGCAGTTTTCAAGTCTGTGCTTCATTCCTGTGACAAGAGGAACAGATGTGAAAACCAATGGAGCTCATGTGAGTCTTTGCCTTCATGCTGCCAATCACATTGCCCTTCTTGCCCCAAGACAATGATGCTCCTGTCCTCTCCTCCAATAAGAGACTAGCATAGAATGTACTGGAGGGCTCTACGATCAAAGGGACAGAGAACAAATCTCAAATCTCAGCGCCTCTGTTTCCCAGGCCTTGGAAATAACCACCTTTCTAAATCTCAGATTTTCTATGGTTAATTAGTGGGGTGTGCTAGAGACAATGAGCTATCAGCTCATTGAAGAAACTGCTGAAACATCTGAGCATCAGCTACAAAGAAGAAACTGTTTCAATGGTCTTTATGCTTTAATTAACCCAATCAGGGGTTCTCCTGGAGAAACTCAGCTTTAAGATCTGGTATGTCAAAACCAAGGCTTTCTTGTTTCTCTGGCTGTTTGTTTGCTGAAAGTATATTCATTCCTGTGTTACAGTCCATGTCTAGTCAGTTTCTCTCCAGCTTGCAGTTCTTACAGGGTTCAAACTTCTACAAGGATGAACCCCTTCATGATGATCAGCTCAGAACCTCATCTACCATTTACCATACAAAATAGTGAACATAACAGGACTTTGCTGAGGCCCACTGAGGGAAAGCTATTTCTTAGTTAAAAGAATGCAATCTGAGTTCTATTTTACTTTTTGTCCTTAGGATAGACATAACATTCCAATCTGTCCCTCAAATTTGAACTTTGCGGCTATTGCCACTCCTTTAAAAAGTTAATCCAACTGAACCTGTCAATCAGTTAACCAGAACATTCTTTCTCAAGAAAGTTGATCCATTTGAAGACATGGTAAGCATATAGATGTAGGTATAAATATTTTGAAACCTACTTTTAATAAGAGTTCAGCCTCTCCTCTAGCACACCATCCAGCAGAGATAGGGGAAGAGAAAAATTATTAGGCTATGGGGGAAGTGGACCTGCTCAGCAATAGTTCTTTGGAGACAAGCTTGATCTTCTTTGGCAGCAGTTCAGTTCCATAACAAACACCAAATATGATTCAGCAGCTGCAGACCAGTCCTCTAGACAGGCAGACACCAGGGACCAACCAGCAGCTATAGTCAAGTCCTTTCAGCAAGCAGACACCAGGCAGCTGGAGTTCAATCCTGAAGAAACCGCAAGGCTCAAAAACTGGCCTGAGACCAGCCCACAGAAGTGGCAAGCTGCAGGAATCCCGAGGGCAGTTCTTGGGTGATTTCTCTCAATAACAGTGTTATTACAAGTTGAGCTCAACAACGCTATGTAAGGCAAACCAATGCATGTATGTCATTATCGAAGAGTAACAAGGCGGAACAAACGAAACCAAGGCTCAGTGCTTGTCTCCCAGTGTCTGTAGGGTCATATTTATATTCCTTCATCAAGCATCTTTTCATGTGTTTGCAATGTCCAAACCTCCTTTCACCTGTGTCTACTTCAGAAAAGCAGCCTTTCATGTGCTTGCTTTAGCAAGACATCCTTTCACCTGTGTGCCCCAGCCAAATGTCATTTGACATAACTGACTTTCCAAAAGAACTAGAAGTTTCCACTCCATATGGAAGGTACAATTTTTATCTTAATTGGACAATGTACTTAAAGCATACTAGGAGCTCCTCCAATTGGGGCAATTGCTTCAGAGCTTCAGTCATAATCTTGACCACTTTTCTGAGTCTTAACTCAAAAAACACATAACTTCTTCTTTTCTCCCTTTCTGTATCAGTTTTGGATAACAATCTAAAATCCTATGCATGCTTGCTTTGACACTCTGAGCTTCCTGTTTTGTCTGAAGGCCATCCCTCTTTTCTAGAGCTGCTTGCCCAATTCAAGTGGTACCTTTCCCCTTCCAAGATTTACAGATTGCCTGCTCTGCTGTTTTTCTCTCAAACTCTAATGAAATGGTCCTTGAGATTTCATCTGAGTGTGTGTGTGTGTGTGTGTGTGTGTGTGTGTGTGTGTATACTAATTCTTTTATCAACCAAACTTAGAAATCACAAAATGCAACGTGCATTCCCCAGTAATGTGTCCACTGTTCTCTGTGTGTTTCTGGCATTCTTGAGGCCTTTCTGTCGTAAAAACAGAATCTATCCCATTTTTTTTTCTGACTCTTCTGTTTCACCAAGTTACAAAGAGGAAGCTTCTAATTTGCCTGAAATCTGCAAGCCTTTGTATGTGAACGGAGACTCTATTCACCAACGATGTTCACAGCAGAGGGCAAGATTTAACGTAAAGCCCTGTTTACATCGCCTGTGGTTCTGCTTGGCCAAACAGCTCCCTCTGGAGGCCAGAAAAATAAAAGCAGTTCCATAAACAGACTTTGGGCAAGGTGGTTTTGTTTTGTTTTTGGGTTTTTTTTGTTTGTTTATTTTTGCCCCTATGCTCCATCTATTACATTTTATAAGTTAGGATTTCAGAAGACAGAGGTTGCTTGCCTCTGCTCTGTGTCTGGAGTTGCAGGTTGGTGGTCAATCAGTACCTAGTACCTAGAATCATCTAGAACTATCTTTGTTTTATAGGTCTTGTGGATGCTGACTGCCAGCAAAGATCTAAGCCAAACAGTGTGACAAAATACCTCCATGTTCTTTCCATGGGTTCGCTCTGTGGGCTTCTGTAGGTTTTGCAACAGCATGACACCTTGGATGCAAGTGTACATCCCAGGAGAACAAGATTAAAATGCTTAGAATTTCAGGGTTCTAAGCCTCAGAACTTACACACCATTTCCATTGTGTTCTATTGTTTGAGTGATAATGTTCCATCCTTGTTCATCCTGAAGGGGAACACAGACAGCACTAGTTGATGAAAAGCATTTCTAGTATAGAGAGTTCATGGATGGGCACTTCCGGTTCCTTTAGAGACTCTGTTCTGACCAGTTGGGTGGAAAGTGAAGGGAAAGATGGCAGGTGTTCTCCTTTGGCCTCCAAATGTGCATATATGGGTGCACATCTGCAAACTCATGTGCATGCACCACAGACACATATACTGCCTACAATGCAACACATACCCACACACACACACACACCACAGATTAATATCATTTGTATTGAACATGAGATAAAGCTAGAGAAAAGAGTGTTGGTACATAATTCCAGGGCTAGTATTGGTAGTGGGTCATTACTACCTCAAAGTGTGAAGGGACTGAGGCAGTAAATATACCGGTGCTCAAAAAGTAGATACTGAGCAGGAACCATGGCTTTCAGAAGTGGAATAGGGCCAGCAACAGTAGGCAAGCAGGCATATGGGTGCATGTCTTACTTTGGATTTTATTGCTACGAAGAGACTCCATGACCATAGCAACACTTATAAAGGAAAACATTTAACTGGGGCTGGCTTACAAGTTCAGAGGTTTAGTCTATTATTGTCATGATAGGAAGCATGGTGACATCCAGGCAATTATGGTGCTGAAGCAGTAGCTGAGAGTTCTGCATCTGGATTGAGAAGCAACAGGAAGAGAGTGACACTGGCCCTGGCTTGAGCATTTGAAACCAAAAAGCCAATGCCCAGTGACATACTTCCTCTAACAAGGCCACACAATCTCTTACATGAACATCCCTATAGTACCAGTCCCTATGAGCCTATTTGGGCCACTTCCATTCAACCCGGCAGCCACTTAAGATGCTTCTCCCTCTGTTTCATGCCAGTGATAAGCAGTGAGTGGCATGATTTAGACTCAATTTAGTCCTACCGTTGTATTAAACTGATAACAAATACTGCACTTGATATAAGCCAAAGGGATGAGAAAAGACATAGTCAGGAATTATCTTTCTCTTGCCTCTCTTACCAGTGGATCCAATTCACAACCCCCCAAATTCAGGCTTGAGCATAGAGGATAATTGTGTCTCTCTTTCAGGGCATTGTCTTAGTTAGGGTTTTACTGCTGTGAACAGACATGATGAACAAGACAAGTCTTATAAGGACAACATTTAATTGGGGCTGGCTTACAAGTTCAGAGGTTAAGTCCATTATCATCAAGGCAGGAGCATGGCAGCACCCAGGCAGGCATGGTGCAGGAGGAGCTGATAGTTCTACATCTTCATCTGAAGGCTAGCAGAATACTGGCTTCCAGACAGTCAGGATGAGGATCTTAAAGCCCATGTACACAGTGACACACTTCTTCTAACAAGGCCACACCTTCTAATAGTGCAACTCCCTGGGCTGAACATATACAAACCATCACATTTCACTCCCAGGCCCCCATAGGCTTGCTCAAATATATGAGTCGAAGGGGGCCATATCTAAACATAGCATAATGCAAAAAACATTTAATCTAACTTCAAAAGTCCCTGTAGTTCATAGTAGTCTCAACAATGTTAAAAGTCCAAGGTTCAAAGTCTCTTCTGAGATTCACTCAATCCCTTAACTGTAATCCCCGAATCAAGACGGGAAACCAGCTGGGCAAACCCTGCATGTCCATGTCTGATGTCAAAGCAGTCTTCAAATCTCCAGCTCCTTTTTTTTGTCTTTGTTGACTGTAACAAACTTCTTTCTCCTGGGCTGGTTCCACTCTGTTAGCAGCTTTCCTCAGCAGATATAGCCCGTGGCTCTAGCATCTCAAACCCAATCATGCTATCATGTCCTTCAACAACTACAATAGTACTGTTTGAGACGTCATTGTTTGGCACTTTAGATTTAGGAACAGAACAAATTTAACAGAACAGGGAGAGTTCTGAGTAGTCAGCTAATTTATAGACCCAAGTCCAGCAAGGTTAAATAGCTTATCCAAAACAACAGGCCACCTTTTTCTCTAAGGAACTGTTTTTTGTTTTTTAATTTTAAATTACAGCCATACTGCCTACTGATATACATTGACAAGTTAAAGTTTTAATGATTTGTCTTCTCTGAAGGTTGCCCAGTTCAAACCCCTGAGAAGCGAACGTTTCATACCTAAACTCTAACAGTACTTATTCATATGCTATACAGAAAAAGGGTTCAGGTGAAGCTCCAGTAGTTATTTCAGCCTTAGTTTCCCTGTGTTGATGAGGTGATCAAGTACCAGATATGGGGAGTGGGGGTGGGGCTAGGGTAGGCAGATTTATAAACCCAGATATCTATTTACTGGTATCAAAACAGCTAAAGGCAAGATACAATTTATATTGATTACTTGATATAGTTTTCTTTTTTCTATAAAGGGTGAGATGGTAAATACAGGAAGTATGACTGTATAGATGTACCATATCAAAGCCACTCTTTCTTTCTGGTTAGTTTATTTTGTCCAAAGCGTTCTACTATAAAAATAACTTATGAGCACCGGTACAAACAACCCAATGGCTTCAGTTGGCCTGTGACCTTCCTGACCTCTAGTACCAGTTGTCAGGCAGATGGCTGATGGAGCTGACAGAAACAAATGTACTCTAGAATAAAACATCATCATCATCATCATCATCAACAGGCTCTCTCTGTAGAGCCTTGGGTGTCCTGGAACTCCCCTGTAGACCACGCTGGCCTTCAACTCAAGAGATCTACCTGCCTCTGCCTCCCAGAGTGCTGTGATTAAAGGCGTACGCCACCACGCCGGGCCCCAAGTTGTATACGTGTTCCAAAGGCCATGGTACTGAATGGCACAAATAATAATCCCAGTCCTCTAAAGAGAATATCAAAACCTGATTAAGTATTTCAAATAGAGAAGTTTCAGGTCTCCAGGGTACTCGTCCCTCTTAAGTTGTAGAAAAAGAGCAGCGTTCACATGGACAAGGAAGTTCTGAGATTCACCGTCAGAAACTCTCAGGTGCGTTTTAAAGGACAAACTGCACAGGCGCTGGAACGCCAGAACGCCAGAACGCTGACAACCGAGTGAAAACACATCCACGTGCTCGCGTCTCCTCCCGCGGTGCAAGTTCTTTGAAATTGGGCAGAGAAAAAGCGCCTTAGCATCAATTCTTGCACTTTCGACATCGGCTTTTCGGCCATAAACCAAAACAAAACACTTTAAGATATTTTTAAAAATGACCAAAACCGATGATAACCTTTTGTTTATATGCCATGGCTTGTTAAAGCATTTATTTGGTATTTCTAGGTCGATCTTGACCTCTTGAGCCTGTGTGGAAACGGCGACACCCCGGCTTCCGCAGCTGGAGGGGCGTGGCGTCTGTGACGTCATCTCCAGGGAGCGCAGGCGACGGCGTTCCTTGATTTTTCCGCGTGTAGCGTTGCTAACGCCGCCTCCGAAGCAGAGCCCAGCAGTGCAGCCAGCAACTTTGCTTTCACTTGGTTGTCAGCTCGCGTCCAGGTCTCACGGGGATGGCAGACGATCTGGGAGACGAGTGGTGGGAGAACCAGCCGGCAGCCGCCAGCAGCCCAGGTAAGCGCTCGCACGCCTCCCGCGTTCCTTCTCCCCTGGTCCTCGCCTCAGCTCCCTTGCTCGTGTGTGGCAGTCGCGGCGGTCTGCCGGGAGGTGAGGCGCGGAGCCGAGGGAGCACCGGGCAGCGCGGGAACTGGGAAGGGACAACATCCTGTCACACGAGAAACGAGAGTGACCCGGTCGTCGTCTGCCAGTCTGAAAGAGCTCCTTCCTAAGCTTTGACTTTCTATTCTTTTTACTTTTTTTTCTTGAGACTAGAAAGGCCGTTTTATCAAAATAAAATTATTAAAAAAAAAGAAAGACCGTTTATGCTCAGTGGTCACCAGTAACCCCTGAACTAGGTTCAGACTGGGAATTCAAATCACGGACTCTGATACTCCGACACACTCCTTTTTCCCCACGCGTAAAAGAGTAATTCTGTCTGTTCAAAAAATTAGATGATGAAGTTCATTTAAAATTGTATAGCACAACACAATTTTTTGGCGTGTAATATATGTACAAAATATTAATATACTGTGTTCTTTTATAACACGTAGTTTGACCCGGCAAGGGGCTTCACGCTTCTACTTTACAGATAAGGAATGTGATCTTCATTTACATGTTCACTTAGTTCATTTCAGAAACAAAACTAAGTTAAAACAGTTCTAACAATTTTTATTATGCTGTGTTATGTGTACCCATTCTGGGTGCAGTACGCATTTTATTTTCAAGTAAAGTAGTATTAAGTAACTTCCCCAGAGTAGCCTTGAACATTTCAAGTCCCGTAAGACTTAACATGCAATAGCAACTTCTCTTGTTACTGTCTCAAGTCACTCTCCAAGGATCCAAGGTCTGTCTGTCCATAGTTTTTGATGATAGGGTCAGTGTCAGATTTCCAATCATTTTGACCTCAGAACCATCACATGGTACTAAACACCGATGGAGCTGACATGTTTAGGCAATTTCTCAGTGTGAAACTGAAAGTTACAGCATGGATTTTGTGACTTGAGAGGAAAAAAAGAAGAGAAGAGTGTCAGACCAGTGGAGAGTGGGAGTCTGGATCCCAGGGTTGAGACTAGACTAGGGATATAGAATAACTGTAGGGGCGACAGAAGTAGGAAACTAAAAGTAAGGTAAAAATAAAAAAAACTAACTTGACCTTGGGAATCTACAGCTTTCAGTGTCCACATGGTTTGAGGAGTGTTTCTCAAATGATTCAGTAGCTCATTCTGAGTCTTAGATGTCCCCTCTCACCATACACGGAACAAGAAAACAGGAATGCTCAGAAATACCAGGAGGCAGTGGGTAGCAATGCCAATTTTCATTTGTTGAGCTCTTACTATCATCTAAATTCTTAAACTGTTAATTCTCCTGCCTCAGCCTACCTGTTATTATCATGTATTGTTTGGCTGCTTTTTGAATGCTAGATTATTATTTTGTGTACAGAGAAGTAGTTATTTTTATTCCTATTGTATACAGGAGGAAACAGAACCACTGAGATCTAAGAGATTAGCTTGGGATGCTTCTGTTGAGCAAGGTAGCTCTTCTTCACAAGCAGATGCTCTGAGATCAGTCTGTGTTCCTGTATTTCTCATGATAGTTATTATGACCAAAGATAAGAACCTCATCTCTAAGCAAACCCATTATTGATTTTAAAAGGTACATGATTTGTCCACATTATTATTGAACTGTGTCTCTTGACTCACAGTCTAATTTTGTTCAGAGCTAAGTAAGCAGTTTTAACCTTATGCCTTATCTTTTTGTCAGTAATTGAGATATAATCCTAATGTGATTTATTCTCAAAGTTCAAAGAGCTGGATGACTTGTAAAGTATTCTGTATTTAGTAGGAATATCATTGTAACCCTGTCTTCTCTCCACACTTACACGTGTCAGTCTCCACAACCGTCAGTCTCTCAGAAGCTTGGTAGGATGCTGCTGGCTTTCTTTGTTTGCTTACTTCTCACATCTCTGGTCCTGCTGTGTCTCTCTCCAGAAGGTATCCTGAGTTTTTCTTTCTTTGCATTTTATTCTGTTGATAAATATGCTGTTCTAACTTGTTTTTAACCACTATAGTAAGCTCAAAATAGAGGTCTCAGTGTCAATATTTGTCCCTCAGCTACCAGAGAATTCACATCACAAACTTGGTTAAATCTCTACAGCTTTCTCAGCACACAGTAAAACTAATTCCATGGCTGATTATTTTCCAAACCCACTAGTCCCCACTGGTTTATTGGCCTCAACAACACTGGTCCTCACTCATTCTGCTGCTCAACAGGCTTCATTCCATTTGTCTCTGGCTTTTGTAGTTACTGTTCCTTTCTGTCCTTCTCGTTGTAGTAACTAGCTGTTAACATAGTGTGGTAGTTTGTATATGCTCCACCCAGGGAGTGGCAGGATTAGAAAGGTGTGGCCTTATTGGAGTAGGTGTGTCACTGTAGGCGTGGTCTTAAGACCCTCACCCTAGCTACCTGGAAGTCAGTATTCTGTTTGCAGCCTTCAGATGAAGATGTAGAACTCAGCTCCTCCTGCACCAGGCCTGCCTGGATGCTGCCGTGTTCCTGTCTTGATGATACTGGACTGAACCTCTGAACCTGTAAGCCAGCCCCAATTAAATGTTGTCCTTCATAATACTTGCCTTGGTCATGGTGTCTGTTCACAGCAGTAAAAACCTAACGAAGACACATAGGAACTCAGTTTAGACCTCTGTTAAACACAAGAGAGGAAATGAAAAGGTCTTCCACTTTTATTAGGGGTATTTTTCATGAAACTCATGGATACCTAGCAAAATTATAGCAGGAATTGTACATATGATTTGCAAAATCATCACCTCCCTGAGAAGCTACTCCTGGGTATCCTAGAATAGTGCTTTGGGTGCACTTCTCATTGTTGGCAGGTCATTTAGCACTGACTGCTTCTTGCCTTGTTAAATCACTGTCTCTTGGCCCTGGGATTGTAAGCTCCATGTGAGCAGAGAGCTTAGGTTTTCCTCATCCTTTGCTTTATCCTTGAGGATCAGAGTAGTGATTTTGTATGTAGAAGGCTTTATTAGTAAACTTTATTAGTCTTTATTAGTAAATTGTTAATATTTCATAACCTTATCTTGGCTGGAGACCTTATGCCTTATAAAGATGCTTACTTTCATGGAAGAGTTGTTAAAATCCTATGTTTTACAGTAATTTTGAATTAATCTTTATTAAATTTATTTTAT
The DNA here is from genome assembly GCF_004785775.1 of Grammomys surdaster. NCBI lineage: Eukaryota > Metazoa > Chordata > Mammalia > Rodentia > Muridae > Grammomys > Grammomys surdaster. Next base: position 2,639,571 of record NW_021621192.1, read on the forward strand.
TTTTGATTTTAAGATGGAATTTTACTTTGTAGCCCAGACTGGTAGCCTGAAACTTGAGGTCTCCTGAGTGCTAGGATTATAAGTGCTCACTACCATGCTCAACTGGATTCAGTGCTACTATAAATTGTGTCATAAGGGGGCCTAAATAGACTCCTGATTCGAAACTGAGGTTGTAATTTATACAGGTGACAGCGTCTATGGATGAATGATTGATTCATTTTGTGATTGCAGAGAAGAGCATTGTAAGTGTTGTTCAAATCATGTTGCTTTATTGATGTTAAATTTCCTCTGGAATGAGTCGGGGGAGCACTGAGGATCTTTGAGTAGCTTGTTTGTCTTGTTGCTTACCTTTTCCACCAAACTTAGACTGTTGTGGTATAATTTAATGTACAGGCATTGTACACCATCGTGAGGCATCATCTGTGCTGTATGATCCAGGCTTGGAATATTCCCTGTAGATGTTGACAGTACTCATAGAGAACTAATTCAGAGCATAGTGTTTTCAAGATTATTTATTGAGGTCAGCCCATTTTTTGACACAGAATTAGGGAGAGGAAAACACTATCAGTTTACATTATTGAATATATGTATTGGTGTGCTTAGTAAAGATCCAAGTAATATGACAGAATGTTTAAGGGCAAAATTCAGGATAAATAAACAGAAGGGGAAGAAAAGAAAAAGGCTACATTGTCAATCACAGCGTATACTTGAAAACCACTAGATGGGTTATCAAATAACTTAGGAGACTTGAAAAAATACCCACAATTCTTACAAATATTAAAATGAATGATTCTTGACAACAGTTTAAGAAAGAGTGAAAGTACAGATGTACATATCATACATACATTTTCTGCTATAATTTTGAGAGGTATCCATGAGTTTCATGAAGAATACTCCTAATAAATATGGAAGACCTTTCATTTCCTCTCATGTTTAACATACATATCATTATTTTGTACTACAAATCCTTTGACGTTTTGTACTGGTTTGGGCTTTGTCTTGAGAAAGGATCTCACTGTCTAGCCCAAGTTGGTCTTGAATTAGACTTTTTTTTTTTTTTTTTTTTTTTTGCTTCAGCTTACCCATTGCTGGGATTATTGTCATAGGGCACTCTACCTTACCTTTGACCTGTTGATGATCTAATGATCTGACATTGAGTACTTAGAAGTTATACATTTTCTAAACATTTTACAAACATCTTGAAATGTAGTTTTCTTATTTTCATCAGCTTTTATAGAATGCTAGATTGAATTATTGAGTTGCAAGTGTTGCTTTGAGAAATTAGGTGACAGTAGTATGGTTAAACATTCTGTTCCTGAGTTCCTTGTTAGTCTAGTTCATCCTACCCAATGGTTAGCACACTTCTTTCCTTGTACGTTTTTACTTATTCAGTAGTACTCTACTTTTATACATACTAAAGCTTTACAGATCCAATAGTCATGTTTTAATTACTCAGCCTTGAAATTTTAGTGTAAAAGTAGATATAGACAATAAATATGTAAATAAATTAATGTAACTATGCTCTAATAAAACATTATAAACAATGAAATTTGAGTTTATGTAATTTTCTTGCCATAAAATAGTCTTATTTTCATTTATTTCAACATATATATTTATCACAATTATTTTTAACCTGCATGTAAGTGAGCTGAGGTATTAGGCTGAATTCTGGCCTACTTAGCTTGCAGATGCTGCTCCCACCCAACACAGGCTTTAAGCTGTAGGTTTCTTTGAAAGGAATTTGAAATATAACTCAGAGAAAACTGGTTTTTATTAGTTACCCTACTATTAGGTCCACAGTTCTGTTAAATACTAGACCAATTACATTCTGATTAAAATCAGATATGATTTCAAAAAGTTAAGAGTAGTAATCCAGACATCACCAAAGCTGAATAAACAAACAACAATAGGACTCTTGCAGGAAACTATCAGGTTTTAGGAGTTTCATTATTTTATTACTGGTTACTTCAGAGTTTTAGAACAGTTTCCATTAGGGATTTAGAGATTCTGAGCATTTCACATGTGTATATGGCACTTTGTGCATGTCCACTTCACCCTCATTATGTTACCGCGCACTCATTCCCTTCCACATTCTTCCCAGCAAGCTGTCCTCCCACTTCCACGTAGGATAGCTTCTTTTATTTCTCATTTTTTTACCCTTCAAAACTGCCAAATTTCTTCAGAAGGGCTGTGCTGGGGTGGCAGGTTTCTGTTTTAGTTGCTTTGTGTGCCAAACACTGTGTTGTTGAAACCCTGGTCATGCTCCGTTCTTAGTTGCATTGTATGTTATGCCCTAGAGAGATCCTGGAGTGAGCCTGTGTCATAATTGGTAAGGCTGTTGTTAAAAATGGAACATTTTATAAGACTTTTGTCTTAATGAGAGAACTTGGTTACCACTTGAAAGTGAATGACTGCTGGTGATCATAGAAATGTCCATAATTATTTTAGTGTAACAATTAATATACATATAAATGTATGCAGTAATACAGCAGCTGTTTTTCTTTGTTCTAGATAGTTTCCCAATAATGACACAGAGAGACCATGATTTATTTAATCAAGCTTTACCAAAATACCTGGGTGGTCATTGATCTAGTTTAATCTTCTAAGTTAATCTGGCTACCTCCCTGCCAAAAGCCCAGAGATACTTGCATTTTAGTACCGGTCTGACTCTCTGGGCTTCAGATGTGTTTTCCCATGATCTATCATCTTGCCCTTCTCCTGGCTCAATCTGTTTTATCTTCTCTCTCCCCTCTTCCCCTGGCTGGCAGGAGTCCCACCTTATTTTTTCTTCTCTCAGCCATTGGCTGATCAGCTTTTATTGACAAGGGAGAGAATAAATGGTAAGTATTGTTTACACAGACTTGAGACAGGAAACTTTTGACATAAGCATTACAATGCTGTGTGCAAATTGAGAAGACATGAGGGCAGAAAAGGTATAATTTAAGTAACACAAGATAATCTTTATACAGCATACAAAAACAGTATCATGTCCCTGTTTGTTTTTTTAACTTCCTCATGAATTCATGTCATCTTGACATAAAACTTACTTTGGAGAGTTCCAGCATGGTAGAAAATGTTAAAAACTTCAATATATAAGGTATTTTGAGTTACTTTTCAAGGAAAAACTTTCCTGAGCACTTTTTCTGAGACTGTTGATAGTATATGTTATTTTTTTTCTATTAAAAAAAATCTAGTTTATATTGTTTTTATGTGTATGGCTGTTTTGCCTGTATGTATACTTGTTCACCATGTATGTAGTGCCCATGGAGGCCAGAAGAGGCCATGAGAATCTCCTGGAACTGGAGTTAGAGATGGTTGTGAATCACCACGTGGGTACTGGGAATCCTCCGGAAGAGAAACCAGTGCTCTTAACTGTTGAACTACCTCTCTCCAGTTTACTATTTCATGGGGTTTGTGTGTGTTGATCGGGATTGAACCCATGGCCTTGTGAATGCTAGGCAAGTGTTCTCTCTCTACCAAAGCTGTAGCCTCAGACCTATTTTTGGTGTAGGGTCTGGGGAGACAATGTAACAACTCAGACTAGCCTCACACTCATGATCCTCCTGCCTCTGCTTCAGAGTGGTAGGATTACAGACACATGCCCAGCTTGTTTTATGCTTCCTTCTGATCTTTTTGATTTTCACTCTAGGGATTCCAGTATTTTATCTTTCCATTGGCATAATGTAATAAATGGTTCCCAGGCATAACCACTTTTTCCTGTCCCTTCCTTACTTCACTGCAGTCTCTAAGCCTAGTTTAATGTCTCACCCGTGTCTTGATTGAATGGCCTTTCTCTAGCTCTTTTCTCATCTTGAATTTGCTTGAGATGTAGTAGCCCAGACATGCTGCTGTGTATGTGTGTCTTGCTTTCGGTGTCAGAGCTTCTTCACCTTCATTTATAGTCTCTTTTCTATTCACTTCCTACTTTCCTTTAACTTTGACTTTTCTGTTTTCCTCCCATAACTTGTTGGTCCTCCCCACAGTCTCCCTCTGCCACTTGCTATACACTATCCCTCCTTAGTTTGCTTAACAATGCTGCCCAACTTCCTCCTTTCCTCCCTCTCTGTCAACCCCTTTCATTAAATGGCCCTGGGGTATTACATACTGGCTTCAGTGTACACATTGAAACAGATTAGCTAGCCAAGTACTAGGAATGCTGGTTCCTTTGCTTCTGCTCAGGGGCTGAAGTGTAGTGCTCAGCCAGGAGGATTTCTTCCAGGCCTAGGCTTCTCATGTTCAATGAAGAAATCATTGACACCCCTCAAACCCTGAGGATTTAGGAAGTTGTGAAATGTGTTTAGTCAAAAATACCTCATCTTAAAACTGTCATTGTGCCACTGTGTCCACACTGACTCCTTTTTCTTGATTCAGTCATACAACTTTGAGATAAAAACAAAACAAAACACAAAACTAGTGACTGCGTGTTACTGCCAAGGTTCTGTATACTGAATTCTGGTGACTGAATGCAGTATTCTGTTACTGTTGTCCTCTTTGGCTATGTTGAATCTGCTAAATATTTTTGTGTAACGTTGAGGGAATGGATGTGAATAATGATGCCCAAGATGATAACTTATTGTCCCTTTTTTTAAAAAACTCAGAACAATGATTTATATTTTCCTCTAAAGTCTCTGTAGTAGTGACCGTTGCTTCTTGTACGCTCTGACTACTATAGAAAGCCACAGTGCTAATCTAAAGACTTATCTTAATGTCAACCAATATGATTCTATGACTTCATCTTTAGGAGAGGAAATCTACTATAAAAATAGGAGATAGGTCTAAATGCTAGCAGTCAGGTATGCATACTTGTTGGCTAGGCCACATCAAGGACATAAGCAACTATTACTAGTTTTATTGTGTCTTCCTCCTTTAGCTAAGAATTTCTTTTCTTTCTCATAGTCATAAAGAAATGATGGTTTTTAGACCTTAAACTTTGATTTGAATTGTTAATGCCATTTTGGTGGAACTCATCCTACTTTCATGAAGCAAGTTAGAAATTCTTGCTAGTACATTATCTTAGGCAGTGTGATTATGTGGTAAAGTTCTGAAGAGTGAAGGATTACTTCTTTGCTCACAAAAAGCTCTTGAGCTATAGTAGAGTCCAGTCTTGTCTTGGCGTGATGCTACAGTCTATCCTTGAGTTAGGTTAAAAACTAACTCATGCCATGGGGAGTCTAATTGTATATATATGCTCACGTAGAGAGTTGAAAATTGTGCGTGTGCTGTTCCTTTGAGCATGCCCTTTACCAGGTCCATCAACCTGTGAGCCATAGGATAGCTTACTGCTTCGCTATTTCCTTGACAGATGGCCATTCTTCTCTGGCCTTCCATGGTGGTGATTGTAGCTTACCAGATATTTCTGGAGATGAATCTTCCTGGAGCCTACATAGGTATGACTTACCTTTTCCCTTTTATGTGGAGGAAAGTGTTAGAAGTGACAGTTCTTATGATGTGTAATTTCTCGCAGTCATTTTGATGAGTAGACTTATCCACAGGTCCCAAGGGTGTTTTGGTGGAAAGTCTACTGAAGCCTGTAGATTTGGGTTTAGGGATCCTTGTTGGAATTCTCTGCTTGCATACTCCCTTGATCTTGAATCAGACAACAGCAACAACAACAAAGACAAAAGGGAGTTATTGGTACATTTAGAAGAAAATGGTCATTTTTCAAGACATGTAGTTAGTTTGGGGGGGTTGACTTTGGAACCACTAGGTTCTGGGAATCTATTGGATTTAAGATAGTCAGTTTGAGGGAAGATATTTCAGGAAACTGCAAACTCATTGTGTAAATCTGGTTTTAGTCATAGTGTATAAACACAGAGTAAGTCTAGTTCTTCCTGCTGATCAGTGTGTGATAAACAAGGGTTGTATCTCAACTATTGTCATAGAGCAGTTTCCAGAGAAAGATTTAGTTTGAACTGTGTCTAAGAGCTTCAAGAAGAAAGTAGCATTTGACTGGACCCTCAAAGACCTCAGATAGGAAACTGCTTTTGGTAATAAGATGACTGCTTTTGCTAATGTCCTACATGCAGGAAACCATCAACTCTAGTTGAGAAATTGAATGCTTCAAATTAGGCTGTTTATGAAAGGATGTAGAAGATGTTGTGGTGGGAGATGGGTACATTGCAGAGGCAGAATTATCTATTTGCTTATTGGTTAACATAAGGAGGACTTTGGAAGGAGTTACATAGCCTGAGTGATCTATAGGCTGAAGGGTGGATTAGCAGAAAGTTAGTTACATAGATTGCTAAGAACTCTTTTTCTTCCACTTTTTTTTTTTTAAAGGGAGAAATGATAATGTTTAAGAATACTTGCTGGCAATAGATGGGAAGCTTTCAACACTGTGGATCTCTTATAATCAAGTTGATTATAAGATATATATTCTTTGTCGTTTTTGTTTGTTTGCTTTTGTTGTTTGGTGGTGGTGGTGTAGTATGTTTGAGACTAGGTCTCACACACTGTATCCCAGCCTGGTGTGAAGCTCCCCATGTCCCCAGGCAGGTTTGCTTTGAACTTGTAGCAGTCTTCCTACCTGAGCTGATTACCCTACTCCCTCAGTCACATCATTCTTTTCTTGTTTTGAGCTCATACATGTAAATATTGTTAAATATCTTAAAAGTTTATTGTATTCATTTGTTGTAGATTTCTAGTACTATTTTAATGAGAGACCATCTTATAATTATTCTTCATCCTTTAACATTTTTTATTGTACTGATTGAGTACATTGAAATTCCTTTATATATATTTACCATAAAATATAGTAAATATGATTCTCATCTCATTCTATTATCCCAAAAATATAGTCTGATGCTATTGAGCTTTTTACTCCTAAATCACTATTTGACTTAAAAAGTACATTAGGTATACCTCTCTTTATAAACATTTAAGTAAAATGAAGTAGAAGAGTGTAGACTGGAATGCATAGTACCGAATGTTACTGTGCCTCTGATATAACAAACACTGTGTTAAGAATATTGCTTCAGTTTAAATATATGTGAGTATGTATGTATATGCATACACATGCTCAGATACTAGCTGTAGCCTGTATTTGTTCTTAGGGCTTGTGGAACATAACAGAGTTTGAAGCCTACTGAACTAGAAGGGTAGAAAGTGTTTGATGTGAAGTGGATTAGACATTTATTGCTGGAATTGCTAATGGGACTTAATATAGAGATTTAGAAATGTTTTTTGTAAGGGAGTACAAATATGACCTTCAGATGCCAGTGCAAGTAGTTAGAGTTTAATTTAGTAGTAACATTCACTCACTCAAAACAAACACATAGCACCGTAAATAGATTTTTCAAATATAAGTGCTGCACATATCTGGCTTCCTTCAGTGAAGGATAAACCATAGTGGGAATATACTCTTCTTTTTTTGCTATGTGTAGTCAAGTTTTCCTGTACATAGGTGCAGAAGGGTATTTGGCTTTAATATTCTTACTCCCTTTCTGGTGTTAATCGTAAACTTGCCAGGTGAGATGGCGATCGTCCCATTCCAGTCTCACGGGTCCTGCCTTGGCTTCTTGGTCTCATCTACACTGACGTGCGGTGTCTACATTATGCCTCTCAGGGAGGTGGGTGTTTGCTGTTTATTTTAAACAACAACAACAGCAACAACAACAATCAATGTCCAAATGCAGGAAGGGACAACTTGAGACTGTGTATCAAGTATCTTAAAATTCATCCCCGTGACTTAGTCTTTTTTTTTTAAAGTTAGAGACCTTTTCGGTTGCTACTAGAGAGATGGGTAGAGGTAGTTACTTTTGCATTAGAATGAAAAAGTGGACATAGATAACAAATTGTTAACAATGGGGATGTGGTAAATGAATTAAGAGTCTGATTATATAGAAGCACTATGCTGTCATTACATAGTAATACTTTTGAAATTATAGGGAAATGCTTCCACAGAAATTTTAAGAAACTGGATTTAAGACATTCACAATTAATATTTATGTGTGAAGAAAAAGAAGTATGACTGACTTCCTTCTCTGAAACACTGAAGATCAGAAATATTTTGAATGTCTGAATTTTTGGAGACTTACCTGCATATACACAATGAGATACACATCTAACCACAAAAGCTATATATGTTTCATATATTAACATATATATTATACAAATATATTTACACAAATATATATACACACACATATATATATTTGTGATATATATATACATATATATATATGTTACACAAATAGAATGAATATAATTTTATATATTAGTTTCAGTGTAATTGTGTATTTACCACTACATGTCAATGTTATGTAATGTCATTACATCAGGTGCAGAATTGTCCATTTAGGACGTTATAATGGCACTAAGAAATTAGAACATTCAATTTCAGGTTAGGGATGTCCAATCTGTAGATCAGTGGTTCTCAACCTTCCTAATGCTGCCTCTCCTTAATACAGTGCCCCGTGTTGTGATGACCCCCAAACATGAAGTTATTTCTTTTGCTACTTCATAAGTGCAATTTTGCTACTCTTATGAGTGATAATCTAAATATCTGGTGTGCAGATGGTCTTAGATGACCCCTGTGAAAGGGTTGTTCTACACCTAAAGGAGTCAAGACCCATAGGTTGAGAACCGCTGCTGCAGATGAACATGCATCTATGATATTAGTGGTCTGCTCAGGTCAGTGGTATTGTAAGTGCTCTTTGTTATTCTCAATGCTTTCTAAAAGCATACAATGACAAGATGCTATACTAAACTATTAAGACATGAAAAAGGAAAAATCTCAGTGATAAGGACATTTCTATGAATGTCATCCCAAATGTCTAACCATGAACAACAGAAGCTTCAGTTGAAATCTGTTTTAGCCTTGCCAGAAAAGGTTTCTGTGAAGCCCTTTAACTTTCCCAAGAATTACAGAAGTTTTCTGTAACTTAGAGTCCAGAGTCCTTGGTGAGGATTCATTTAAGTTGTTCTGCAGCCATGTATAGAATCTACATCTTTAATAAATTTTCAAGGGTAATTTGTTCTGATGCAGGTAAGGGTAGTCTACCACTCTTAAGAGAATAACTGCTGATGCTTAAGCTACTATAGACATAAATGAGAACTTGGAAGGTAGGGGAAATTTAGCCCCATGAGAGTGCAGAGCGTCTTGGTCCAGTGGTCACCTGGCAGGATATTCATCAGATCCTTTATGATTAAAGTGCATGGCATGCCCAGATACTATGTTAGAGCTGAAGATGATTGTCTGAGAGTAGGTGAATTTCATGAGCACCACAGATCTCTGTCTGCAACACCCACCTAACATCAAAGATGGTGATGGTGGGGCTCATCAGCAGTACTGATGTATATTAGTGAAGAAGAATGACTTAAGCTTGAAGACATTCAAAAGTTGGGCTTTATCGGCTGATTTCACTACACAGTCTTTACCTCTAGATGGCAGCAGAGACTAGTTGTTTTATTAGGATAACCCCAAATGTCATTCCTACAACTATGTTGGAGCAGAAGATAATTTTTTTTTTCTTCATGGTGGTATGAATTTTATACTTGGACTTGTTTCTGTAAATGAAATGTGGAGCTGTAAAATGTGTCATCCCTTGGATCATTTTTATAGAATGTTACGTCAAATAGCTCCAAGAAATTTTCTTTCCAAATTTGGAGTGGATATTGCAAGAGAGATTCATGCATGTGGCTCTTTTAAGACCACACAGTGACTGTTCTACTTGAAGGCTCCTGGGTTTCATCAGAAAGCAGATGTCTGGGAGGGAATTAAGCAAGTTGGAAAGTTCATTCATGGAAGAAAAAGATTTTTTAAAAAAGTTATTTAATCTTCAACTCAGCATGAAAAGCACTATTTGGAATGGATAACAAGTCTGAAGGATAGTGGACCCAGTGAAGAAAAGCTGTGTTTAGGAAGCAGTAGAAAAGTGTATTTATGAAGTAAATTCATTACATTCTCAGAGAATTAGCTTGTATTGTCCACTGCTTCTTAATAAGAAAAGTAACAATCTGCAGAATCCCAGCTTGCCACAGTCACTTAGATGGTTGTGAGTCTTAGTGACCAAAGAACTGCAGGTGCATGTGATGTTTTCAGTGTGGTTCAGTCTGAGTCTCCAGACACTTCCTTATCAATCCTGTTTTTTTTTCATCACAGAGAACAAGCATTGATCCATAGTAGAGCAGCAGACTGTGGGGGTGCTGGTGGTGGTAGCAGATCCTGGGGAGACAGCTGGAGCTGGGATGTTTCTCTTTCTCTCAAGGAAATTAGTGTTTAAGTGCTTTGAACTTTTTGGTGATGTATTGGCAACATATTGTGTTAGAAGGCAGTGTTCCTTCAGTAGTGGGCTTGGTTCCAGGAACTGCAGAAGGCCCTTAATCGTGCTGGTAGCTATAGATACTGAGAACACTTGTAAAGACTTCAGGTCTGACTGTCCTTAGGAGGTAGGAGATGAATTCAGAGCTTCCTTTTTCCCAGCTTTGGTATGCTTGGTCAATGTTGTGTGTTTTCAAGGTGACTGTTTTTGTTTTTAAGTTTCTTTTAATTTTAGCGTTTGTTAGGAGAGTGTGTAAGTATTTGTGATAGATGTAGTGATGAAAAGAAGGAAATGCTGAACCAGGAAAAAAATGCTCTTGAAAAATGACTGCCTTCATTTCTTTTGTCTTATATTGTTTGGCAAATTACCATACATTTGTGGGTGGGAAAAAGGGTAGAAAAACACAGATAATAAATCTGGCACATGGCCCAAATTTTCATATGCTTCTTTTTCTTTAGTCTCTTGATTTTCTTAGAACTTTCCATTATTCAATGTAAAGTTTTAGTTTTATATGGCAAGGGGCCCTTCATAGGGAAACCATATAACTTGGTTATCTCATTTCCATTAACTTCCTGTGAAACAATGCTTGTTTTTAAACAGTGTCCCAGCACTGTGCTTTATACTGAAGAGTTGTTAAGTTTCTGAGGTGAGGGGTAAATTGGTACCTTTGTTCCATAATGTAATGTGGGTTTTGGTTGGATCTAGTCACTCCCAATCCCTCTTTTTGTGGTAATTACATGTGGGCACAAGGGGTATTCCAAGAATAAGCATTGAAATATAGTTTTCAAATCTTTCCTAACCAAATTGCTCACTCTTTGTGCCAAACACAGTATTACATTTAGAAATATGGTGGTAAAATAAACTATACTAGCCTTAACTAGCTATCTTCATTGTTTATCCTGTTATTCATTTACTTTTTTCTCTTGTCTCTGCTCTTTTCTTTTGTTTATATATTATTTATGTTTTTGTTTGAGACAAAATGTCACTGTATAGTCCTCCCTGGCCTGGAACTAGCTCAGTAGACCAGGCTGGTTTCAAACTCAAAGAGATCCACTTGCTTCTACCTCTAGAGTGCTGGGATTAGAGGCATGGAGGTGTGCTCCGTTACCAGCTTCTTCTTCCCTTTATCTTTTTTTCTTTTAAATGTATGAGGGTTTTGTGTACATGTATGTATGTATGTGCCTATATGGTTCACTCAGGGGTAAGAAGAAAGCATCAGATGCTCAGGAACTAGAATTGTGTGGTTGTGAACCACTTTGTGGGTACTGGCAAGTGAACCTGGGTTCTCTACAAGTGCTCCCAACCGGGGTATCCCTCAAGCTTCTTTGTTTCCTTTTGAATCCCTTCCATTTTCCATGTTTCCTTTTGAATTTCCTTATTTGCACCCCTTATATTAATTAATTTTCAGTCCTCCCTTTCCTTCCTTCCTTCCTTCCTTCCTTCCTTCCTTCCTTCCTTCCTTCCTTCCTTCCTTCCTTCCTT
>NW_021621192.1:2651324-2673799 GCF_004785775.1 Grammomys surdaster
CTTCCTTCCTTCCTTCCTTCCTTCCTTCCTTCCTTCCTTCCTTCCTTTCTTTCTTTCTTTCTTTCTTTCTTTCTTTCTTTCTTTCTTTCTTTTAACTTGATCTGAGTTTCACATTATTTAAAAGCTTTGGTTTAGACTAGAGCCCAAATCATTGAGCCAAACAGACTTGACTCTGTCCTTTAGTACTCTAGTTTTGGGACCAACTTCTTTTTTTTCCTGAGCATTTGACCCATGCAGACCTCATGTCCTGGTTTGTGTTGTTGCTGTTTTTGTCAACTTCACACAAGCTGGAGTTATCTGAGAAGAACCTTAACTGAGGAAAATGCGTCCCTTCAGAATGCCTATGGATAAGTCCGTAGGGGATTTTCTTGGCTAACATTGATGTGAGTGCTGCCAGACCCTGGGCAGGTGTATAAGAAAGCAAGCTGGGCAAGCCATGAGAAGGAGCAAACCTGCAAATAGCATTCCCCTGTGGCCTCTGCTTCAGTTTCTGCTTTTGGGTTCCTGGTCTGAGCTCTTGCTGTGACTTCTCTCAGTGATATAGTTGTAAGCTGAAATCATTTCCTCCCCAATTTGCTTTTGGTCTTGGTGTTTTATCACAGCAGTAGAAACCTAAATTACCTGTAATCTTCATCTGGGGATTTCCTTGTAAGTCATTGGGGAATAGAGACATACTGTAGGATGCCTCTTATATAGCCAAAGTGCCAGATACGTATTAGTTCTTAAAAGTGTTATTATCTTTGTCTTTTTCCTTACTTCTCTTCAAAAAGTACTTATTTCTTGGTCATAATCCCATTATAACTTTACTTTGTTTTTTGTCTTTCCCTGATTTATCCTCTTGTTCTCTCAAATCTACCCTTATTTGTTGGAGTTAATGTTTCTAAATAGAAGTTATGGAAACTGGGTAATTAGTGCCCATAACTGGGCTTTATTTCTTATCACCTTTGGCTCAGGAGAATGATCCTTTGTACGTGCTCTTTCCTTACAGTGCAACTTTGTCTTGTTACTGTGAACCTTTTATAGCCTCACAGGAAGGCATTCCTTGTTCTTTCCCACCGTTTCATAAGAGCATCTGTGCCCTGTGGTTTGTAAAGTTCAGGTGTCTTGATAGCCACGGGAACTGTGTTCAGCACTTCCTATGAGCAACATTCAAATCTTGAATAGTATAGGACATGGTTCTTAAAAAGTGTGTTTGTCTCACAGTCCTCGGAGAGCTGTGATGATGCAGATCCTGTACGTGGTTGGGTTTCATGAGACTGGAAACCTGAGGAGTTGTAGGTGATTCTAAACCAAGTGGGCAGTGACTGCTGTGAGAAACATGGATGTGTCTGAACAAATCAACAGCTGATTATCGTCTTTGAGATTGTATTAAAGGAGAAGTAACTTATGACAAGGTAAAAGTGAATGTTGTGCTGAAGCTACAGTGTTTTAGAAGTACTTTTGGAAATGCACAGGCAGATTGAAAAATAGAGGGAGATTTACAAAGGAAATGAACTTGAGGAAGAGAAGAAATAGATTCTGAGGAGCAAAGGCAGAGCAACCCAGTCTCAGAAACAAAGGTGCAGGCAAAGAAGGCCAAAGTGTATGTAGGAGGAGAGTTAGGGCCATTATGCTGAGGTTGAAGGGTATGGTCAGTGTCAGGAGTATGAGGCAGCACAGGAAGCAAGCCTCGCTAGGAAGTTGGAACAGCCATTATCTGAGCAATGATGGAAGTGCTATTCCTTGATGGAAGGCTAAAGAATTGCAATGATCTGAGTAAGTGATATTGGGGTGAAAGTTGATTTAGAAAGATAGAGATTATATCTAATGTAACTATGTTAAAGTACTGTTTGTGCTGAGGTCTGCACTAGGGACTAGTGGCAGGAGCTGGAAGTGATGGGGGCAGAGAAAGAAAGAATGGAAAATAGCTAATTAGATTGTGATTGTGGGGGAACAGAGGTTTCTAGGTATTGAACCTGGGTGATGAGGAAGGAGGAGGACAAGAACCCCTTAAGGGGTGTGTGTGTGTGTGTGTGTGTGTGTGGTGTATGTGGGGGAGGCAGTGTGCATGTAGCTGTTAGCATTGAAGTTTTGGGGATGTTAATAGAGAATTTTGGTAGAGAAATGATCATCATTCAAAAGTGTAAGCAAAAATGCATAATTTCTCACCATACTCTTTGTCCCCTCCTACTGTAAGTACTTTTCATCCCTTTCCTAGAATTAGAAATGAATTTTTGAGGAGCCCTATTGTGTCTGAATCTTTTCTACATGTCTATGCAATATTATTAATAATTAACTGGTCCTGAAAAGACCTTAAAAAAGCATTCTTCTCATTACTTGAATACTGTGCTGTGACTGAACCATTATCCACACACACTGATTGGCCTTCAGGAAAGGAAATCCTGCCCTCTCTGCCAGTGACTTTTCTGGCCACCCTAGCCATTGTGTCTGGACCAAGCAGACAGATTACATAAACTTGGAGTCAGGGGAGATCTGCCATTTCTTGGCACTAAAGTATGCAGTGAGGACAGGATGTCCCCCTCGAAACAGATTTCCTTCTTCATTGGCAGTCTGAGAAAAGCCTGGAATGTGGCCATAGTTGATAGGTTTCACAGAAAGGTAAAACAAAAACAACAGACCCACAAGTAACTGTCCGTTGTTTCCCCAGTGCTTTCTTGGAAGCTAAAATCAGTAGTCACAGAAGCATTCACATTTTCCAAAGTTTATGGAGTACATTTTTATTATTCTAATTCTCACAGAAGAGCTTTATATAAAATAAGTGGCTGCTTATGAATATGCTGTGAGAGAAGTCCTCAGCATGATCGCTACTCTGTACATGACTTCCTCCATTACCCCCTAAAGGAGGCTCTTGTGGATGTGTGGACAGTTGTTAGATAACTTCTCCTTGACCTAAAACTTGTTTGTTTGTTCTTAGGTGACCGAAGTATCTAATACAATATATTTAGGCAAAACATTATCAAAAGACAAAACAGAAAAGGAAGTAGCTTGCTTTTTTTCTTCCCTCTTCCCTCTTTAAAAAGAGAGAAAACAAACTTACCAATAGAAAGAAATTTTTGAGGAATTGTTCCGAGTTGTTTGGAGGGTGGTTATATTGAAAGGGGCTATTAATTGTTACAAGGGGGCAAGGGAGGCCAAATTAGAAACAGAATTTAATGCTAATTGAATTGAACTATAGCATTTTCCCTGAGCTGGGAAAGTAAACAGGTTTTAGTCTATTTTTTTTTTTTTTATGGAAGGATCAGTTTTTTCTTAGTAAGATATTACATTGTTTGAAAAGTAGATTTCCTAGTTTAGAGAATACAAACTAGGAAAAACTTCTAGGATCC
Organism: Grammomys surdaster; assembly: GCF_004785775.1. Lineage (NCBI taxonomy): Eukaryota > Metazoa > Chordata > Mammalia > Rodentia > Muridae > Grammomys > Grammomys surdaster. Next base: position 2,654,651 of record NW_021621192.1, read on the forward strand.
TGTGTGGATTAAATTGATGAGGCTTGTCTTTATGGATGAGACCTTGAACCTTAATGGTTATTTCCATTTCCAAGAAAAGTCATTATCTGTCCTTGAGATAGCCACCTACTTCTAAATTCCAGTGTTTGAGGTTATAATGCTTCTCCCATGGATCATGTTTGCTCATTTGCTTGCCATATTTGAAGCTTATGTAATTCTATTACATGATAATTACACTAATTCTCTACACCAAAGCTCATTCTTCATGCTTAGCATTTGTGTACTCTGCTTACAGAATCATGCTTTAGGGTAGGATGGATACTGAGACAGCCTTGGGTTCTCCGAGGACCATCTCTTGATGATGATAGCATGAGAGGTCATGTGGGTCTTTCTCTGCCCCATAAGACATGCAGTCCTCCCACACCTGCTATTTATGTATGTCTTGACTTTTCACACTCACTGGCTATTGGCCTAGCAGTAGCTTTAGGATTCAGGAAAAGTTGGAGGGAAAAGTAAATCACTAGTCCTGTAGTGGCTATTGAATGTTTTGTAAGAAATGAACTCTGGGCTAGACTTCTCAGGGTAGATTGTTTCAGTTGATGAGAATTGTGGATATTATCCATATAGAACCGTGGTGGGTGACCCCTTCCTGTGTTGAAGTGTATTCTGAGTGTGTGGTTGGGTGGAATATTAGAGGTAATATTAGACAAGTGTGTCTGTCACCATCAGACACATTTAGTAGAATGCCATTTATACTGCTTCCTCTTTCATTGAAGTAGTTTCACATTGTGTTGCCATGGAAAGAAAATGGGACAGTGAGAGGCATATCTTCACCGTGACAGTTTTGTCACATACTAATGAAAAACCAAGAAAGTCTGTTTTAGTTTATCTCTAAAAATTGACAGACTCTCCTCACCCTCTGTGTTAGGATTGTCACAAAATGAAATATTTTATAAAGGACTCATTTCCTCACCGCCCCCCTCAACTCCCTCATTCCATGGCATGATTAGCTAGAAGCCTTCTGTGGAGACACAGAACACTTCTTGTCACTGTATTGAAGGTCTGTCACAATCTGACTGGTTTGTTCCCTTCCTGAGAGCCATCTCAGCTGCACTACCTGTTACACTGGAACAGTGGATGTCATCTTGCCTGCATGTTCCATGTCTCCCAAGTGGGCATCTTCTAGAAACATCCCTTTGTCTTCTATATCCTGGGCACCTCATCTTTTCCTCCCCGTTCATTTCTTGCCTATTCCTCAAATCTAACCCTAAGCCCGAGCCCTCCAGAAGCTGTGGTGCTTAATGTCTGTTTCTTCTCTGGAGCTATTTGTACAGCAGAACTGACTTACAGAGCTGTTTCCTCTTTCAAATGTAATAGCTTCCAGTGAGGGGCAACTTTGGCCCCTACACAACCTTTAGTTATGATGAGAAATAGTTCTTGTTTCATGTGGCATCTAATGAAGAAAAGCCAGAGGGTCCTAAATATCCTATGATGGCAAAGAACAAACTCCTGCCATTGTCCTCAACAGGGAATTATTAGGCCCCTGCTGTCATTAGTCCTGAGGTTGAGTATTGCTTTATTTGGTGGCTTGGGGCTCATATGATAGGTAAAAGAAAGTTATAGACTCTTAGGGAAGGAAACAAATGTGACAAGGTCGCTGTCTACTAGGCCTCATGTGCCAGTGAAAGAAGTCGGTTTTCTGAAGGAAAATAAAGTTGCCCAGTAGATTGTCTATATACGTTGACATTATTTCTAATAGCATTTTAAAAGGAAATGTGACAACTCTCACAGATAACTCATCCATTTCAGAAGTTAGAGCCACACATGATTTTAAAATCTTAATCTCTTTTCACAAAAGTTCAAAGACTTGTCCAGGACCCTTAACCACTCTTGACAAAGGCATGAGCTGGAATTTGGTCTTCTATTGAGGTCCTCTAGCGTACGCTCTTCCTAGTCGTCCACTTACTCATGCTTTACAAAGCCTGTTAGTCTAGTGCAGTCCCCCTCCATCTCCAGTTTATTGTAAGTATTATATAATTTTCTACTTGTAAATATTGTGTGGCACTCATTCCTTGATCCATTTCCTTAGTAAATTATCAAGGGATGTTCTTATTATACACAGTGTTGACTAGGAGCCACACGGTATGTTTATCAGTGGGTTAAGATCACTTGTATCCATGTGATGCTTGGAAGAAAAGATACCACATGCTAAGACATTGGATGTTACTGAGTCTACCACAGTTCGCTTAAAGTTTTAATTATCTATACTTTACTAGTTTTGAAGCTGGGAACATTCCCACCTAATAAATAATAAACCTCATTTTTTTTATTACAGCCTCTAGAGGGCAAAATAGTCTTACTTTCTGGGACAGGTATAAAATAGTCTTAAGAGTAGGGGGAGCACTTGCCAGTAGCAATACACAAATTTCTATAGCCGTGAAATTCCAACTTCAGACTGCAAACCAAGCAGAGGATTTATTAGAATGTAGCTTATGGTTGATTCTTCCTTTTAGACATCCCAGTTTGATGCCATTTAGGGGGTGGGGGTGGGGTGGGGAACACTGTTAACAGTAGGAGACTCTCATAAGGATGTCTTGGGTTTAACTTAGTTACACCCAGATCATAAGAAGGTTGCTGTGGATGGGAAGTATTAATGTTACAGAATGCTTGCCTTGAGTATTAGAGGCCCCAGTTCAATCTCCAACACCACTGATGCCATAGGAGGAGAAAGGGAAGGGAAGAGGGAAGGAGAAAGGAGAGGAAAAAGGAAAGGGAAGGAAAAAAGGAAAAGGGGGAAAGGAAAGAATCAAGGAAAGAGGAAAGGAAAAGCAAAGCATGTTTGATTCCTCTATTTTTGCTACATGTGTTTTGTCCAATTATATTTTCTCTTGGCATTTCAAAATAAAAAATGACATTTTTAGAACATAAGAATGTAGAAATAACAGAAATTAATGTAACTGGAGCTAATAAAGTTCTTCCATTTAATATGTTTAAAGACCTACTTTATACTTAGTATGAAAGAAGCTATAAAATGTTTTCAATTTAGAGTTATTTCAATTAAAAAAATCATAGAATCTTTGGATTATATGGGTTTGAAATTAAAAATACTCTTCTAGAGGGAAACAAAGTAGTCATAGGAGGCAGGGGCGGGGAGGGAACTTGGGGAAGGGATGAAGGGAGGGGAATGGGAGGCAGGATCCGGTTGGTGAGAGAAGCCCAGAGGGCCAGGAAAGTGAATGGAAATCTGCAGCTAGGGTGGTGGAAGGGGAGAATCTCTAGAAAGTCCCTGAGACTTTGGATAGGACAGGCTCCCACACATCAAAGCTGGTGATCTCACAGAGATGCCTAACAGTGGAGATATAGAACCTGAAGAGGTCACCTCCTGTAGCCAGGCAGGACCCCCAGTGCAAGGATAGGGACACAAAGCCACCCACAAAACTTTCTACCCAAAATTTGTCCCATCTAAGAGAAATGCAGGGATGGAACATGGACCAAAGGAAAGGTTAGCCAATAACTGCCTTAACTTGAAACCTATCCCATGGGCAGGCACTAGTCCCTGACTCTATTAATGATACTCTGTTATGCTTGCAAACAGGAGCCTAACAAAACTGTCCTGAGAAGCTCCACTCAGCATCGGACTGAAACAGAAGCAAATACCCACAGCCAAACATTAGATAGAGGTCAGGGATACTTCTGGAAGAGTTGGTGAAGGATTGAAGGCTCAGAAATAGATGGGAACCCCACAGGGAGACCAACAGAGTCAACAAACCTAGACCCCTGGGAGATCTCAGAATCTGAGCCACCAACTAAAGAACATACACAGGCTGGAGCAAGGGCACCCTCTACCCGCCCCACCCCCAACACACATATAGCAGACAGGCAGCTTAGTCTTCATGGCTGCCCAGTCTGGCCTCAGTGGAAGAAGATGCGCCTAATCTGTCAGAGACTTGATGTGGGGGGATACCTGGGCAGTGGGGGGTGGTCCCACCCTCTCAGAGAAGAAGGGGATGGGGACTAGAGGAAGGGACTCAGGGAGGGATGGGGGAAGCAGTGTTTGAGATGTAAATTAATTAATTAATAATACAAAAGTACCCTTTTAGATCTTGAAGACCTCATGTCTAAAGTCTTGGCATTGCAAAATAAACTTGTGGAGCCCTTCCAATTAAAATTTATATAGTCCTTTCATCATCATTTTGCACAGGCATAGGTTGAGCATCCCTACTTGGAAAACGGAGCATGAAATGCTTCAAAATACAGACCCCTCGAGCACTTAACATGACACTACAAGTAAACAAACCCTTCATACTATACAAGTTCATTTTATGCATAAAATTATCTTAAAATACTGTGTGAAATTATCTTTAGGTTCACTATATAAAAGGTGTTTATGAAATATAAGTGTTTTGACCTTGGTTCCATTGCCAAGCTATGTAACATGTATGTGTGTTTGCATATCCTTAAGTGGGAAAAAATCAAATCCAAAATCTGAAACACTTCTAGTTCCAGATTAGAAACCCTTTTGTATATGTAAAGATGCATTCTTTATAATGTGATACCCTTTTAGTAAAGATGGTAATGTTATTTTTACCCATAAAGAACAGTGACATCATCTTGGGAAAGGCTTTGCCTTTACTTGCCTTTATGTTTCATTAGATTTGTGTTTGTTTGTTTGATTGATTGAGACAAGGCCTTGTTATGTAGCCCTAGGTGGCCTGGAACGCCTCCTGTCTCAGTCTGCTGAGTGCTGAGGTCAGAGATCTGCCATCCTCTGTTCTGTGTATTTAGCTTGCCATTACTTGCCCTTGCCCCCACCACAGAAACTTCTTGCTAAGACTTTGCTACGCCTTTTAAATGACAAACAGAACTTGCCAGGATATTTAAATATGTGGTGGAATTCTACAGTTTAAAAAGGTAATAAAATTATTGGGGCTGAGTAAATGAAATTTGGCTTTGAAACAGGGACTCTTACCAATGAAAGGACGTGGGAGCTTTTAATGTAATCTTGGGGCTGAGGAGATGTCTTAGAAGTTTTGAGCTCCACAAGCACTTATCCATACAGAGGCATGTATATGTACACATAATTTTAAGAAAATAACAATAAAAATAAAATCAATAAACAATCTTTAGCTCTTTAGTCAGCCATTCATGGACAGTGCGTCTCTGCCTTCACATATTTCTTATGAACAGTTCCCAGCATCACTTCCTTTGTCCTTCTGCCTTTGCGGCATATTCCAGTAATTCAGTGAAAGGAAATTCTGTAATCTCACACACAGACTCTCACTTCCTCTCTCCCTACACACACACACACACACACACACACAAGTATGTATATCACATATATGTACAGTTTATAAGAAAGTTAAAATTAAAGCCAAGAATCTATATTTTATATGTAATTTTATCGAAAAAGAATCCTTTGACTTTAGATAGAAGTGACACTTGTAATAAACTGTGTATGATTTAGTAATGAGAAACTACTAAGGTCATTTTGATGTTTATATGTTAATTATTGCACTCTTATAAATGAGAGATAATCTCTAGAGACTCTACAAATTGCAGACAATAGAGGTTAACTACCCAGGAAGCCTACTTATAATTGAGATCTACAACAAATAATACAATGATGATTTCTGCCTTGTCACTGTAGAGAACATAGAGCTTTCTGAAACCTTATTATAAACAATTTCTATAGATCTCGTAAAAACAAAAATAGAATCTTTACATACTAGTTGGGCTGATGGACAGCCAAAGATTCCAAATTCTTACCAGTTACAATATGCCAAGAGTGGACACCCCTCCCCAGAATGCTTAGGACATCCAGGTGGAACCCAGTTGATGATAAGAACCCTCAGCTGGTTCTCTCTGCTTGTTTCCCCCATTGCTATGAAACTATGTTCTCAGTCTGCACCTTTATGTAACAAAATCAGGAAGGCTGGTCTTGAATTCTTGCTAGTTTCCATTCATAATTTTGTGATTAGTTGATTGATACCATTCAAATATCACATGTGCTTTCTCTGGTTTAGTGACTGTGAAAGGAACCCTTTTTCATTGTCGACTTTTAGCTTTTTAGTGAGCTGTGTAGTTCCTTTCAGAGTTCTATCCTAACTTGACTTAAAAATAACTTTGAAAACAGTTAGACCATCATGTATTTTGTAATACAGTTGGGTCTCTGCCGATTCCCAACCCCAAGATAAATGTGTTTAAACAGAAGCTTTCTCATTCATCCTCAGCCTCAGCTTTCATCCACATTTATTTAATCATGATGCAAGCCCACAGCCTTGGTGTTGCAGTTCATCACCATGGAAGTGTTTCTGTCAACAAATCCTTGCTCTGTGTCATAAAATTGATTTTACAGGGGAGAGGAAGATACCTTTTGCTTTTGAAAGGTCTTCACAGTTTGCTTGGATGTCTAGATGAACTCCATTTAAAACAATTGGCAATAAAACTGACTACACTAAATTTTAACAGTTAATCGTGTGGAACGGGAAAAGGAAAAATGGCGCATTAGCTGTTCTGAAGTCATTCTTTTAGAATGTGACTTGGGGACTCGATGTGTAATTTACAATGTTCCTTTAAAAGCTATGCTCTTTGCTCTGAGGTGTGGAGCATGCTCAGGGGCTACGAGGAGTTTGGTGTCAGTCTCTAGGAAGCTTTGGCTGAGATTTTTTCATGTACTCTCTGAATGGCATAGCAACCACAGAAGAAATCATACGATTACCTCTGCTGCCACGCTGCGTGGTTATTTTAAAAAAGGTCTTTTAACTTGTGCTCCTAACTATCTGCAGCTTTTATTTGCTTCTTGAGAGTTCTTTCAGAAATATAAATTTTATGCTTCTGATTGTAGCCTTACTCACAAGCAGGGTAAGGCAGCACCCACATTAAGTAGTAATTTTGGGAACCAAATAACACAGAACAAGAATGACACTTTTGTTCTGAAGCAGAGTGTCAGAAGTCCATGTCATAGTGGCTGATTCCAGATGTAGATGTAATATATGCTGTATGAGGATTGCAGTCTGTTGGAGAGACCTTGATAGTCAAGGTAACTTGTAGTTCCAAATGTGCTTTCTGGCTTCGTGTCATACACCAGAGCTTTTAATTTTTACCATCAATGTATTTGTGTGCTCACTAGTAGCAGGTTATTTAATATTATTTTATCCTGTCATCTGAAAACATTTTCTGACTTCTGATAGTTCTCTCTTGAGCACTAGAGATTTGAGGTACATATCAAGAATGGCATTAAGTTTGCCATAGTTATTTTGGTTCATTTTGAAGTCATGAAGCTGAAACTTTTATTTATTTACACCACTTTCTCCTCCTGTAACATGTGACCAGAACTATATATATAAAACAAGTAGGTCCTGCTTATTCTTTAGGAAGAATTATTGGACATTTTAAACAGGAAATAAAATGATATTGTACATGCAGATATATAACACAAAATGATCAAATGAAAATTCAGCAAGCAATGGCAAAAGTAACAAACTATTTACTGTTTTATAATGTTAAGTAATTCACCAAGACAAGTTGCAGTCAAATTAAAGTGAGTTATGGAAAATGAAATACATAAAGATGTATTTATACAAGTGCAGACTAAATATTTTCCATACAGGTATGTAAATAAAAAGATATACAGTAAGTGCACACTTGATATGACTATGCAGGCAACACATAGTTAGTTCCAGATACTCTTGTACAGTCCATGCACAAATCTTCCCAAAGTACAGGTTTAGTCATTCTTTTAAGGGATTTGGAGGGGTGATTAAAAAGGGACTGAGTTCCTTGCAGGAATATCAGTATGAACTAGATGAGGGTGAGGGTGATCAGTTATATATATTACTTACTGTAATTTGTGATTGTCGAGGAAGAGGTGTGGCTGTTGGTGTGATAGTAATACTGCTGGTAACTTTATTGGTTGTTTTGTTTAGTGCCCCATTAGTTAAGCCTTGAGTTCTGGTATCCTGCAGTGCTGCTGAAGGGCTGGCAGGTCTCACGGGGCCAGCCACAGCTTGCATGTAAGGACTTCCTAAGTGAATGTGGATTTTATTATCCTCAGTAGTTATCACACTTGAACTGTTACTGTTTGAACGTTGAAACTGCCATGATGACTGCCGGTCTGGGGAGACTCTGAAAATTGCATGCTTGGCGCTGATTTCTATCGGCTCTGGGGAGCAGCCTTGCTCAGGAGAACTAGGTGAACCAGTCATAGCCAAAACCTGAATAGGTGACATTGTCCGTTCTGGAGTCACAGAACCACAGGACTCTGGGGTCTGTGCTCTGGCAAAGGTTGCCATGGTAACTGGGGGCATGCTTTGCTCTAAGTTCATAAGGCTTTCCGTGGAGCTTTTGGATTTAACTGGTGTTATAGAGGCGTTTTGGAGAATGGTAATCCTTTGCTTTGGGGTGCCACAGTTTGGTATCACCGCTGTGCTGGTGTAGGAGTGAGGACTCTCTGTGGTTGGACTTGTGATTTCGAGAGTGGCTGTATTTTGAGTGTGGTCTGGAGTAACTTTTATGTGAAGTGGCTGCCCAGGTGTGTGACTTAGAACTAGATCTCCAGGTTGCACAAAGTTGCCGTTGGTCTTAGTTTGTATTTTTCCATTCTGAGGATGGCTCTCCTTGGATTTCATCCAAGGAATCCACAGTTTCCTGTTGATAGGAAGAGAAGTAGATGGGTTGCATCTGAAGGACAGGACAGACTCCTCCTCATTAGGGTCATCATCCTGGTCCTCATTCTCCTCATATAACTGACCATTGATCACTGCTCTTTCCAGAGGAATGAGGCTCTTGTAGTCTGGTGGCTCACTGTCTGCTGCTTCCGTTTGAACTTCTTTAGAAAATACTTGTGGGTCAGAGATTCTTCTCCCGTTGAGACTGGGCCGGAGGCTCTTACTAAAATGCCGATACCTTTCTAACTCTTTAGTAAGGTTTTCAATCTCTCTTCCCAAATCTCTGTTCCTGTTTTCTTGTTGGTTTAGTTTCTTTTGCAGAACAGAGTGGTCTCCCTGGAGGTGACATATTAGGTCCTCTGTTGCCATATACTCATGAATTTTCTCTTTTAATGCATCCACTTCTCTTGACAGGTGGCCTGATTTCGCTTCTTCTTCCTGGAGCCTCCTGAAAAGCCACTGCTCATGGCTGGACTCTGTCTTCTCAGCTAACTTGTACTTGGCAAGTTCCATTTTAGCAAGTTCCAGCTCTTGAGACAGAAACTGAGCCTTGTCTCTCTCGTTAGCATACCTCCGTTCTAAGGTCTCATACTCATCTTCTGTTTTCATGAGGTCATCCTCAATGGCTTTCATATCCTTTAGCTTCAGTTTCAGCCTTTCCACTTCTTGAGAGAGCTCTTTAATCTTATTGTTTTCTTGGTGTAATGCTGTTGTGGACTTACTGGAGTCTTGGTTTAATTTGTTTTTTACAAAATCTTTTTCAATTGCTTCCAGTGACTGAAGCCTGTTTTTCAATATAGTAACTTTTGACAAGAGATCATGTCCTTTCTCCTCTTCTGCTTTCAGTTTATTTCTGAGGTCATCTCTCTCCTTGGTTACACTGTACATCTTCTCTTCTGCATCAGTTTTGGACTTGAGTGCCTTCTTGGTTTCCTCAATTAACTTCTCAGTCACTGTTGTTACTTTATTTTGCTCCGCTTGGAGCTGAGAGGCAGTGGTTTGTAACTTATCTTCTGTTTGCTTTAATTTTTCACTCATTGTCTTGCGTTCATCTACAAGCATTACAGTTAATGTTTTCAGTTTAGTTAAATCATCCTTTAGTGTGATCTCTGTCTTTTCTAGCCGACTTTCAACGGCTTCTAGCTCTTTGATTCTGGCATTTAAACTCTCCAGCTCTTCAGACAACTGCTTTGTGGTCATCTTTTCTTTTTCTAAATTGCACTTCAGAGAGTAGCATTCCTGTTTGCTCTTGTCTAAAGCATCTTCTAATTTTTCCAGAGCCGTGATCCTTATACTAAGTTTGTCCACCTCTAGTTTGAAGTCTTTACTCTGTACTGTCTCTTTCTCAAGCCTCTTACTGAGGTCTCTGCACTGCTCCTCCATTTTTATGAGCTCTTCATCCTTCCCCTCCATATCCAGCACGCGCTTCCTGAGCTCATCCACCTCCTCCATGATACCAGAGTTTCCATATTCCCCCTTGTTGAGTTTGTCTTTTATATCTTGCAGCTCTTCCTCAGCTTTTCTTAAAGACCTATTGGTCTCTTCTAACTCATCGATTTGCCGGCTGAGTGCTGCCAGCTTCTGTCGGAGCTGGCGATTTTGACTGTCCTCGTTGGTGAGCTTCGCCATAATTTTGTCTTGGTTTTGGTGAAACTCTGTGGTCTGTGTTTGCAGTTCTTTTTCTAGTCTAGTTGCCTTCTGTTCTTCTTCCTGAGCTCTGGCTTCAGCAAGGGCTAGTTTACCCTGTGTTTCCTTTGCACTTGTGGTCAGATCTTGGATTTTCTGTCTTTGAAGGGCGAGTTGAGCTGTAAGCCGTTGTTGTTCATCCACCACCATCAAAGCAAAAGACTTCAGCTTGGTCAGCTCCTCTTTCAGGGCCTTGATCCTCTTCTCCTTTTCTTGCTCCTTCTTTTCCTGAGACTCAGTTTCTTGATCAATTAATTTCTTTAATCTGAAAATACAACAGCACAGATTGCAGTTAGTGCTTTAGGAATTCATCAGCTGTAATTATTCATTTTTGTAATGTAAAACATTGTATCAGTTCATAGATAACATCCAGAGAAGTGTTGGAGTTTGAGGGAGGAGACTCCTTATTAAAAAAACAAAAACACAAACACAAACAAAAAACAAATTTGTTTTACATTAATTAGAATTTGTTTAACATTAATTAGTAACAATTCAAGTTCACTGTTAGCCTTAGAAGAGCATAGGCAGTATAGTATTTGTTCTTAATTGTTTGTGTAGCATTATCTCTGGGTACTCCAACCTGAAAGCTATAAAGGAAGGAACAGACTGGAGATTTCAGTTAGATGTGGCTTTGAAAGTACACCTGCCCTGACCAGCTAATTAACCTGTACAATTCTCTAGTTCCTCAAATGATCTCAGGGGCTTTTTGTGAAAGTGGGGCAATTCATCTAACATTATCTCAGTCCTGGCATTTGGTAAACATTTGATAACTGTTGCCATAGTACTTTTTAAATTGTTAATTCTTGCCCTGTATTAAGTGTCTTGCTTGAACCATTAAGTATGTGCTACATTACTAGTTACTGTTTAACACATTGGTTAAGGTAAGATATATATTACTAGTTACTGTTTAACATGTTGGTTGTTAGATAAGATAGCATTTTATTCTATTTGTTTAGAAGTTATGGACAGCACAGATAGGTCTCTGTGTATTAAAATGCCGGTTTGCACTCATAAGATAGCATGCTGGGAACCACTTCATGTGTCTTTATCTGTCTACTGACATGAACTAAGAGGCAACTGAGTTAGGGTTTGGAGTGCTCTAAGATGTCGAAGGGCAAGGAGCTTGACAGTAAAGAGCTTCCTGATAAAAAAATCCAGTGCTAGAAATGAAGAAAACTTGTTAGCAAGAACATAGTGAATCCTTCTTAAATGACTCCAACACACTATTTTTCTTCATTTAAAATCATCCATCGTAACAGGAAGACATTTCCATGCAAAATATATGGTCTTTCCCATGCACTTTGGTTACCTCTGTAGTGATGGTACAGTTTTAAACTTGTGAGTCTCTTAATTATACTGGGAATGGGCTAATTATAGAGGATGTAATTGCAGCTCTGTGGTATGGTGCAGAAGCTAAAATAGAATGGAATTACTGAAAAGTAAAAGGACTGACAACTTGAAAATATACATATGTGCTTTCTAATCAAGCCTGTAGAGTTCATAATATGTCAATAAGCCTGTTTAAGTCAGCATGCCTATCTCCCTACCCACCTACCTACCTACCCACTTACATATTCATCATCCATCCATCCATCCATCTATCTATCTATCTATCTATCTATCTATCTATCTATCTATTTATCTTTTTGTTCAGATGGGGTCTCCCTGTGCAGCTTAGGCTGGCTTCTAACTTGTAGTTCTGCTGAGGCTGGCCTTGAACATGTGGTCCTTTCTGTCTCACTTAGGATTATAGTACTTTACCATCCCTGGCTTAGTCAATTGTTCCTATTTTTTAGTTAATTTGCCAATCTGTTGTCTTTTATCCTTGTTCCAGAACACTTGTAAAATTAAGAATCTGAGAGAACTTTTTTTTAAAGGAAACAAATTTAGGGCAGTCTGAAGAATAAAGACTTCTTTATGAGATCCTAATCTATTCTTTCTGTAATTATATTACACAAGAAGGAAAAAAAAAGCATGTTTCAAATAACTACACAGTGTAAGAGTTTTTAAGCTTTTTGAGTGATAGGCTCTTGTTTTAGTTTGCCCTGTTTTGAGGACCTGACAAAAGGCTAACATGTAAAGCTACTAGGAGGATGCTGGAGTGTGGCTGCGGGTGACCTCATCTGTGGTCTTGGCAAGAGACTTCATGACTCTCCCTGCTTGAGACACCTGCAAGCCTGAGAAACATGGCAGCTTCTTCCTGGTAGTTATAGAGTTTTGCAGTTCACTGGAAGGGTCAGGGTGAACGGCTATGGTGGCAGGATAGCTCCACAAACTTGAGCAAAGTTTCTGCCCGTACCTTAGCTTTCTTTTCACACTTGAAGGTGATAACAGGGCATTGCAGCAGCTCAGCATCTTCCTTCACTGGAGAACAAACTCACAACTCTCAAGGATTTCTTCTCAGCTTTTTAAATAGGAGCATGTGCTGTCCCCCCTTTTCTGAGAAGGGGATAGGTTTTCTTAGTATGTAAGGAAGGGAAGATATTTTTTAAGTATAGTAAAAGACCCCTGAAGTGGAATCCTGTCAGTATAGTAATCAGCTTATTGTGCTCAGTGGTTTTGGTGGCAAGCATGGTACACCTTTTTCAGCATGATGCAAGTGTCAGTCACCTTTCTCCTGGTTTTTATAATCTCGCTGTCCATCTCCCTAAGTGCTACCACCAGTGCAAACATACAGAACTGATGAGGCCAGTAAATTTGCTCCAATCCAAGGTACATGTACACGTACTGATACTGTCCTCCCTGATGATTTAGGCCCAGTTTTTACACCTAATTTTTACACAATGCAAATTAAAGCCAGACTGTGGACCACTTCCTGGAATTGATCCAGATACATGGCGTCTATCAGTGAAACTCTCTGAATTTGAAACTGGAGATAAAGGAAAGATGTCACTTTTAGTTGTTTGGAAATATACATATACACATGCACATGTATATATATATACACATAGTTATCTTTTAAACCTTATTCTTTTAACACCTATATTTTTTAAAAGTTCAAGTTTTAAACAGGTACAGAAGATATATTTTAATCTCTGCCATTCATTCTAAAAGTCCCCATTAATAAGCTAGGTAGTCAAAACATTCTTTGGGAATAGAGTCTAATTTTTAAGTGATAGCTGTGTCGGAATATGTCCTAAGGTTTCCCCAGTGTCCCCAGATGAGCTCAGATAAGTACTGCTTTCTATCCAGAGGCTGTTTCTTAAGCTGCTATTGCTCCTGTGCTCCCTTGGGACTCTCTGTAGCTAGTTCTAGAGGAGTTTTAATCCTAGGAAAATTCCTTTGGTAAGCATTTGCTAAGTATGGAGGCTACTTTGAAAGGGTTGTTGGAAAGAGAGCACTCACTGTTCGAAAGCTTATCAGGCAGATGAGATTCGGAGAGTATATGGGAAATGTGAATGTAAGCATTGATTTCCTTTAAACTCCCCATGGTTGCAGCTCTGTAAAGTTTGTGTTAACTTGGGTGCACATGTACCTCCATCTGAAGACTACTGCCTTGGAGTACTCATGCTCAAACTAAAAAACTGACATTACAGAATTACGGGAACATCCTGGCCAATAAAAATGGGTTGTGGAAGCTGATTTTATGGACATGTAAATGTGAGGTAAATAAATCCAAACTGGCTTAAAGCAATGTCTTATTACAGCTTTTTTTTTTTTTTTCAAGAGTTTCTTTGATGGCTCAAAGTCATTTTAACTTACTGTGGTTTATTACTATTATTGTGGCAATGCCAGTTACTTGCCTTCTCAAAAATATCACATCTGCCATCTTGAGTTCTTTTGGTACCAACCATAATGCTGGCTTTTCAAAATGAATGATACATTCAGAGAGTCTTTTCACTTTTTATATGCATATATGTCAACATGCATCAGCCTATATTTTTTCTTCTCAGTGTGACATGGTTAATAATATGCAGCATATAATGTACACATAAAACAGATGGTGCCCATGTAAATGCTGTATAGCCAGTCATACCCATAGAATTTATTTTACAGTTCTCACCATGTTTGTTTTTATGTTATTTATGTATATCATAATCAACCCCACTAAAATATTAACTTCTTGAGAATACACCATGCATGTAAGAAATTCATTTGTGTTTTTCACACTGGTTCCTGAGAAGGAGCCAAATGAGTGCTTGTTTTTTGGCTTGTTTTTTGTTTGAATAAATGACTAGAATAATGAACAAATATGCCATCCTATGGAGAATATGTTAGAATTCTCCTAAGCAGTTTTATTTACTTTTTAAAGATGATTTTCTAGTGTTTAATATATGGATTTTAGGTATTTAAGTAAGTGGATTTCTTCCTCAGTGTTTTCTAAATACATCATTGTCTCTATTTCATAATTATGGAGCCTCGGTGTGGGGGGACCAAAAAACCAAGACCGCTAGAACCATTTCTTCTTCACATCCTTGCACCTCGACTCTGTTTCGCTATTTGGTTAGGAGCGTTTAAATGGTCACTAGCCCATCGTGTTCATTTGATTATTTCACCTCTGCAGAGGTGAAATGGAGGCTACTTGGATACCTTTTCTTGCTGGTTTGTTGTGCTGATGCATAAGCAGAACACTGCATACAGCATACTGCTTTATTTACTTTTCTATGTGCTCTCCTGGATGTCAGTTTTGGTACTTTGGTTGTGTTATACCCCATTTTATGTGTACAACATGTCATTTTAATTATTGCACTGTACTGATAACAAGTTCTAGCAATTTGAAGAGTAATACATGGAATTTGTTGGAAAGCTTCTTCCTTTTAAGATAGTTACTGTAATTTATGTTTCCTGCTATGGTCCTTGCCTTTTCAATGGGACTTTTCAGTGCTTAATTTTTAGGAGCATTCATAAAAATACTTAGGACCAGCCTTTTTTATTCTGTGTATGCTGCTTTTATTTATCTTACAAGTCAAAGGGTTGCTCTTTTTCCCCCTTTTAATTACAGTTACCGCATACCACAGCCATGGCATAATGCTCAGTTCATCTGACTTGGTCAGCAAGATCTAGTCAGAATTTTTTTTTTTTTTTTTTTTTGCATCTGCTAGCCAAGTATGAGTGTACATCTGTGTCTGCTTTATGTCTCTTGTTACTGAAGATCCTGTCATCATTGTTGAGGTCATTTAGAGATACCATAAATGGGCCCAGATTCTGCAAGCTGGGTTACTATTTTTCTTCACTGTGAAGTAAGAATTAGAGTATAAAGTGAAGGAGAGGAGGTTGTTCAGGTGTATATGAACAAAGTGAGTTAGGACTCATAATTTGGACAGTCTTACTTAGTTCCGAATTTGTCAGGGAGACTGAAGTAACATTGGGAAATGTCATCAGATAGACAGGGCTCTGGGAGGACCTCAGAGCAGGAATTGATGTGGGTGAAATTCTGCTATCTAAAATTGACAAAAGAAGAAAGTAATGGACTGAAGGTTCCCTTAAAGAAAAATGCTAAAAGGTTAGATTACAGAATTAATAAAAGGCCACATTCACAGAGCTGGAGAGGAAAAGGCAGACAGCTACGACAAAGAGAATATTTCATTTTGAAACCAAAGGAGGTACCTGTGAAATCTGGGCTAGGGCAGATATTCCCCCACCCCCATACCAGGTGGCCGCTTGGAAACCTTGGGCTGGGCCTGGGAGAGGCAATGGGAACAGGAACAGAAGAATACCTTATTGAGCTTTATCCGCAAGAGCCTGAGTTGTGTGTTGTCTGTTCCTGAGCTGTAGTATCAGGAGCGTTTCTAGTTAGAACATTTATGGTAATGAGTGTTTGCTTAATGACACTGATGTGGGCCTGGATGTAGCATTTGTCTAGCATGCCAGAGGTACTGGGCTTAAATTCCACCACTACAACAAGAACAGATAGGAAACAAAAGATTTTAAAGGGTCACAAATCTTGTGGCCCAGCCATTTTTCAGTTCAAAATTTTTATACTAAGAAATACTTAAACTAGATTTTCTTTTTGTGATTTATGTGAACAGTTAGGGGAGGTTGCAGTAGCAAGAGGGAACTTTAAAAAAAAAGCATATACTACTGAACTTGTATGGAGAACCTACTCTGTGGGGGAGGGGAAAGGGCCACCTTTGCCCACTCCCTTCTGAAATGTGCTTCTTTGCTATTTGGAAAAGACTCCTCAGATCAAAAGTGTTTTCTTTTTCTAGAGTTTACATTTTAGTTGATATCATGTTCTCTGTCTTTCCAAGGGAACAGGTTTTTCAATCCTTGAAGACCAAGTTTCAGATAGATTTCTTCTTGCACTTCCTAGGTCTGCTTGGGCCTGCCACAGCCATGACAGGACTGCTCTGTGGACTTCTCCTTAGGGGGAAGTATTCAGAGTTACTTGGCATGAGATGCTTTGGATTATCATCTAGCATGTGCCTCCCCCACAGTGTTGTGGCACCTAGCAGAACTCTAAATGTTGGGTGGGAATGGTGCTCTGGTTCCTAATGCTGTGACTGCTCATTCTCATTATCCCTTCCCACCCTCCTCCTGAGCTTCACTTTTTACCTTCTTTTGCTCCTTTACATTTGCCTTCTTTTTCATAGGGCTTGTTCCTCACTGTCCTTACTAGTAGATGGCAGTAAGTAATGCAGGTAGTTGAGTGATAGTAGCCTGTGCTCTGGTCAGCCCTGAAACATGCATTAGTGATCTGTACCAACTAATGAGAGATGTTTGCAGACATTATGGATGTTCCAACACACAGGGGTAGAGATGGAAAATTGTCTGGTTAAGAACTACCATTTAGGATGAGTTCCTTTGTGGGAAAACTTGTGTAAAATATTCTTGTAGCAGTTACCTCTGGTATTCATAACTTTTCTTTATCCACTGCTCAATTAGAAATCAGCCATTAGTTTTCATTTCTTTTTTTGTTCACAGATCTACTCTTCAGCTCTTCTCCCTTCCCAGAAGAAAGTGAATGTACAGTTTCCAGTGCAGTGCAGCGTACCAAATGGATGTCACTAGCTGACCTCCCCAAAACCTGTCTGACACTCAAACTGACTCTTCCTTCTGTAAATGTAAACCGGCACCTTCTCTGCTGGGCACACAACTCAGACTTGATCTGAGCTTGCATGTTTGGGCATGCAAAGGTGGCGAGGTGGGTCAGCTGACTTAGGACAGACCTGAAGGGCACAGCCTTTTGGTTCTTTTGTTTTTGTTTTCCTGCAAATATTTGGTAGGCTTTGCTCCTTGAGTTAGAAAGGAATTGTTAAGACCACTAAGATTATTTATGTTTTGTGATCTGTTCAAAAAAAGAAAGAAAAAACAGGTTTGGAGGATGAAGCTATGCAAAGCTGCCTTCCTGCTGAGAACATAAGAGGTAGAAAGATATGCTGACCAGTTTCTCAGAAGCTGGTAACTTAAGGTTTTTAAATTGGGAGATTTTTGACAGGATCTCCCTAGAATAGTTCAAGCTGTCCTTGAATTTGTAGTCTCCCTGTCTCAGCCTCCAAATTCCTGCATCACCATCAGTGGTTCACATTGTTCCATTATTGAATTTGTACTTGATTTTATATGCTTTTAATTCCTTGAGCAATATGGATTTCAGTCTTTGTTTACAAATAAATATCTCAAAATTTGTACATTAAAAGTTGGCATCCCATTTTATTATTTGTCTTCCAAACTATAACTACTGATGCTAATTTCTTACTTAGTATACCTTCCAGACTAGAGTGTCTAGAAACAGACAAACAAATATAAAGTCTCTCGTTCTCTCCTCTTACACGAATATTACTTAATCCATCCCTTTTCTCATACAGCATTTCTTGGAGATTTGTCCATTAGATCAAGCAGGGGCAGAAAAAGTAAGTAGAAATTAATCTGGTTATGAAATAAGTCTTCACAAGTTTCATGGCAAAATTTGCTAGATTTAAAAGACAAAATAATAGATAAAGTTAAAGGAATTAGAGACTTTTTCACTTTTAAAAGTTTTTAGTAGGAAGATAAAATTCTACTAGTGAAATTATTGATTTAAAACAGCACCTTGCTATAGATTCCTACCATTGCAGCGTACAGGTTTTTGGTAGTCTTGGAACTGGACTCTAATTCCCAGTGTGATATGTGGCACCTACACAGGAGGATACAGACAGACTGAAGTGAAAGTCTTTACTGTGCCACCTGATTTTACTAAATTCTTTTAACTGTATAAGCAAGCACTTATTTTTACCGGCTGGGGAGGTACTAAACATCTATAATTTAGAGCAGTTAACTTACTGAACAGCACAGATAACCAAACCAGAATAAGAATATATTGGCAGCAAAACCTGTGCTTCATGCAGTTACATGTCACATGGGAGAGAACCCACAGAGGCCTTAGAAGAGTTTGCTGTTTCTCACATCTGGTCTACTGGTATCCCCTTTACTCAGTCTGCTCTAGTCATACCAGGTGTTTGTTTGTTTTTGCTGTTCTTCAAACTCAACACCCTGTGTGCCTTTGTTTTGAGTTTCCTCTTGGTATAGGACTCTCACCTTATATAGTCCCATTTACCATACTTGCTTATTTATGTGATTATTCCTTAGAATATAAACTTCATAGTCTGTAGAAATGGCTTAGTGGTTAAGTGCTTTGGCTGTTCTTCCAGAGGGCCCAGATTCAGTTCCCAGCACCTACATGATGGCTTACCTGGAGTTATCTGTAACTCCAACTCCAGGGGCTCTGACCTCTGTAGGCGCAAGGCACAAGGCACAAGGTATGCATGTAGTGTGCACAGACATATATGCAGGCAAAACACTCCTACACTTAAAACAGAACCAAAAAAAGGATATAAACTTTATAGGTAGAGGTGGTGTGTGTGTGTGTGTGTGTGTGTGTGTGTGTGTGTGTGTGTGTGTG
>NW_021621192.1:2673809-2696295 GCF_004785775.1 Grammomys surdaster
TGTGTGTGTGTGTGTGTGTGTGTGTGTGTGTGTGTGTGTGTGTGTGTTCGTTCATGCATGTGCATTTTAGTTAGTGAACTGGCCAATTGTTGGTAGCCATTATATTCAGTGCTTCATTTCTTCCTTGAGAGCAGTGAATAGTACTTACTTGATATGCAGTGGATACTTGAATGAACACATACCTGTTCTACTTTTGTATCAGATATATTAGGGAGTTAGGAGATAAGTATAAATCGAAGACACACAGTAGTCTCTTTCCTCTATAGTGTGGAAATAATAGAAATGGTTGAGCAATTGTTTTATAGCATGTAGAATCATTGTCTTTACTCTATAAAAGAGCACTCAGTCAGGTTCAGAAAAGTTTAGAAATTTGTCAGAAGTCCAGCTTGGAATTAGCAGAACCAGAATGTCAATAGAATTGATGCTCTGACCTCTGTTCTTGTCACTAAGACATGTTTACACCGATCTCATGCATCCTGGGCACCATCCTGTCTGTGAATCTGTGTGCTAGAATATTCTACCTGTCAAAGACAGTTACAGTCACTAGTACTTCTAGACATCAGTTTGTTCTCTATGGGTCCATGGCACTTTGATCCTTGGCTTTGAGACATTAACAAATACCCTCTTCATCATTGTAATAATAAAGCAAGTTTAGTCATTCAGTATCAATTTGTAATTATTTTTGAATGGTTTTAAAAATTGTGACATTGCCAGTATTGATATCTCACAATCCCTAAGGAGGTAAGTGTGTCATAAATACCATTTCCACAGAACATTTTAAGGAACTTTTAAGTTCTCGGAAAATGTTTTTAATAGCGCTTTCTCAGGCAGACTTGAAGGGCATAATAACTATATGCCCTTGGAAATGTTTGTATCATTTTAGCTTGTTCATAATCTTTATATTTATTTCTCTTATTAAAACATTATATCTAGGTGTTCTTTTGTATCTTAGTAGATTGAGGAAGTAGAAATGGATTTTTCTAGAAAAGTATTCTAACATAGATATTAAAATTTAAAAAAATCTCATTGCTCATTCTTTTTTTTAACTTTTCTAGACTTTGTTATTTTTATTCAGATATTGGAATTATGTATTTAAAAGATCAGCATAGTTCCTTTCAATACTCATTTATGGGTTGGTTTTGTTTCTTTTAGTCTTCTTAAAATGGGTGTTTTGGAGCATATTTCCAAAACCATAACCCCAATAGTTTTTAGCCTTTTTACTTCCTTCTCCCCTTCTCGCCCTTCCTCCTTTTCCTATCACCCTTTTCCTCAATTCTCTCTTTCTTTGGATTTCTTACATGGATTTATTGGCATTAAAACATCCAAGCAAGGACCAGTCATGTACCAGAGTAGATGAGTTCACTGGTTTTCACCTCCTAGTAAAGAGCCTGGCTTTCCACACAGATGCAGTGGCTAGCATGGTATGCTTGGGAAACCAAACATTTCCAAACTTGTTTGAGGGAAATTCAAACTTCAGAAATTTTAAAACCACAAAAACAGAGGCTTATGGTTTACTGTGACTACTGAAATCATACAGTTTGCCATAGAAACTAGATAAGAATACCTAGAGTGTGAAATGAGAAACGTTTTAATTCTTAGAGAGGACTTGGAGTTTTTGCTTTGGTTTCATTCTTCATTTTAACTGTAATAAATTAGGGAAATGGGAACATTTAATAGTAGAGAGTAGAGTACTTGAAGAACAGGTTGTTACTCTGTAGCCTGTTTTTTTTGTTAAGCAAACAGGTTACAGATTACAGTGGGCATCCTCTGTCCACCATTACCAACGTTTCTTAGTTCCTGAGGACCTAAGCATTGGTTTATGACTTTGGAGAGCTATAGTTTGAGGCTATATGTTAAACCAAATTAGATGCAGGCAGGAAACATTTTTGTTTTTGTTTTTTTCTTTTCTAAAATGTATTGGACACAGGTAACTATTGTCTTGTGTTTTAGTTTTGGACATTCTTTGCACTCATTAAATTAAATTTATTAAAATTAAAATTATGTTGGCTATCAGAGCCTTAATTTCCCCTTGACCAATAGTCCAGAGCAGTTTGGGTTACATTTTCATTTTCTATCATTTCTGACCTACAGAAAACCCATGGGGATAAGCATTGGGTTGTAGCTGATGTCTAAGCTCAGGCTCATGACAGGAATGTGTGCTGGACTTTAGGCACTTCCATCAAGATGTATCAGCAATAGTTTCCCACAGCTGGATACCTGACTTCTTGTGGCTGACTCTGTATGTGAGTAAAATGTTAGTCATTTTAGTTATATTTCTCTCTGTAAGGCATGGTCTATTTATGGCAGAATTAAAGAGAAGCCTCAAAGTGTAGTTTACATTTGCTGTATGAATACTCATCCATAAAACTATACTTTACATTAGTTTTGAATTTTAAGAGCAGGCTAACCAGTTCGTTAGTTAACAAGCTACTGGGTGTGGGTTAAGCAAAACTAGACTTTGTAAACAGTTGAAAAACCAATTTTAACAAGTCCCATTTCAATAGGCAGAGAATGCTCTCAAGACAGACTGCTGGCCATTCTCTCACCTGCCTCCCACCTCACAGACACAGGAAAAAGGCAGTACAGTTTCATGACTAAGCTCTGGAAAGCCTTGGACAATCCTCAGACCTCTGTTCCATAAAGCAAAAGCCTCTAGCAACCTTTACAGTTTTTCTGCCTTCCTTTCCTGTTTAATGTTGTGCACAAGTTAATATGTCAAGAGATCACATGGCTCATCAAGCCTTAGTGGCTTGTAACTATATTGAGAACCTTATTTGGAATTTCATGACATTCAGATTATTGCTCCTTTCTATGGAAAGCATTTGTTGTAGTCAAAGTTAGAGCTGTAGTTAAAAGCAAAGAAGTAAGCCTTAATGTTCTGACACTTAAAATGTCATGCTAAATTGAAAATACTTGAAACTGGGAAACTAACACTCAAGGGAGAGGCACGTAGACTGTTAGTTTCCTAAAAGAAAATGTAATTGTCTAAGATCTGACCATAAGCCTTTAGTCTAAGTTTTACATTCATTTCAACAAACTTCTCATTTGTGTGCCTCTGAGACTGAGGCTCTGTGACTTTTCAAGATTAAACAGGATAGTTTTTAAGCCTTTTGTGTTGCTTGTTGTCTTCCCATCTGTCAATAGCTCAGTAACTTGGGTCTTACTTAAGCAAGGAGACATCTTTGCACCTTTAGGAAAGCTGTGGGTTTTTTCATGGGGTGAGACTGCCTTCCAGCAAGGGGAACTGGAATCAAGGATAACTTCTTTCTCATAGCTGAGATTAGGTTAGAAACAGATTTTCTCTAGTGAGTTCGGTCCTTTACTTTATTGCTGGGTGTCAGAGAACCGGGAGTTCCTCTGGGCTGCATCCATCCTACAGAGCATTTCCTGGGCCCTGCGGCAGCCCCTCTCCTCAGCCTGGTGGAAGATAATAGTAAGCCTAGTCAAGTAGGGAGCCTTGTAGGAAGGCAGGCATAACTTCGTCATAGGCAGCACTTGCTGAACAGCTGCTCTAGGTATGGAACTAGGCCAGTTGCTGCTGCAGCACACATAAGCCCTTCACCTTAAAAATGAAATCTTTTAACTTGTCTTCCTGTCCATGGAAGTCCAGGTTACTGTGAGGGCTAACTAATGGGTTCAGTAATTACTGTGTGTGTCTTGACTCGATTTTAAACTTCTGTTTTCAAATTTTACTTTAGGCTCTTTTCATAGAAGACTTTTATGGAATAGACCCAACCTCTCTACAGTGTTCAGAAGTCCAATGGCATTTATGTTTTTGTGAGCAGTTCTTTCAGTTATTTAACTCTGGCTTACCTCCATTCTAAAGTCTTGACATCTATTCAATATTGTCTTGTACTGCTTTTTAATTTGTTTTAATATATTGTTTTCTCCTAAAGGATTGATACTTCTATACCCTTCACTAGTTTTGAACTCTATATACCCAAGAAAAAACATTTTCATGGACTATACTGTCTTAGAATGAGTTGGCTAAATGTCTCAGAATTTCCTTTTGTTATTGGAACACAAGAAGCTGTGCTCTCTGTCACTTCTCCCCTTACTGTGAGGCGAGGAACACTTGGAGGCAAAGGCAGATGAAGTCCAGGTAGGAGGACTTGTTCAGGAAGCCTGACCTTTGCCTTAGATTCCTTGTATACATGTTCTACCTACTGTGCTCAGTGAGACTAGACTGTAAGAAGACTCCTGCAGAGTATAATGTGGCGAGAGGTGAATGGAACCACAAATCCCTTGACAAAGTTGTCGCCTTGATTTGATAGGTCACCGTTCTGTCGTATAAACATGCATATATGTTTATATATACAACTTTTATAATATATAATTTTTTTTATATTTCTATAATGCCTCCTACCTCCGTGAGGATGCTGTGCCATTTCCTACATGATGGATTGAGTGCTTATGTTAATACTGAATGAAGTGATGCTGTTTTTAAATGGTAATCTTCCCTGTAGCCAAAGTAGATTCATTTCCCACAAATTCCAGAAGGATTCACCTCTTCTGCTGTTCCCAATTAGCAGACTCACAAGCTAAGGCTAAGCGACTTAGACAGCATCACTGCGTTCCTTTGGGTTCAGCAAAAAAACAGGACATTTTCCATGTGTTCCTGAGCCTAGCAGTTCCTTTCTTCAAGTTTAACAGTTGCAGACAGTCAGTCCAAATGCAATGAATATTGTACATTCCTCCTATGATCTGCTCAAGAGATTGTTTTTGTTTTGATTTGCATTTTTAAAAATTTCAGAGAGGAAAAAAAATCACCTTTAAACTTTTGTTCCCAGACTAGTGGGCTATGAGACACCATAAATCAGGCAGTTGTGCTTTTGTTAGAGTAGCCTATCTCAAAAGACTTCCCTTTCCCTGAGGCTGCTCCGCAAATGATTTGGCGCTTTTGCAGGGCTATGTCCTTATGTTAGGCAGAGCTGCACTAATCTATTTGTATTGACAGATCAACTTTTAAATAAATTCTCTACCTGATCACAATTCCTATAAGGACTATTGCCCATGATTCAGTCTTTTCCCAAATGCTGAGATACTTGGAGTAGATGACATTGTTTCCTTTATGAGGTTTGGGGTAAATAAGGGTACAAGAGGCTGTACCAGTGAATGAAAGGCAGAACCTATTATCCTTAAAACTCTTTATAGTTTCACCAATGAGACAATACTATTTGTCTGTACCAGTAGCATCACTAGCAAGCAAGCTCAGCAATTAACTATAATCTGTTGTTTCTTTTTTTTTTTTTTTTTTTTTTTTTTTGGTGGGAAGGAGGCAGCTGAGGTAAGAGTCTGACCAGGCTGGCCACAAACTGGTTTTTTAACCAAGGAAGACTGAATTCTTGACTTTCCTTCCTCTACCTCCCAAGTACTGGGATCAAAAGCATGCACCCAACCACATCAGGCTCTAGTTTTTGATTTTATGGCTTTTTTGTTTTTGTTTTTTAATTCCTGTATTATTGTAATAAACAGCTAATCTCTGTGATCTACAGTGTTTCACTTAATTCATTGAGAAACAGAGATGGGACCAAGGACAACTGAAGCCTGTGTGTAAGAGGCACTGTTGAGCCTGTTTTTTTGTCATCAGTTCAAAGCTAGGCAGTGACATGGTGACATGGTGTGGGGTGTGGTGAACTTGCTTGCTGTTCCACAGGCCATCTTATTCTTAGCAAGGTTTGCTTGCTGTTTCTGAAACAAGATTTAAGACCTACACTGGATTCATAGTAGGCAGTGACGTTGCCTAGCTGGAATTAGAAAAATACCTCTCATGGAAATTTAGATATAGGAAGTACACACAGAAACTCTGGAATCAAAGTCCAAAGGAAAACAGTCAGCTCCTTTCCAGTTATTTGTAGGGTTAGTTATTTGACCACATGCCTGCGCCTTCCCAGCTCACAAGCCAAGGCACAGAGATCAGAGATTCAGATCCCTTCTTCATTAAGGAGAAACCACTGTACTGTGCTGCGTTCCTTCATGCCCTACAGCAATTCACCTGGTGCTCTTTCACCACTTTCAATCTCATTATTTGGGGGAAGGAGTTAAAGGTGATACAGAGAGATGGGGCCAAGAGCTAGGAAGCGGTTGGCTTAGCCTGTGTACACAATATAGCTGGGACAGTTAGTTTAAAGCAGGTCTGCCTTGACTCCATTGACTCTGGTTTGTTTTCTGGCCTTTTTATGTCTAAGTCAATTCTGTGGTTAATTCAAGTAGTGGCAGAGATGTGTTTGGGACTTGTAGAAGGGCCCCACCTCAGCCCATTATTGGCAGAGTATACCTTCTTCCCAAGTCAGAAGCTTCTGAGTTGTAGGATCATTTATTCATATTTTATTCAATATTCTTCTTGTCCTAGTGACACACCTAGTAATAATAGTTAGCCACTTCCCTAGATGCTAGGGAGAAAGCTGGTTGTAAAAGTGATACTGAAGTACTTTATAATCCCAGATACAGACAATAAACTAGTTAATGTATGATATAATGTTACAGTGTGTAGTGTGAGGGTAAAGGAAGCAAGGTATCACCAGTCATAAATGGCCTTCAAAGGTGACTTTCCTGCATTTTATGGGAAGAGTGTTTTAAAGGTATTAAGTCTGTTTTTGTTGTTGTTTTGTTTTGTTTTTTTAAAAGAGGGCTTCTTGATAGCTAAGGAGATTGGTAGAGTAAAAACTGTTGTTTGATACTAACAAGTCACTTGTTAAGGTAGTTCAATATGATGTCACTACATACTCTGTTCACAGCACCTCTCACCTTCAAATAAAGGGTGGGCTTTACTATTCAGATGGCCTGGTTAAGTTGTAGCAACCTCATCTTATTCCTTTCCCTTTGTTCTCATATTATATATTAATGATGACATAGCCACCCTTCTTGTTAACGAATTTTATGTCCAATTTACCACATACACTGCTGAGGCTACTTCTGAGGCCTCTGTTTGCTTGTCTTTTGAGCACTAATTAATGGAGAAACTAACAGTGGGCTGCAGTCCAACAGTGGAGGAGTCTTGGCTCTGCCCTTGAGTTGCTCAGCATCTCTGGTGCAGGTCACACTAGATATCAGTGTCTTCTATAATGTCAGGCATCTGGATCAGATGACTACTGCCACATGCAGCTGTGAAGTTCTGCTGGTATTCTTTGCTGTGTTAGCTGGCAGTGTGCACACACACACTCTTGAGGTATCGTCCAGGTAGAACCTACTAAGGCCTGTCTTAAATGCATCTCTGTGGAGTTGAATGCTTGCTATATTCTGTCTATATTCTGTCATCTGCTGATAATTGGCCTTTGAATTGTTTCAGATGGAAATAAGAACTTAGGTGTGTTTGCATCTGTATGTCCCAGTGATCACCTACCTATCTTGTGCAGACATTCTTTAACTTTATCATCATAAAGGAATTGTATTGGACTTATTTGGGAACCAGTTGAGCATAGGAATGTGAGGATGGTTAGGTTAGAGAAAGAACACAGCTATTGTGTTTTTTTACTATTCTTGAACTCAGGAGTGCAACTGCTCTGTGATCCTATCTTAATCTGCTGAAACCTCAAGGAGGTTTCCTCTCATGGCTAAAAATGATTGCTTGGCAAGGCCCCTCACCTTTGTTGGCCTAGCTTTCCCAGTCAGAGGCACAGTTAATGCAGATTAATGAGGGGAAGAGAATCTCAAGTCTGTTTCTTAGTGAAAAGGAAGGATGTGGAAGTGTTTACAGCTGAGTTGATGATGATCTGTCACTAATCACTTAACCCCATAGAAGGATGAGGCAAATGTCACACACAGCTCACTTGAAATAAGCAGCCAGAGGAGAACCTACCAGTTTTTGCAGTATACATCAAACTCAAGGATTGAGTTGGTGGCTCAGAAATGATGCAGTGATAGCAGAAGCAGCCATTGGAATGCTGCTTTGAACATTTGTGAATGTTTTCTTTAAAGATCATTTAATCATAGTTCACAGAAACTGAGTCATCAGTTGAAAGCGAAGCAGCATTCATAGTCCATCACACATCACATAAACAAGATAATTTGAAATTAATGATATGCTCAAGAGGATAAGGTGTGTAGGGTATGTTAGATAATTTTTCAAAGATAATGATTAGATGTATGAACAACAGGTGGCACCTTTCAGGTCCCCAGGGAGGCTGAGGCCAGTGTTGCTTTCTGTTCTGATCAGGACTCTGCCTGGCCCACCCTCCTTTTCCTGTAAATAAGAGAGTTTGAGTTTTTTGTTTTATTTGTTTGTTTTCCTATTTACCTTGTAAAAACCTACAATTAGTGAAAATTTAGTCTTCCTCAATTCTCACGTTTAAAACCTCAAGCTCTGTTTATTATCAGAGGTACTTACAGACCAGAGAGAATCTTAAAGTGAAATCTATAGTGTGTGTTATGGGAAATTAGTTGAAATTTCAACAAGACTGGAAAATGAGGACAAACCACTTGATTCATGTATCACAGCATTAAGAAAACACAAAATTCAATGATTAACAGCTAGGTCAGGTTAATTGCTGTAACAGGGGAAATGAATTTACATGCCTAAGACTACAGTGGGCTTTATCTGAAGTGTAAAACAGACAACAACAACAAAAAAAAAAAAAAAGGAAAGGAAAAGAAAAAAAGGGAAAAGAAAAAGAAACAAAGAAAACAAATTCCCATGGTGTAGATTGTCCTAAAAACTGAGAACTGCTCACCTAGACAGCCCACGTTCAGATAGTGTGTATCTATGATAAATGTGGTTTAACTTTCAGTTTTAAAAGAGGTCTTAATTTTTTAAAGCATGCTTAAAAGTGTATATCTGAAAAAGATGTAATATTAAAATATGTGATTGAAATGTCATAAAAATGCTTGTATGCTCAAAACCAAAGCCAGACTCTGGGACACAGCTTCTAGGGCTTTGACAGGGGTTCCTGCTTTTCAACAGTTTAGCTATAGTTTATGTTACAGATGGTACTTTGATATTGCCAAAACAATAATTGATGGTTTCTGGTTTCTCCTTCTACTACTTTAGAAAATGCAAAGACCTTTTGCAGGGATTTTTCAACTTCCAATCACTGTCCATAAAACACAAACAAACTCCTCTCTTCTGTTACATATTCTGAACATCTTCACTGTGACCTGGCTGGCTGCTGGCCCCTCTCTTCATGATGAGAGACTTTCCCTTGGATTGAAATAATGGTTTGGAGGAATCTTACTTCTTAGTACTAACTTGCAGTTTATTTATCCAATCTTCAGAGCTGATAACATGTAATTTATTTTTAGAATAGAAAAAAAATCAGCCTTTTACTTCTCCAAATAAAAGTAACACAAAACAAAAAAAAAATCCTATAAGGCAGCAAAAATGATAGATGTGTCATATACTTTTAAAACTCAACTACAAGAACTACTAAAAACATTTCTCAATTTTTGATCACATTAAAAAAAAGCTGTTTTATTTTAAAATCTCATATCTAGCTCACTCCCCCAACTGACAAATACAAATAAAATATTCCTTTGTACCTCAAAATGGTTGTAGTTCGTTTCTGTAAACCATTTGAACAGTAGCATGTATGGTCTTTCCCATGCCAACAATATGAAAGCGTTTTTCAGCCTTTCAGCCTTAAGTCAATAGAAGTGGTAGCCCGTGGATCCTGAGCTTGTAATTGTGCAAATTTGGAAAACAGAGGCTTTTAAAAAGGGGAAGTGATTCTTTCAGTTCCTAAAGTTTTGTTTCACACTGTGTTGAGATCATATAAAGGTACAGAAGTTTCCCACCACCTCTAGTGTGCTAAAATTGACATTTAATTTTTTTCTGTACTGATCTTTATTTTGAAAGATACAGTAAATTATGTAGCTTCTCAGTGCTGCCAAATGTTCATTTGTACTGTGAGACTTTATTAGCTATAGCCTTTTTAGGTTTAGGTGTAATTCTTTATAGTTAAAAATGCTAGTGATTAAAATTATTTTGTAGATGCTCCCTTCAAGATTAGTTTTTAAATGTAATTAGAATATTAATCTAAAGAGGATAGCTTTATCTTTTAAATGCAGATTGTCCTCCACAAAGTAGAACTGAAGTAGAAAGAACTAGAAACGGAACAAACTTCCTGGTACAGACTGACATGCTTTTGAGCCAGAATAGTAAACGATTTTTTTTTTTATTATCACAAAGTTATTTTAAAGGTTAGTTTCATACTAATTCCAACCGTATTTTCGCTGTTTTAAACTACTTTTATATTAATATTTCTAAGGAAAAAGCTAGCATTAACAAATCCAGTCCCATGTGGCAGGATTTCGCACTCTGCTCTTGGAAGAGCTTAAAGTTTTAAGTCCTGAGGAGATAAGATACTGGGCTAGAGCTGTTACAGTGAAAGTCCCCAGTCCTTTAGATTTCTCAGTACCTGTAGCCACTTGGGAAGCCTTGAAATCCATACCCTCACCTCCCATTTAAACTTAAATCGTCTTCTCCGCGCAGCCAAGAACTTTGAAGTCTTTGAATTGGGAAAGGGCTTGAGGCTAGCAGTCACTGAGCGCGCTCTGAGAAACCTGCCCGCCGCTCTGAAGCTGAGCGGGTGCTGGGCGCTACCCACACACTTGCCCCTGGCCCGGGGGCGGCGGCTGTGCGGGAGCCAGAGCGGCGGCTCTCTTGGGCTTACCTGAGCTGCGGGCGCCAGGCCGGGCGGGGCAGCGAGCCGGGCTGCGGTTGCGCTGCGAGCGGCTGTGCGCGCTCCGGGAGCTTCCCGAACAATGCGAGCGGGACGCCGAGCGCGCCCGGCCTTGGGGCGTTACGTCACCGCTCAGCCTTATAAGGCGCGCGGCATGTGCGGCCGGGCGGCGGGGCCACGGCAGCCCAGACCCTCACAGCTCCGCAGACATCGGTGTGGATGCTCCGTGGGACCCCGGCTCCCCGTGCGGGTCCAGCGAGCCTGACCCGCACTCTCCTACAAGGCTGCCCAAGACCTTGGGGGTCAAGTTCAACCCTCCTACTGAGTCTCACAACTTAAGTTGCAGCTTTAAATTCTTAAATACACATCCTGATTCTTGTGTAAACTTTTGTAAATACATTTCATTACATTTGTTTGAGGGTTTCTGGGGAAGAGAGAAGAGGAAAAGAAATTGGAGTTTTTTGGACATATAAACATCAAACCTCTTTTCTCTCGGTAAAGAGTAGGGGTCCTCAGAGGATAGTATTTTATTTCCTGATGATGTAACTACCAAACAATTCTTCAAGTGATGATGGGAAGGCCAGATGAAGTCTTATTTTTCTGTGTTTTTACTGAAAAGACCTCTCTTTTCTACGTGCCTGTGTTTTAACGAAAGCAGTTAAAACTAATCATATTTTGGCAGTGAAAGTATTTTTAAAGAAATTAAATGTTTTGTCCAGTACTTGTAGGACAATGTGTAAAAATAGAACTTCAGAACTGATTTTCATCTGTCTTCTCCTTACGATCAAATAAGACAAAAAAAATGAAACAAAGCAAAACAAAAAAACAAAAACAAAAACAAAGACACAAGAAGAAAAACATTGGCCAAAGTTGTTTGAATTAGATCTGGTACCTTCTGATGTGGGACAGATTTCCTTGAATAGCAATCTTCTTTATAAATGAGCACTGACCTCCTAGTTACCTTGAACATCAGTAAGAGAACCTTGAAAGCCGTATCCCAAATCCATGAATCTGCTAAATGAGTTAGAGATATAGCAGCCTCATCTACAGGTTTCAGATGGTAGCTTTAGTAGAGTGAGTCTATTTAAAACCTCTTTTTAAATTATGCTATAATAGGATGGCTTCCTATTATGATGTACATGTCTATGGAGTTATTGTTCCCATATGTCTGTCAAGCTGGAATCATGAAAATGGTCCTCTTGTTTCTTTTGGGGGCGGTGAGAGAGCATGGTTACAGAGTATCCAGTTAGCGATGGAAGTGATGTGGGGAGCAGGGCCCCCAAGTAAGCATGTGTCCTATGCTTTACTGCAGCTCACTGGACAAGTGAATAGAAACACACAGCTCTTCCTGAGACAGCTAAGCATGTCTG
Source organism: Grammomys surdaster (assembly GCF_004785775.1). Taxonomy (NCBI): domain Eukaryota; kingdom Metazoa; phylum Chordata; class Mammalia; order Rodentia; family Muridae; genus Grammomys; species Grammomys surdaster. The sequence goes on from NW_021621192.1 coordinate 2,685,796, forward strand.
GATTACTTTAGATGTTGCTGTTACCTTTACTGCTCTTCTGTATTTGAGAAGCACATTATGATCTTTTCCCATTTTTGTGTGCATCTCTGCTTATTGACTATACCCACTGAGATGGCTGTGCTATTTTAATTTTACATGAGATAAAGTGACTGATGAAAGCCGCAGGGAACTTGAACTCACAGCACACAGAATATGTTACCCAGGAGTGAGCCGTGCTAGTCTGCTGTGCATGTTTCCTGGTAGTGAAACATTTCCTAACACTTGATGCTGCCACCTATTTCATTGTCAACATTTCGTGCTCAGGCTTTCCGTTCCCTGTGACTCCTATCTCCCTGTAAAATCATCCCTCGCTCTGTAGTTCTATTCTGAACGTGTAGGAACGAAATACATACAAGGCTAGTCTACAGTTCCTGAAGCAAGTCGCAAGAAAAGGAAGGCTCCTTCCTGTTCCTTGTATGCCTTACTTGGTGCCCTGTTGCTCTCTGAGGCACTGGTCTCTGGCCACTATGATTCAGCTTTCCAACTAAGGTCATGGTATGTAAGCATTTTCTTCAGCAACCAGTAATATCCCTTGTTTTTTGAGCTTTTACATCATGCCAGTGGCCATCCTCTGAGTTTTGTGTGCATGTCATCACTTAATCTTTATTTACAACACATTTGAGATAGGATTATCCACAGTTCTCAGATGAACACCTTCAGACTGAAGTCTCTTGTCTTCAAAGTTATGATGCAAGGACTTAAGCAGTTTTTTGGCATAATCTTGGACTTCTTCAGAGGCTTCCTCAGTGATGTGTGTCATTGTCAAGGGACTACTGTGATTTACTTGAGACACAACTGTTTTTACAGACTAGGTGATGAACTAGGGAAGCTAAGACTCTGTCTTTGCACGTTTCATACCACTGCTACCCTAACTGTGCATTAACTAATCCTATGGGCATTATGCACACTGCGACATCAAGGAATTGTGTATGTGATGGTTTTCTAGGAGGTGGCAGTAACATGACATACTCTAATAAAACTTGGGCACCAGAATGATTTTAGGTCAAACATTGTGAGAAATTGACTCTAGCTGACACAGCAGCCAGCTGTTCTATCTGCAAACTCCAACCAGCCGATCGATCCCCTTTCTTGCCTAGTCCTGGCTGATTGTCATCTGCTGCTCCATTTCTATCCTCGTGAGTTTCCTGTGGATAAACATGGCAACTACTTAAGGTAAGGCCCTTTCTACAACTAGCAATCTGCATTTGTAATCTAAATAAGCAGTTGGTTTAAGGTGTTATTTAAGAAAGGAACAGAGGAATTTTCCTGAAGAGTTAATTACTTTCTATATGGAAAGAGGTTTCTAGATAAAAGGGCTGAAGGCCAGGAAGGATTAACTAACTTTTACCACAGAAGATTACCAATTTTTTTTTTTTTTGAGACAGTCTTATGTAGTCCAGGCTTAAACTGCTATGTAGCTGCGAATGACTTGACTGACTGGTCTTCCTGACTCTCTCTGCCTAGGATTACAGACATGTGCAGGCTTCCACAGCTCTGAGGATCAAATCCACAGCCTTCTGCAGGCTAGGCAAGCATTTTACCACCTGAGCTACATTACCAACCTGAAAATTACTTCTTATATAGTCACAGACAGTTTTCCATGGTTTAAGTTCATGTGGTTCAAGCACATGAAGGCTATTGTGATGATCACAGCGACCCTTGTCTGAAGTAAAGTCAGTCATTATTAGCCATAAGGGTAATACCATCCTACTTAATGCAATTAATGTATGCTTTGAAGCATGTGAAGCCAGTTCTTCTTTGTGACCTGGTCATATTTCTCAGGTAATATTTCTCCTGCCTCTGTTTCTCCTTTTTCATCTAAACATGTGACTAACAACTTTTCAAATGCCCACAGTTTTCAGCGATGATTCTTTATCCTAAATGGATAGTATCCTTGGCTACCTATGAGCTCTGTCCTAGCCTATCATGTTCCAGCCACACCTCTGAATATAATGTGTTTCTTTTGCTCCTGATATAATATATAGGAAAACACTACCCTTTCTTAGCCATGGCTTTGGTAACATTAAGTGAAAACAATCCCGAAGCCTTAAAAGATTTTACTATAATATATTAGTATACTTTTGCTATTTTATCTCTATTTGCTGTTAATCTCTTGCTATACCTAATTTATGAATCAAAATTGATCAGAGATATATGTGCCTAAGAAGAACAATACTTATGCAAAGTTTAGCATGACCCCCACTAGCCTTGACTACAGGCATGTGCAGAACATATTGGAACTGAATTCTCCAAAGATAAAGAAAGATGAATGCTAGGAATAAAGGAAAGATGTCAGTTAATTTCCTTCTGTACCTGGTCCAGATTGGTAACCTGAACAGAGAAGGGATAGACTTGGATGACTCAGGGAGGCACAGCTCCATAGACCTTTCATTGGTTTTGGCTGAATTTGGATTGGCAGCAAAACTGTCCTCAGTCCTAACGTGTTATCCTCATGAAGCCTTTGCAAAGCCCCTTACCCCCCAAGCACCAAGAAACTGCCATGGATGTGGATTATGATACTAGTCCATTTTCTTGCTCCTACACAAAAGAGTCAAGGGACTGAGTACTGTACAAGCAACCATAGACTCCCTTCTACCCTTCTTTCTGTTCTTTGGCTGACACCTGCCTGGTTAGGCAATGTAGATAGCCTTAAAACTACTTTTGTTCAGGGCACCAGTTACTATGCTCCAAGAGCCTGATGGCAAAAGGTAGCAGATTGAACCTGGATACACACACACACACACACACACACACACACGTATACATATATACATATATGTGTGTGCATGTGTGCTTTCTCACTCTTACGTACAGCCTGTGTTTTAGGGCATCCATAGTCCTTGAAGTATCCAGAAGCCTGTTGATTATTTCTTCCCCTTCCTCCCTCTCTCCATCTCACCCTCCCTCCTTTCTTCCTTTCCCTTCTCCTTCCCTTTCCCTCCCTCCCTTCCTTTCTTTTTTTTCTTTTCTTTTTTTAATTCTTTTCCCTCTGAGATAGGATTTCTCTGTATAGTACTGGTTGTCCTGGAACTCCCTCTATAGACCAGGCTGGACCGCCTCCAGAGTGCTGGGATTAAAGGTGTGTTCCACCATTTCCTGGAGCTCTTTGATTATGGCTATCTGGAACAGCAACCTGTACCCTTGAGAGCTGATGATGCTGAGTTCAGTGGCAGTGTGAGGCTGTGGTAGGAGAAGGCTTTGTTAGTAAGTGGGGTGGGCTCTCTGGGGGGGGAGGGGACTAATTAAGTAGTTCATTTTTACTTTCATTTGAAGATTAATAGGTATCTTCATAATTTGAAAAGACAAAAAGTAATTTGATACTTAAATTCTGTCAGATGAATATTTCCAGTTGTTTAAAAATTCAGTGTTTTCATACTGTGTGTGTGTGTGTGTATGTATGTGTAAATTTATACATTTTAATTGTGTTGGTCACAAAACCAGCTGCATCCTGCTATCCCTTACTATTACAAGGCTTCGTTCTTCACTGTGTGAAACAAGTGTCTTGTGTGGAGCAGAGATCTGTCCTTTTCCCCTGTATGATGCTATGAGATAGATGTGGTATTCCTATGAGCAGGCATACCAAGTTGGTGAGCAGAGTGGCCTGGAGAGAACTCAGAGGCATAAACACGATGCCACCATGCATGGGAAGCAGGAAAAGCCTGCGAGTTAGGGCCAGCTCATTTGATTATTTATTCTGACAAACATTTCGTTTCCTTGGCAACTAATAATAGTTTTGAGAAATTGTTGGGCTCACAAGTGTTACTGTAGGAGTAAAAAGCCCTCGAATCACAGAAATTAGAGACGGAAAGGACCTATTAGTCTTCTTGTCTCTTGCCAATACAGCTGTCCTCAGTGTTTTATCTAATTCATTCTTCTAAAAAGACCTTGTCAAAGATACTGCACTCCATGTCTTAAAGAATGTGCTTTTAAAGAAACTAGTGGACAGAGCTTTTCATGTAGATACAGAACTTGTTATCAAGGAAAAATATTTGTAGAGAAAGAAAAGCCCTGGGCTGGAGAGATGGCTCAGCCGTTAAAGGCTAGGCTCACAACCAAAAATATAAGAGAAAGAAAAGCCCTTTTCTTGTACGCAGTTTATACTTAATAATTAAGTTCTAAAAGAAGTTACTTTTTGTAAGAGTCAGAAAACTTTTTGTAAGAGTCTAGGATCATTTGGATCTCATTAGTTTTTCTGCCATGTGTTTGACCCTTCTATGCATGAAGGATATATTTTAAAATATATTACATTGCAAGGTGGTGGTGGCAGTGCACATCTTTAATCCCAGCACTTAAGGGTCAGAGCCTGGCAGGGAGCTCTCTAGGCCCTGAAGGATATACATTTTAACTTCAATCTAAATATATCAAAATCTAAATATATTAGATATACTCATTTTATTTTACCTGTTAAAAGTTTTCCTGCATGTGTATTTACCATGTACATGCTTGGTGCCCATGAAAGGCGGAAGAGGGCATCATCCCCTGTAGCTGGACTTACAAAGGATTGTGAAATACCACAGGGATGCTGGAAATTGAACCCTGGTCCTCTGTAAGATCAAGTGCTGCTAAGTGATGCCTCCAGCCCGAAGTCAGCATATTTAAAAACAAAATTCAATGATTCTCATAAGAGACTGCCCCCACATAGGAAACTAATCGTGTTTCATTTAACCTGGCTACAGTATTAATGGGAAGTCCAGCAGGAAGATGCATGGAGTGCTGTACTTCTGAAATCTCAGCACTAGAGAGGTAGTAGGAGAAGGATGGAGAGTCCGAGGCCAGTTTGAGTTCAATAGGAGCACCCTATGTGCAAAACAAGTCAGAGCAAACAAAGGATCCAGCAGGTGAGCAGCCATGTGTCTGCCTACTGAATGAACAGGCACTTTCCAGGAAGCTATCTATGCCTTTGCAAATCTCTGTACTTACTGTTTATCTTCATGAACTTCTTGTAGCCATCGGTGGCTTCCTCCTTAGTGGGACATTTGCAGTTAGGAAAGGATCACTCAGGAACTCTCTGTCCTTTTTCTGACAAGGGCCAGGTTCTGGGTTCTTTATTTCTTACTCTGGGTCATGTGTTCTCTAGTGGTTTGAATAAGAATGATCCCCATAGGCTCACATATTTGCTTAGTCACCAGGAAGCGAGTGGCACTGTTTGAAAAGGATTAGGAGGAGTGGCCTTCTTGGTGAAGTTTGTTACTGAGAGTGGGCTTTTAAGGTTTTAAAACTCCATGTCCCCTCATACTTTACAGATGGTTTCTTCCTTACACTTCATTTTGCCTTCTGTCAGTGTAGGTACATAAATAATTTTCCTTTAGTTAGTAGTTGATCAGTTTATCCCATTTTCTGACCCTTTTAGCTCTACTACATTATGTTCTAGTAAATCTCATTTAGACTACTTTTTTACTTGTGTGTGTGCCAGTCTATGTGCCTTTGTGCTAATGTGTATACTCTGTTGGTACATTTGCCAAGTGTGTGTGGGTGCCCTAGGAACCTGATAGATAGGAACCATATCTGGAGCTGGCGTTATAGGAAGTTGCAATAGGAGAACTGCTGGGAACTAACTCATCTCTCTAGTAGAACAGCCAGAGCTGTTTGTTTGGAGAGAGAGAGAGAGAGAGAGAGATCTCCTTGTATATTCGGGGGTTGCCTGGAACTTAGACCAAGTTGGTCTTCAACTCACAGATACCTGCCTACCTTTTGTGTAGGCTAGCCCTGTGAAGAACAGAGGTGTTTCTTCAGCCCCTATTTTTTCTCTTCTTCATATTTATTCTGCTTTGTGTCTTATTTCTTGGCTTTGTCTGATCTTCATATTTATTGATTTTTTTTCCTCCTTTCCTCCTTATCTGCTTTGGAAGTTATATCTGCATCCCTGTTCTGTTGGGAATTGTTTACCCTGTAAAAACTCTAGAATCTCAGGACCCCAGTGTTTTAATCCTCTTCCAAACCTTTGTAGTTAGAACACAATCCAAATTTTGTCATACCCTAGTTCTTAGTTCCACAGGGCTGCATCGTCGTCTGTACAGTTTAGTGGACGGTGGTATACACTCTCCAGTGTGTTTATAATTGCTTGTTTATCATCCTTATATTTCAGTTTTTCATCTGAGATTCATTTCTGTCAATACAAATGCATTCTTCTGAAGTTTTAAAAAGTAGAAGTCTGTACCTTACACACTCTCTTTTTATTTATTTGATCTTCTCTTACCTCTGGTGTTAAGGATTCTCTGTGTGTATGTAGGCTTCTTGGATGACACTGGTTTTCTCTTAGCTCATAGAGAATATGGTTTACCATGTTACCTATTGAATAGTCAGACATCAATCTAGTAGTCATTCCTTTAAATGTTTTTTTGGTTGCTTTTATGATCTAACATGTATCTTTAACGTGTATCTGTTCTAGTTTTAGTGTGGTATGCCAAAGCACACATTTATTTTGTTTGTCCTAGTTTTCATTGAAATTTCACTGAATCTGTGGATTGATGTCTTTAGTTCTAGAAAGTTCTCAGCCAATATTAACTTTTCAAACATGGCTTCTGAACAAAGCTTACCCATTTCCACATAAAATCTTCCTTAGATTAGACACGTGTTAAGCTTTCTTTTTCATATTCACATGCTTTTGCTGCTCTTTCTGCTTTTGCGTTTGCTCGGCTTTTCAGGTTGTACTGTTTAGCCCCTGCACAAGCGATTGATTGGATGTGTTCCAGGTGGCATGTCTGTAGACTGCAAGTGCTTCAGATTTTGTCCTGGTGGCTAATCCCGTCACTTGATTAACAGTTAATAGACTTAATTTCCAAAGGTTTCTCTTTTTCACCCCTAGTATGGGAGCTTTTGGAAGGCTCTTGTCTAGGCACGTGCTATCAACCCCCTTGCTGGTCTATAACAGATGAAACATGGTTCATGTGTTGCCTGATAGTTTGTCTCTGAGGTCTTTGTAGGTCTCCTCCTATTTCCTTGGGTTTCAATCATTTGTACCATTTTCAAGTGTGTGTTTCTGATTTTTATCTGAGCTTCTATTTGGAGAACTTTACATTTATGGATGCTTTGAACCTTGTGTTGAAAGAATTGTCTACCAGAGAAGAGTTCCTGTTGTTTGTACCAGGGGCTATTTTCAGCCCCAAAGCTCTGTAAAAACGTCAACACATGCTATTGTTGTTTGTTGGTTTTTGTTTTGTCTATTTTCTGATTTTAGTTTTGCACCTTCCAGATAAATATGAATGTGGCTGCAGAGTCTCATGTGGGCGATATCATTCATACCTACTTCACTGAGGTTACTACTTCCCCCTCCAATTCCAGGTTGCAAGGAAAGCAGTTTTCCTTGCAGGCCCTGCAGGTGGTTTTGTTTCATGATTAACATGATCTTGACAGTTGAGCTGTTTGTAGCCCAGCCTCATGTTAGATTAGGAGTTCTGTGGGATTTATCAAACTTGGCCTGTGTTACTTGTCACACCATGAAATCAAAATTTAAGTTCCTATAGTTTAAAAACTACTCTTAAAGAAAAAGCCACATTTGGTGCTTTGTTTGCTTTGTATGGTTGTCACATCACTCGTTGGTCACCCTTAATCACATTAATATATTTTAAATATTTGTTTTTAAATATTTTAAGGTGTGTGTGTATGTGTGTGTGTGTGTGTGTGTGTGTTTGAGCGTATTGAAAATTCAGTCTGCAAACTATGTAAGAAATATCTAAAAGGTTAGTATGCTCCAGCCTTTTTTGCAGCCGTAAGTAAGTGGACTTTAGGCTACAGTCTCCAGGGTTTGTGTCTCAGTGTTTTCATTCATTATTCAGACTAGTAATAGACTATCAGTAGTTTTTTTCTAGATGCTAAATTACATAGCATTGTCTCAGTTATAAGCCCATTGAATAGAATAACTTTTGTGTTTTAATCTTTAACATAGAAAGATGAATTATAAGAGGCCAAGGAAGCTTCCCCTGGATTTTGTAATGAACCATCAAGGGTGGTTAAGACTCATTCTGAGCACTTCAGGGGAAACTTCTCATGTAATTGATGCTTCCTGGAGGAAGACAATTTGAGTTGGGCAGCTTTCACAGAGCCCTAGATTTCTAGACAAGTGTCTGTTTTTGTGGAAAGTATTATTTAATGCAAAATAGCTTCCTATCTCTGGAGAGTTCTAGGCTTTGGCTACTTGAACCTATTTTCCTCTACTGAATACTATCTTAAAAATAGTTTACCATATTCTTCAAGTGGTCTAGAATGTAAATGTCCAAACAAACGGCAGCGGCAAGGATGCCTCAAGCCACAGTTAACAAAGTAAGCAGACTCCTAGTAGAACAAACAATGGTGAATATATCATCACAGTCCAACACACCCCAACACACACACACACACACACACACACACACACACACACACACATATCTTGGAGAGAGAAAAAAATGGTCCCAGGTTCCAGATTTGGCAAGATGCTCCTGGTTCTCTTGTCCTGTGGCTCAGGCCAGTCCACCTGATGATCTTACTCTCTCACTGTTAGCAAAATTATCTCTGTAATTCCCAACATATTATCCAATAAAAAAAAGTGCCCTACCTTTTTTGTTATCTTCTTAGGAGTCAGGAAGCTACTACCTTTATCTCATATTATCTAGAACTGCCAGGAGATAGGAGAGTAACTCGAAACACCTTTAAGGTGAATTACTACTAATCTGCAACCTGACTGGATGTGTGCCCATGTTTGTGTGAGTTCTGTGGGCCTAAAATCATTCTAAATTCTCTTTTGTGTAAGTGATAAGTGTTATATTGCTCAGTCACTTTCCTTTTAAGGAGTATGGAGGCCCTATTGATGCTGACCACAAAGAACTAAATTAGAGATGATAAAAAATATGACTGACAGTGAAGGGTATCAGTGCCTTCCTTGGAAAAAGAGCCCAGGATGGTCTATACATGTTCCCTGATGTGTCCTGGAGGGAACCTGAGACTGTTCAGATACTCACTCCCCTTCGTAGTCAGTGTATGTGTCTAATATCTCTAATGGTAAGTTTAGTGTCAGACATTTTTAACAATAAACTAAAGAATAATATTCACTTTCTATAGAATTTTAAGTCTTTTTCACAGGTCTGAGACTAACTAGATTTTACCTCTTTAGAGTATGAAGATTTTATGAAATCTTTCTATTGTAGCAGGTCCCTAAGAATTAAGTTGTCTGATAGAAACAGATAGCTAATTGTGTTATTGTACTTTTTTTTTTTTTTTTTTTTTTTTTTTTTTTTATTGGATGATTTATTTACATTTCCTATGTTGTCCCCTTACCCCATCCCCCACCACCCCCTCGGAACCTCCAATCCCCTCGCCCCTCCTCTTTCTTCTCTGTGGATGTAACCTCTATCTACACCCCCCCCACTCCCACCTCCCCACCCTCAAAATTCCCACCCCCTGGGGTATCCAGCCTTCATGAGGTCAAGGTTCTCTTCTTCCACCTATGCCCAGCAGGGCCCTCCACTTTTACATATTCAGCTGAAGCCCTGGATCCCCCCCTAAGTGCTCCCAGGCTGGTGGTTTAGACCCTGGGAGCTGTGGTTGGTTGGTATTGTTGCTCTCCTCATGGTGCCACAAACCCTTTCAGCTCCTTCAGTCTTCACTCTAACTCCTCCATTGAGAACCCCATGATCAGTTCAATGGCTAGTTGTGAGCATCTGCCTCTGAATATGTCTGACTCTTGAAGGCCTCTGAGGAGATATCCATATCAGGCTCTTATCAGCATGCACTTCCTGTCTTCCACATCAGCATCTACCTTTGGTGATTGCACATGGGATAGATACTCAGGTGGGGTGGTCTTGAGACGGCCCCTCCTTCAGTTTCTGTCCCTCACTTTGTCTCCATATTTGCTCCCTTGAGTATTTTGTTGCTCCTTCTAAGAAGGACCGAATCACCCTCACTTGGTCTTCCTTCTTTATGGGCTTCATGTGGCCTGTGAGTTGCATCTTGGGCATTTCAAGGTTCTAGGCTAATATCCAATAATCAGTGAGTGAATACCATGTGTCTTCTTTTGTGATTGGCTTACCTCACTCAGGATGATAATTTCTAGTTCCATCCATTTACCAAGGATCCTCTCGAATTCATTGTTTTTAATAGCTCAGTAATACTCCATTGTGTAAATATACCACATTTTTTGAATCCATTCCTCAGTTGAAGGACATCTGGGTTCTTTCCAGCTCCTGGCTATTATAAATAAGGCTGCTATGAACATAGTTGAGCATATGTCCTTGTTATATGTTCGAGCATCTTCTGGGTATATGCCTAGGAGTGGTATAGCTGGATCCTCGGGTAATGCTATGTCCAATTTTCTGAGGAACCGCCAGACTGATTTCCAAAGTGGTTGCACCATCTTGCAGTCCCACCAACAATGGAGGAGTGTTCCTCTTTCTCCACACCCTCGCCAGCATCTACTATCACCTGAGTTTTTAATCTTAGCCATTCTGACTGGTGTGAGATGGAATCTCAGGGTTGTTTTGATTTGCA
>NW_021621192.1:2696305-2767226 GCF_004785775.1 Grammomys surdaster
AGACTGGATACACAAACAAGACCCAGAATTTTGCTGCATACAAGAAATCCAATGTCTTAAATTCTAGAAATCAAGACGTTTCATGTGTCTTTAGTTTAATTCATTTTAGGGGGTGTGAAGCCAAAGATGGTAATGATGAGGATATTAGCAAGTAACATAGCTGTCTTCTTGAATAAAATACTATTCTTAACACTTTATATTGGTAGAGCTTGATGTAGCTTAACTCATAGAATCTTTACAGTAACCCTAAAAGTAAGTACTTTTATTACCCTCATTTAATCAGAGACCTCAAGAAACCAAGTCTCTGACAACTCGGAAGTTTGACTTCTAGCCCTGTATTATAAACTGTCATTTCTTAAGAGTCTAGTCAAACCTCTTTTTCTTAGCTCATGACAAACTTACATAAAGCACTGTCACTGCCCCGCTTGACCTCTCCGCCCTTCCATGCAAGTCTAAAACACCAATACAGACAGAGAACTAGCATTAGTACTAGGGACTGAGTCTCCAGATTCTGATCTGGTTGCTGGACACTGCACCTCTGGTGATTTTGGTGTACAGAGAAGTTTTAGAACCACTGGTCCAGAGGAAAATAAAACTGCTTTTGCTTAGGTCCTCTAACATTCTTGAAGACATGAAGTATACAGACGGGAGAATCTAGACTCCAGTATCTAGGAGCTAAAATTCAAGTCAGTCTGGCTTTTTTGTTGGAAATTGTGAACACATGCAGGGAATAAGGGATACAAATGGTGGATGATACTGGGTTTGAAATTTACTAAAGCTTTGACTCTATATATTGTTTAGTAACATGTTGTAAGAAATAAACACTCTGCTAAGCTTTAACTTTGCTTTAGGGACAGAGCTTCAAATGACTATTAAAATTTTCCTGGAAGGTGGTGTTGGGGAAAAAAATGGCTCCTAATTAGAGTAGGATAGTTAGTGTTTTCCTTGGGACTACATTCTTGCTGCTTTGTGAAAAGAGTAGCCTTATTTTACTAAACTGTTTAGGAAAAACTGCACTTGTTTAAAATGTTTAGGTTCTCTTTCTCAGAAGATTAATACCAAATCCTCAAAAATGTAGTGACAAGCAGTGACTCACTTTAGCTCATGTCAAAACAATGTGCTTTTGTAATTTTCCCGTCCCTGGAGAAGCTATTAAACACTAAACAAAATGCCCTGGAATGAAACTGATTGAGTGTTTTAAATTATGCACTTTTGCTTGGCTATTAGCCAGCTGTTCATAGGGAAATCTCACTGCGAATGAAGGCCTGTGATCTGAGCTGACGATAATAGGAGCGTTTACAGAGAGTAAATAGCAGCAGTGTGTATTCTGAAGCCGAAGTCAAATCTCTGCTTCTTTACGTAAACAATTTATGGAACTCTGCTCTTTTGACTTTTTTCTTTGTTAACTGCTAGATAGGATGCACCTATTGAATTTTCTCCGCATTTTCTTGTTTATGAATAGCACATATTCCAGCAAGGATAAGAACAAGCTTAAGACATAGATATATATTTGTTTCTGTATAAGTAGCAGCACGTATTTTGTTACAGTAGAGCTCTTACTGTTGCACAAGCATATAAAATATGTGTTGCTTATAATAATGATAAAGTGGCTTTTGCACTAATTTCCTATGCATGGTTGACATTTTGCCAACTATAATTAATATTTTAGGAATAAAATACTTAAATGATTACACTACCTTCACTGACCTAGAGCAATCAAGGGGTACTTATGATGTTAGGTTAGACTTTGTTTGTTTTTCAAAACAAGGTTTCTCTGTATAGCCCTGGCTGTCCTGTAGACAGGGCTAGCCTCAAACTCAGAGATCTGCCTGCCTCTGCTTCCCAAGTGCTGGGATTAAAAGGGTACATCACCACCTTCCTGCTTAGATTGGACATTTTTTTTAAAAGATACTTATCAGTATAAATGACTCACTATCAGTTCCCAAGACATTTTTAGTAGCATGCAACAGCATGTTCTTTGAGTAGGACTCTGGGGCTTGGTCTCCTAAACATGGGGATTGTGAGGTTCCTCAGCAGAGTTCACAGCATACTCATGTAAGAAAAACTCGAAACTCCGTAGATGGTTGCTGAATTGAACAGATAGACATTATCACTTGCTCATTTTTTGAAAGACTCAGTTCAAATGGTAGTGAAAACGAGATAAACTGTAGGGGACTCTGTGAAACCTAGTTAGGTTTGCATTCTTCACGAAAGTATCCTGATACAAAAGCATATGTGTTTGTCAGCTATGCAGAGATGGAAAATAGTGTGGAAGGTAGTCACATGACCTGAAAACTTACTAGATGCAAGGAAGGTTGTTGGACTCCATTCCATTGTCTGGAAGAAGTTGGACAACTGAAAGGGTTAACAAGTCAACAAAAGTCATGGCTGGAAGAGATTTACACTAAATGCAAGACACTGTTTGTGATTAGAGATATGTCACTTTCATGAGTTAGTTATATTCTAGGTATCTGTTAGGCCCAAAAGTTTTAACAGAGTTTGGACTTTTCACACTTGTAATCAGAAAAAATAGGGTGACTTCCTTGGGAAGGTAGTTAGTTTAAGCATTGGAAAAACTGGAGGTGGAAAAATGGGTATGATTAAAATCTATTGATTGCAAGCATTGTGACAGGGAAGCAAAACCTTGTTTGTGTAAGCCAAGATCAGCAAGAATCTGATGGTTACTAGTTGTACACTTGTTTCCATTTCCTCATCTGGGAAGGAAGTGCTTTTCTTCACAGACCAGAGTCATCTTATAATTGAGGGCATAAATATGTGGTCAGCACACCCAGCCACACTGTGGGGTTCATTTCTCCTCACTGCCCATTTCTAGCTGATTTCCTAAGCGTCTCATGCATGTTCTCAGGCATTAGTTTCTCAGTCTATAAAACTTTGCTGATAAACATACCTAGGGTTATTTTGAAAAAAAAAAAAAAGCAGGAAGCTGTCATCTCCCTCCCTTTCTCTCTCTGTGTGTACATACAAATATAAATCTGAACACATATGTGTAATTTTAAAGTATTAGTCATATGTGTAATTTTAAAGTATTAGTCATACTGGGTTGATAGGCTAAAAAATAAAGTTTAGAAAAAATTTAATTGATTGATAAATAATGTAAAATTTCCGTGTGTCTCCATAGGTTCCTATGTATAACATCTTTTGTAGATACCGTGAAAAAAGACACCCTGGATTGATGGGAGCATTGCTCTGACACCCCCTCTCCAAAAGGGTACTCTTACAAAAACAAAAGAACAACAACAACAAAAACTAATATACTTCACATGGAAATACTGCACACTCTTTTCCCAGCTCAAGAGAATGTTGGAGTTAAGGTCTCCTGCTGCTTCATTTACTTGTACTAATTTTTCATAAGTGGACAAATCTTCATTTGGTAATAGAAAACTATGGCCTCAAGTCATAGACAACAAGCCTGAGCTAATTGGGTTAAGCAAGATTCTTGGCCAGGAAAAGTAACTGGAGATATGTATCTTGTTTTCCTAAGCAAAGGCTCATTTCAAAATCTAACTGGCCCTTAATTTGCTTACCTGCTTTAAGCTACCCAGCTCTCTCAGGGGTGCGCTTACAATCCTGGCAGCAGTGCGTGGTGAGTGTTTTTCTTATTATTGCTCTTAATGATAGGTACATGGCTTTTATTCCCACAGTAAACAAAGGTCTGCGGGGGCAGTAGACCATACTGTTTCATCATTAGAATGTGTTTAGTTTGTTATTTTCACCATCTGTAGTTTGATACCTAATCTTAGAATGAATCTTTTAGTGGGAATGGAAAAATCTTGTGTTTCAGTCCAGTATTTGTAACCACTTTAGGTAATTCTACCTGCATGGTAAAAGTTTTCTTTTGTTGGTGTGTCAGTTTTGTCTCTTTGGTTTTTTTGTTCTATTTCTACAAGGCAGTATTTTAGGTTCTACAATTTTTGAATGACTAAATTTGAATTTCAATATGCTCCTATAAAATCAGACATCCATTAATATAAGTAGCAGAACCTTCCAAATATTAATTTTTGTTAGCTGGCTATCTTCTTCCTATTCCAAACCTAGGCCTAGGCTACACATTTCTTTCATATTTAAATTTTTTCTTTTTGCAATTCTTTGCTGATCTTTAGTCAACCTTAGGTTCATGCTTAGCTTAACCCCCCTTCCCAGTGGTCGCCCTCCCCCACCTCCAGGACTTGGCTCCTTGGCTTCCACACCTCAGTCTGAACACCTCAGTCTCACACGTCACATTCCGTTCAGTTTCCCTGTCTTCCTTTCTTGGCAAATCTCCTCAGTTCGTCCTGTCCAGATCTTCTCCAGCCTCTTCAGATGGAAGTCTGGTCTCAGTGCTCGCTATCCAGATGTGGTGGGTAACTTCATTATCACGTCCAACAGGTGATAATGACATCTTTGTCCCTTTCTGTGCCATATACATGGTTGACTGCCTGCCTGATCCTTAAGGTTTTTTCTTTTGGCTTCCAAGACACCAGCTTCTCTTAATCATATCTCATAGAACAATCCTTCCCTCACACCAAAACCGTCATCTCTTCACTCTCTGACTCAAGATAATGATCTTGTCTGACTTCATAAACACCGGCCTCTAAATCTCTGTTGTCTAGACGCTTTTCTATTTCTTATTCTCTGAGTGTGCTCCTGCCACCCACACACTGCATCTGTGCCCTGTCCTGCTCCCCACTTCACACCCGCATCCACACTGATTAAGCTTGCCCCTTTATGCTCAAGCTCCCAAATCTTTATCATTCACCTTTGCTCACCCAACTTGATGACTCACGGCTCTACCACAGCACTCCAAAGCTCAACTCATCTGTCCTCCATGTTGTCCAACTGCTGTTAGAACCAGTCGTGTCAGCGATGCTCAAGACTGTAGAGTTCAGGCAATCCTTTATGCCCCAATCTTAGAATGAGTAGCATAGACTCTTTCTTTTCTAAACCTTCCAGTTTCTATCTGCTTTCCTTTTTTGGAAGTAACCAACATTTTGACCTCTGTTACCTTAGATTATTTCTGTCTGTTTTGGATAGAACATCAGTGGACTCATGGTAATGGAATGACATGTCTATAAATAGAATGTCCAGTCTCTAGAAATGTATGCAAGTTCCACTTGCTCTACTTTCTCTTAACATTTAGTAATGTCTCTCTTGAGACAAGGCTTCATTTTGTACTTCAGGCTGGCCTGGAATTCACTAGCTCAGGTTAGCCTGATAGTCTTGGCAACCGAGCTTCCTGAGGGCTGGGGTTACAGGTATGAGCCACACACCTGGATTACACTGTTCTTCTGGTTTAGTCTTTCTGGTAGCGCTGAGTACAGTTTAGGGTTTTGTTTCTTGGTAGTTTAAGTGGGGTTCAGGTTTTCTGTCTGCAGTGCTAGGGTAGGGCCTAGGGCTTTGTTTATGCAGAGGGAGGACTCTAGCACTACAGAGCTGTTACCAGCCTGTATTTTAATATTCATGCAGAGAATTAACAATGCTGAGCTCACTGTTTACATTTTTATTTGAATATCCTCTTTCATAAGGCAGCTCTTCAAATCTTTGCCTTCTTCTATTGGGCTCTTAGTCTTGTTACGGTTGTTCCTCCTTTGTGGGTGCTGTTTTATATGTTCTGAGATTTTTGTTGGTTGTATATTTTAAAATAGATATTTTCTTCCAACTTGTGATTTGTCTTTTCATCCTATTATTTTTGTGTTTTATCAAATAGAATTTACTAATTTAATGAAGTCTATTTTTTAATCTCTTATAAGTGATAGTTTTATGTCCTTTTGGGTTGAATCCCTGGGCCCCACATGGTATAAAGAGAGAACAGTGTCTAGAAATTGGCCTGCATCCATTAGACACAACACTATGGTATCCACCCCCACCTGCACCCCCACAAATTCCACCTCCATCAAAATAGGTTCTGACTCAAAAGTTCTTGCTCAGCAGATTTTCTCTGTTGTGTCACATTCACCTTCCATAACATTGCTCCTGCAGAGGTGTGTCCTGATACTAGCTGCTGACATATTATGACCGTGACCTTATTTGACCCTGTACTAACAAGACTGTCCTGACCATTATATAGTAAGAAAGAGGCTTGTGTGGAGAGATGCCATTGCTATTCCAGGCCGATGATTTGACTTAGACAACTATTCGACAACTGGCCTCACTCATGTTCTCTTGGCATCTTGAAAGAACATCTGAACCATATTTGAAATGCCATTGTGCTGGCACCTCTGACTACCACTGTCAGGAATCTGCTTGATCATGTTTTAGGAGCTGGCCCAGAAATATGCATTTCTTTATATCTCTCCTGGGAAACATGGAACTACTGCAGAGAAAGGGTTAAAAGCACTTAGATTAGGAATTGCACCTTAGGCCTACTTTCCTTTATAGTAGCTAGCAGTGTGGCCTTTGTGGTCTTGAGAATCACTGAGTATTCTGTGGACAATAATAGCACCTACCTCAGAAAGTTCCGGTGAGGACTTTATGATTTAAGGGCTACATCATCAAATTCTTCTGCTAATAATTCAGCTAGCATGGATTACACACATGGCAAACAGAATGAAGAAAACAGGTCAAAAGATGCCCAGCACAGGCTAAGCTCCCAGCCAATGGTGCCTCATACATTGCCCATCTTGTTCTGGCTCCTGTTTCAACTACTGAAATCAAGGAGAGAAACCAAAAGCTTTTAGTATCTATTCATGGGAATGCGATATCAGGAGCTCTGGTTAGGAGAGGGATTAATCAAACAGGACCATGCGAGAGTTCTCAAGGAACCAATCTAACTCCATTTCTGCTGCCAGCTCATTCCTGCTTCCCCTCTGTATCTATCATCTTCATACACTTACTTACTTTCATGAATGTCTCAAAAACACTCTGAAATAACTGAGCTGCCTGACAAGCAGGCAACAGTTTCAGAAGTGACATGATCAGGGTTTACAAGAGTCAGATATACTTTCTGTGGTTTTTTATTAAAAAGAAAAAATGGCTAAGTCTGTCTTGAATTTTATATTTTACATTTTGGGTTCTAGGAAAATATGATAGTCAAGGCACTCTGTACCCTAATAAACACAGGAATACACTTAAGTAAAGGAAAAATGAAGAAAAGAGACTATATGCATACAGAAACATTTCATTTCTTCCAATTTGAACAGATATACCTATAATCTTACTCCCTGAATAGTCTGACAATCAAAATAACACGATGGTATCACAGAAGCACAGTTAACATTGTGCGGATTCTACACGACAACCTTGTTTCATTAACAAATACAAGGGACAAATAGAGAGGGGATATACTATGTTAAATAAATGTAGACATCCCCACAAATTTTAGTGCATGAACTATCTACATCTTTTGTTATTCTGTTCTGTCAAAGTCTTCCTATGCAGTGGCCTTGACTTGAGATACTGGGTGCTAGGGTTACTGGCAAGTACACACTGCACCTATTTGTCTGAATCATGGTTTGAGGACACTCAGGTAAGGAGAGAGAGAAGAGAAATTTGAATATTATACAGAATATGTGATAAAAAACATTATTCCCAACATTTTATATGTTAATAGTTCTGTGGGTATGTATTCTAAAAGAACCCTTATTAGGCTGAAGTGTAGCTCAGTTGGCAGAATACTTTGTCCAGCATGCATGAGGCCCTAGGTTCAATCCCCAGCACCACATAAACAGGACACTGTGACACAAACCGACATCCTGGCACTTGGGAGGTAGGTGCATGCAGGAGAATCCTTGGCTATACGGTGAACTCAAGATCAGCATGGTATTCAAGTGACCCTGTTTGAAGAAAGGAAGGATGTAAAAGAGGGAGGAAGAGAGGGAGGCAGGGAAGGGAGAAGAGGGAAGACAAGAAAGAGGAGAGATGAGAAGAGGAATAAATGGAAGGAAGAAAAGGAGGGTTGGGGAGGGGGGGAGGGGAGAGGAGAGAAGAGGAGAGGAGAGATGAGGAGAGGAGGGGAGGGGGGAGGGGAGAGGAGAGGAGAGGAGAGATGAGGAGAGGAGAGGAGTGGAGAGATGAGGAGAGGAGAGGAGAGATGAAGAGAGGAGAGGAGGGGAGAGGAGGGGAGGGGAGAGGAGGGCAAGAGAGGGGAGGGGAGAGGCAGGACAGGGAAGGTGGGGAGAGAGGAAAGAGCTTACTGATAAGTTCTGAAGAATTAACAGCAGTGATTCTCAGCCTTCCTAAGGCTCATGCTGTGGTCACCCCCAACCATCAATTACTTTTATTGCTACTTCATAACTAATTTTGCTATTGTTATGAATCGTAATGTAAATATCTGATGAGATGGTCTTAGACGACCGCTGTGAAAGGCTGAGAAGGCTGATTTAGAGGGAATGATTAGTTTCATAGGAGTAAGTGTGAAGGCCTTCTGGCATGCAGCAATGAGCTTGAAGGCATTTAGCTGGCAGAGATTATACCACAGAAACAAAGGAAGTAAGAAAGACAGTCTGTGAAATACTGTCTCTCTTGAGGATGGATACACAGTAGGTTGTATGCCATAAACCTGAACCTCTTTATTCTGAACTCATACCATGCACAAAGTTTCAACCTGACACCGCAATTTGTCAGAGAATCCACATTATATACAAAAAATTGCATTTTAAGTGTCTAAAGCCAAAGTTGGAGAGAATCTAAGAATAGTAACAATAACAACAAGATTAACAAAGAACAAAATTATAAGCAGAGCTCTTTTCAAACGGCTTCCAAGTATGCCATCCCATTACTGTACAACTTCCTGATAACGACTTTGTGGCAAAATGACATTGGAGAAATACATTTCCATTTGGCTGAAGCAAATGGAAAATTAAATCTCATTTTATCCTAAATCATAAAAAGGGAGCTGTTGTAATATGCTACCTAATCCTTTTTGCCTGGCCCAAAATTAGCTAATTACAGCAACATGTGACCAAAAGGCAACGAAATCCACGCTAATGCAAACCAAAAGGGTGCCAGAGCATCCATCTATTTTACATATGTCCGAGCTCCGCCACGGAGGCATTTCAATCTCCATTGCCCATCCTCAAAAAGAGCAACTAGGCTAAGCTCCCTTGATATTATCCTCTGTCTTTGGCCATGCTTTGTCTCTATGTTCGTTGAACAGTCTGAGGAAAGTGAGCGACACAAACTCTCCATCTGCAAAATGGACACGAACGGCCTTGGCTCTACCTTTCTGCCTAAAACTTATCTGGGACTATTAAGGGTAACAACTTGGGTACTCACTCCCAAAGCTCACAACACTCTGTCTGCCCTTGGTTCACTGAGACAACTCTGACTGTATTTGCATTCTATCAGTCTGCAGTGTGAGTCACTCTATTCCAAACCGGTTTCCTAACCAGAAAACCGAGAAGTTTGATGACACATTAAGGTAAACATGCTCACTGGATGAAGTTATTTGAATTTTTATAGACTTTAATCCTCTGTGAGCTTTGAAATCCATACAGATTTTTAGACTAGATTTAAGTTCATCTGAGTTAAATAACAGAAATTATATATAAACAAACTCTATTAAAAATCCCATGGATTTTGGATAGCTAAGACTCTTTCAAATGCCATAAAGAGCAATTAACGTAAGCTGATCCGAAACTGAAGCCTTTAACTATTAAATAATCAGCTTTTTTCTTAATTAAAATCTCAGCTCTCAACATACTTCTTGCCTAAAAAGTAAAATTTCCCATTCACTCTTGTTGGATGACGACAGCTCTTGTTGACAATGATAAATGAACTCTGAGTCTGAAGGGCTCACTCCAGTGAAAGAACAGGAAAAGGGTTGCAGACCAAGACTCTCAGCACCTACTTTGCAGGCAACCTGAGAATCCAATGGGCAGCTGAATGCAAATGCACTAAAAATGGTGTAACACTATGTGGCAAAGTCATCTAAGTTAACTGACCTGATAGCAACTGTAGGTCGTAAGATTAGCTGACGGAAATGTGCAGCATGGGGGACTTTTTAACCTATCAGACGAATGACAAGATGGATCAAATGTTAAAATTTTCTCTTTTTACAGCCCACTGCTAGCCATATTATTGTTTCTTTGTACAAAGGAAACTCTTGCTATATACCCACCCTGTCCTCTTCTCTCTTGCCATTGGGAACGGCTGCTTCACCTAAAACAAATGCTGCCCCAGCTGGGAGTTCACATTTCTGCTCTAAAGTGATTTTTCATCATATTGTTATCCTTAGGAGCAAATGCTTAACACATAATTAGGATACAACTGAGTGGTCCTAAAACTTTTTGATGCTGGTGGAATTCCCTGTGTTCACCCCACTTCTTCCTGCTACGAGGTTCCAAATCAGACACTCATGATGTCCACAATCCTATGCATGTGTGCTTTCACATGCACACAGACAAATAGAAAACTTAAGGGTATTTTGTAGGTTTCACCACCACACCTGAACCTAGCTCTAAACAGCTTCTCTTTTCATTCTGTGCTCGATGCTGAGTCAGATAAGGAAGTGATTTCACAAGACGATACTGAAGGGTCACATAGGAGGCTCAGCATTCTGTTCACCCAGGCTTTCCATCTCTGTTCCCAAACTCTGCTACTTCAACCATCACCTTGATTTGGAAATGTCACTGTAGAGCACTGGCTTCTTAAACTCTGCAACAGTTAGACAACTCCCATGTTCTCTGCAATAGTGCTGTTGGAACACAGAAATAGTTTCCTATTATTGTCTCTTTGAAAGTGTAGAGGAAAGAGGTTCAGAGTATCTCACAGGGAACATTAATTTAGGGCTAGGCCACAGCTCAGTTGGTGGAGTGCTTGCTTAGCATGTGAGGCTCTGGGCCCCATGCGAAGCACTGCACAGTACCTGTGCCTCTCATCTGAGCATTTAGGAAGAGGGGCAGGAAGAGCAAAGGGCCAGATGCATCAAGAGTTCTTCACTGTACTCATGAGGCTATGGCAGGAGATTCCACATACAGTAAAACCCCATCTCAAGGGGGGTAAAATGGAAATAGTGAGATAGTGAGATTTATTTTTGTTTGTTGTAGAGTTAATAGATTCCTCTTTTTTCTCTTTTTTTCTTTCTTTCTTTTTTTTTTTTTTTTTTTTTTTTGGTTTTTCAAGACAGGGTTTCTCTGTGTAGTCTTGGCTGTCCTGGAACTCACTCTGTAGACCAGGCTGGCCTCAAACTCAAAAATCCACCTGCCTCTGCCTCCCAAGTGCTGGGATTAAAGGCGTGCCCGGTGAATTAATAGATTCTATTTTGTGTATTTTAAACAACCACAATAAAAAGATCCCTCAGAAGTGGATAACTAGTTGTAACAATGGTAACAGCAACAGTTATGGTTAGCTTCAAACACTCCTGCGCTGTGTGGGAAACAAAGCAGGTTTGCTAGAATCATGTAAGGTCAGTAGTAAGTATTGCTTACTATTGGCAAATATGTCACTTTCTAGGAGAAGTGAGCTGAGATCCTGGATTTGGCCTTAATGGCTTGATATGGAAACTGTAAAATAGTGGCGATGTTCAGGCTTTCAGAGACATACCAACAGAAGTGATATTTAGGAGGACTATGGATGCTAGATGCAAAACCTGAATTTGATGGAGAGTGGGGGTGGGAATATTACTGAAATCATATTAACAAGATCAAAATACTCTTTACAGAAAAATGTTGTAATCTCTGAGTGTGTTTTTGATGATGTATTAGGGTTTTTCCTCAATAAATAACTCTTCAGAAATCAAAGCCCAAGTCAGTGGGAAAGTCTGATTCATCTTATTGACATTCAAGTATAAGCATGTTTTCGCATCACATGTTTAAGTGAGGTCATAGTCAAGATTGTTTCCAGATAAATTTAAACAGTATACACTGAGAGACTCTTTATTATTGTTGATAGTAGTATAAATATCTGCAGATGCCCATTTAGCTGCAGATTTCAAACTCCTAAAGTAGAAGAGGTTTACAACTTTGACCCAGTCATCTGCATCTAAGAATCTATCCTAAAGCAACAATGAGGGGTTAGCATGATGTAATTGACATGTGAAGCTATCATACTGTTCTTTATAATAAACTAAAAGGAATCTAACTGCTCACAAGAGAGTAATTAGTAATTACTAATTAGGTATTTATTATTACATTTAGTATTACATTAGTAATATATTTGCATGCTATAGTTAGGGACTTAGAAATATATTCTTGATATTTTGGTTAGTGAAAAATTATAAGACAGAAGAAGTGTATAGTATAACTCTGGTGGATTTTTTTGGTGGCCTTTTTATTTTGGTCGCTGCTAATTTAGTATATATGGCTTGAGTGTCTCTTTGAGGGTCTTCCTTTCCTCTAGTTCCTTAGTAAAGTGCCCACCTGCTCTGCAGGTCTCACACATATTCTGAGTTTCCCATCACAACGTTTGTCTTCTAGTCTGTTCTCCCACAACCATGCTAATTGACAGGGCTAACCTATGAGACAACATCAATGGAAAATCATAGATTTAAAAAAAAAAACCAAACAAGCCCAGCAGCAGGAGGAGTTCCTGTCCTGTCTCGTGTGGATCAGCTTGTGATGTTGATGTGTGAGACAGGAGTCAGCATGGGGATGGGTTGTGAGACTAGACAGACTATGGCAGGGAATGCCTTGTGCTGACGAAGGGCATGCACTAGATACATGTGACATAGTGAGAGTGGGAAGGAGGCTTGGGCTGGGTGAATCGGAGCAGAGTGGGGTGAAGGGGAGAGAGAAGTGGTGGACAGAGGGCCAACCGAAAGTCTTTTGAGAATGCCAAAATGAAGCCTAATATTATACATGGCTATTAACCTTCTTAGAGAAATTTTTAAATGTTTTAATGCTTTAAAATATACATTAAAAGAGCTATGAAGAATGTAGATCAAAAGTAAGCCCACTTCTCAGAGAGTGGGAATGTTTGGTATTTCACTGTTTAGTTTAGGAACGAGTACACAATAGTGTGTAGCATCTTATGACTGGGATAGGCCAGGGCAGAGAGCTAGGGTTTTGGATACACTTAAAGCCATCACTTTAGCTGAGATGATTTTGTGCATATTACAGGCTGTGTGCTTCTGAATTCCACCATATTCAATATTTTTGCTTATCCATGTAGAATGGTTTCCCCAAAAGAGGTCCCAGTAGTGTCAGGTTTAAAAAAACCAGTTCACTGAACATTGTTTTAGCTCAGTTCATTATTTTACCATGTAAATGATTCTTGGACTGTTTTAAAGCTCTGCACTGAAGGAAACAAGGTGTGTCTGTGGCTGGAGAATGACCCCCCCTTTCTGACCCCTCTATCGCCCCTGTTCTCATCAATCTGTAAGTCCTTGTTGCTCTCACTTAGGTTTGTGTCTGTCCCTTGATAGTTGTCATTCGTTATCATATCCTCAGAGCCAAGCCAAGGTCTAATTACATTCTCTCTTGACAATCTTCAGAATCCCCAAGCCCAATATGTAAACAGCATACTCTGGAGAAAGACAACTGTAAAAAAAAATGTAATTCTGATGCTTAATTTGATATGTCTACTTGATTAGACCATTGGATGCAGATGACGGTTAAGCTATATTTTGGGGTATGTATCTGTGTTAACAGAAGAAGTTATGTCTGGAGCAGTAGACCAAGTAGAACATCTGGCAGTCCCCAGCATTGGAGGACACCATCAATATTCTGAGAGCCAGAATAGAACAAAAAGTTAGAAGATTGAATAATTTCACCTAAATTACTGAACTGAGAGTTAATCATCAGCCTTTTCTGACCTGTGTCACTCCTGGTTTATAGTCCTGCAGACCTGGACTGGAATTTGAGTTATGTGCTCTCATGTTTTCAGATTACAATGCTGCCTATCTTGGTGCAACAGTTTGTAAATAGAAGAGCGTGGGACAATATAGTATTTATAATTATATAAATCAACATATTGAAATAAATGTCTTTCTGGGTGCATAATATATATCTACATGTAATGTCATACTTGTCTGGAAAACACTAGCCAACCCAATGGCAATATTTCCTTAGTGATTTCTATGTGACAGTCACTATTACTACACTCCCCGTATAGTATATCACTTAGTTATTACCTATAAGATCCAAAATTTTTTCCTCCTAAAGGAAGTTCAAGGACAGTTTTATTGGTGTTTTTAGAGAAAAACAACAGGGCAAGCAAGATGAAAGCATTGATAGCTGTCGGAAGAGGAGATGGAAAGGAGGGAAAAGCTAGTCAGAGCTAGTCATGCCTTTGTACTAGGATCCTAGAAAGTAGTCAGGTTCAACAATGGAGGTGAAAAAAAAAGTGTGTAGCAGAGGGAGGTGGGGGAGCTTCAAAGAATACATGCTAACCCAAACTATTAAGGAAAGCATGCTTTAGTCAGCACATGAGAGAAAGAGCCATAGAAAGAAAGAAAAGGTAAAGTTAATACTTTGATGAGTAAACAGCTTTTACCAGAAAACAGCTGCCTGGACAGAGGCGCCATAATCAGCAGCTGGAAAGACATATCATTTATTTTCTTTAGAGATCAAGTGCCCTGTTCCAGGTCAGGTAGCCAGTGAGACTGTATGAAAGAATGACAGCATCCTCTGGTCTGCAGCTGTCCTAACCCAAGTGTCTGCTATTAATGGTGCTCCCTCGGGCTTCAGGAAGCCTGTCTGTGCATTGAAGCCTATTCGCCACTGCCAGTGGCCTCATCCTGATGGCCAGATCCGTTCATATTCACATCTCTGGTTAATATGCTTCCCAGGAAATTTTACTTGCACATTATAGATTCAGGACACAGTTGCTGTCTGTCCGCCTTGCTGTCTACGTGTGATGACATAATTGTCGTTGTGATATACTTTAATACTCTCCTTCCTCTTCGTATTTTATAGTCTGGATGGAAGGGAAGTTTGAGGTGGACTTTCTACATTCAATCCTTGGCTTCCTCTTTTATAGAGCTGTTAAGTTGGTAACTGTGAGCCAGTTTGTAGATGTATTTACCAGTACTTGCTGTATGTCCTGCATTCTCTTAGGGCTCTGCTGGCTGTTGAATAGTCACTGTTCTGAAACTCCCCTTTGCCTTACCCTTCATAATTCGCAGCTTTCCTTTCTATAACATAAAACTAGCAGGTAAGTTCTTCCTGAATTGTCCAGAAGTTATTTTATGACATTATGATATTATAATATTGTAGTTAGGTCTTGAGTTTCTTCTGGCTCTTCTGTAACACCAAGCCCAAGGTACATGGTGACAATGCATGCCTTCTGGGAGAATGGCATTGATTATATTGTTAGGAGACCTGGATCCAGCTCTGGCTTTGTATTTATTTAGCAATAAGAATTTTTAACTTCTTAGCTGGAACTCAACAGGTCTTCCCCTCCTGTTTTTATTCAGCTTAAAAATCAGAAGGTTGCTCTAGTTATAATGTAGGTCTGTTGTAGTTCAGATTGTAGGATTCTGAGGTCTCTGGAACTTGTGGTGTGTATCTGGATACCAATGGTTTAATTGTAGTGGCCCTGTCAAGAGTAGAAAGGTTCTTCATGGCCTGAGCTTGCAGATATTAGGATTAGTTATGTGTACATGATACTTGAGAAGCAGTGGAAACCTAGATGGCCTTTCAGAATGGAAACACAGATTTGCAATTGGAAGCTAACATTTGGGGCACCGTTTCACCAGCCTCTTGAAGAGGTGAGTAACAGTTCACATTGCAACAGATCTGATGGCAGACCCAAGTTCCAGCTTCTCAAGCGCCTAGTTCATCATAGAACCACCCTGCACCTGTTATGGTTTGGTTTGTTTGGGTTGTTTTGTTTTGGTTTGGTTTGGTTGGTCTTTTTTTTTTTTTTTGGCTGCCTTTTAGCATTGCTAATTTTTTGAATAGGGTAAAGTTACTAATCATTATACATACATATTTTTACATTCAAAATTATTTGTGAAGTTTAGCTTAGCTATCTGGAAAGAAAAACAGTCAAATAGTATCAGCACTGTATCCGAATTCTGACCTCTTTAATTATGTGGCATGTATAAAAACCGCTGAACTGTACAGTTACATGGAGATGGTTTTATGGCATCTGTTAAAAGTTAAGTTGTGATATATAGTCTTAAATGGGTTTTTGGTATTCATGAGGTCATTAATCTCTCTGCATCCCTGCCTAACTGCAATGTTAGGTATCAGGTAGGGTGCATGAACAGCAGTCTGATCACATTATAATTCTCTATAGAAATATATATATGTATATATACATACATATATATATGCACATATATATGTACACACACACATATATATGTATACACACATATGTATACACACACACACATATATATATATGTGGTCACCATTTTGTTCTGATAGAGAACTGGATACCCATGACAAAGGTCAAGTTGAGATCTGTCATCCATGTTACTACTTGCTGGACATAGCCTAGGGAATATGTAATACAAATAACTTCTTGCCAGAAAAGAGAGGAAATGATTGCATTTGCATGCAATGTAGTCTACAACAATAGTTTAGTGTGCATGAAATTTAAAACTGCTGCCTTTCCAAATACTACTTTTTAAAAGTGGATTTTAAAGCATTGTACACATGATATTTTGCTTTGTGAGATATTGGAAAAGCAAAGCTGATACTTAAGACCAAAGATGCTAAAAATCCTTATGGTCACAGTTGCAAGGTATAAAATTCTCATGTAAATTTCTCTAGTGATCTGTTTGGCTTCTCCTGAACAATTGGTCCTTGTGAGCATCACATATTATTTTATTATATGGTGACATTTTTCTTATATTTTAAAATGACTTATAAGTAGCATGATGTCAAGGCTACTTTGTGTCTGTTTTTTACGGTAAACATATCTGGCTTCTAATGTAGATGAAGCTCTCCCTCAACCCCACCTAGCACAGGGTTGTCTTGTAGGCCATGTAGATTACATGCTATACAAGCTAAGCACCCAGGTACTTAACTCATTTATATAAAAATTGATATACTTGCTATACTCATTCATTGGTGTATTTTAAGGGCCTTTATCCAAAGCTTCCAGTGAATTTGATGTTTTTGGAGAGAAGGAGTTGAAAGCAGTCTAAGTTGTCTATCTAATGAGTGAGTTAACAGTAAGATCAAATAGGACTCAATCCTTGAGTTGTCTTGCCTGAAGCAAGTCTACTTGGTAGGCTTGTCGTATTAGAGAGGAGACCTAAAGGACTTAAGTTGCTTCTTGTCAAAGGAAAAATGGAAGTGGTTTGTTCTTCACTGAACCGAACAGTGAAAGACTGGTGCAGAGTGTGATCAAAGCACCAAACTTTGACTGCAGACCCCTGTTGACCTCCTCTAGTAGTGTGCACATCCCCCAGTCACTAGCTAGTCAAGACTGGGTAGAAAAGGAATAGAAGTCATATTGTGATGCCTTCTTCCA
Organism: Grammomys surdaster; assembly: GCF_004785775.1. Lineage (NCBI taxonomy): Eukaryota > Metazoa > Chordata > Mammalia > Rodentia > Muridae > Grammomys > Grammomys surdaster. Next base: position 2,713,610 of record NW_021621192.1, read on the forward strand.
TGTGGCTCCTAAGAAGATAATGTGAGCTTCTGCTCTGTGAAGTTGGATTATCAGCACTAAAATACTTGAAACGTAACTTAGGAACTTCTTGAGTTGAAGGCACTTTTTCATGCACTCACCATAACATTATCTGCCTGCAGACTTAGTAGTCCTTTCAGAAGGGTAAATCTAGTAATACATGTGTTCTGTTTTAGTCATAGAATGAATGGTTTTTAAAAAAGACTTTTTTTTCTCCTTTGCATTCCCCACCCCTCACCCCATTTACACTAAGAATTCTGCAGGGTTTTTTGAAAGCATATATGAAATTGGCATTTCACTCACAGGAAATTTTTACAAAATTACACTGACTGAAAATGATTTTTGCTTGGCTCTCCTGTGACGCCGTCCAAAAAGGCCAACAATTCCTGGCATTGCTTCAGTGTAAAACTTTCACATGGACTGCACTTTACTTCAGCCAAGTGTAGAGAACCCAGATCAGTGACACACACACTTGCTCAGCTGAACCTGTCACTGAACAACAAGCTGCCATGAGACATAGTATGATAAGGTAGTGTGGACACACCAAATCACACAGATTTCAGCTAGGGAAACACGACCTTAACAAGCTTGGGAACATGCTTTTCAGAACTGATTCCTGCCCCCACCCACCCTCAGTGGGAAAGCCAATTGCTTACTGATTATGACAGCGACATCACTTAGCAAACATTTTGGCCTGAGCTCAGTGTGTGACATCAGGCTCCTTTAGGCTTTTTCACATAAAATGAATTCTCCAAAGAAAACACAAAAATTGAGCCTTCATTTGAAATCCATTATTTTATCCTCTAAGGTCTCATTAATTATTTAATTTTTTCTCTGTAGATATTAACTGATACTTAAAATGAATGCTGAACCCTCACAGTGTTTTTTTTCTTCCAGACTTTTTAATCAGATAGTGCTCTCCCAAGCAGCTTTGAAGTAGGGTTTATATCTCATATCTTGTTTTACTGTATGTAGTACAAGTGTCCGAAAATCTTGGAGGGACTTACAGCACTTACATCAAGGAGTAAACACTATTTTTTGTTCCTCTAGGAAAAGGTAGTCTTGCTTTTGTGAATGGGTGACTTTGTCACCACAGTGTAAAGGATTCATTGATGGTGTGTGCCTTGATGTCTCATTTTTCTTCTATGTAAACAAGTTCCCGTGTGTGTGTGTGCGTGCATGCGTGTGTGTGTGTGTGTATGTGTGTGTGTGTGTGTGTGTAGCTCAAACCACCCAGGTTTCTCCCACTGGCGTTTCTCCCATGCTTTATTTTGTCGGATGGTGTTCACTCAGGAATGCCATGTCCATGGCTTTAAAGTGGGTGGATGTCAGTCATGCTGCGCGAGGCTTACGGCCTTTCTTGCTGCAGCCTGGAGCAGGTGTTGAGGGGAATGTACCAACAGTGCCAGGAGACGGGATTGTATGTACAGGCAAAGCAAAGGAAGAAAGACGTTTCTGTGTGGTGTGAGTTGAGAGTTAGTTTGACAGTCTCACACCCAAATGGTTCCATCTGGAAGCTTTTCCCTTGCAGTGGAAACAGGTGAATGCTCGCTTACCTATTACACTGGCTAAGCAAGGAAAACACCACAATCTAACTTAGTAACTTTTTCTACTTATTTGGAATGTCCTGTTCAGTTTTATTATCTTTTAAGAGTTTATATCCTGTACGACAAAAACTAATCCATTGAATTCTTCCTCTTGAGCTCATTTGTCACCTGTAGAAATGCCATCTGCAGCAAACTGATCCCAAGGTGTACAGTACACTTACCTCTGTTTCTTTCCCTCTAGCCTGTGCTATTTCCACTGATCTTTAATTCACATTTCTGTGTTATTCCTCTTTGCTCTCTGGAATAAAACAGCCATGTACACCTACCTCCCAGTGTTAGTGTTATTCTGGATGGCTGCCCTAGCCTTGCTCCAGAAGATGAGAACAGCAGTAAACATGAGAACCCTACCCCATCAGCCCTTCCCATTCTCAGCCTAAATCTCTGTCATCTTGAATCTCATGTGGTGAGCCCCTGGATAGGGTCAGCCTGCACCTCTTTGTTCTCTGCCCGGCAACATTCTGACTGTGCTCAGTGAATGTTCACAATGAGGAGATGAAAGATAGTGTCTGTTAGCAAGTCAATGCCAAGACAGTATGGGGGCCAAATTAGTCCACTAGTGCCAAACCACAGGGCTTCGAGATCATATTTAATATAACGTTGTCTCATTGAATAATAAATCGTATATTTGTAATGTCTGAGTTGAATCTTCCCTTGGTGCCAGATTTCCTTGCTTTTAAAATCAGTTCTTGCAGATACCTCAAGAGTTCATAAGGTTCAGATTCTTAAGGATATTTTTCACTTTTCCTCCAGTGTTTCAAATAAACAACCTGGGGAAAATAGAGTGCTTATAGGGTACAGGAATGCTTAAGTGAGTGTTTACCAGGAAATTCTCTGAAAACAAATGAGACCTTACCATTAGCTAGGACACTGGTGGAACTTTGGTTTCCTAACTAAAATACTAATTGGAAATTTATTGGCTCAATTTGGTAGTGTGAGCCTTTAATCCCAGCACTCTGGAAGCTGAGCCAAGGAAGGTTGTCTGAAGCTTGAGGCCAGTCTGACACAGCAAGACCATATCTCAAAACCAACACAAAACAAAACAGAAGTTTTTTCACAAAGCAGTTGAGCTGGCTAGGGCTTTGATCTTTTTTTCTGCATTATTCTGTGGTTGATAGACTTCAGTGTCAACAGTGTGACTCTTGCAAGTACACCTAGAGAGAAGTGACTCCAGCACCTGCAGAAATTGACATCACATATCCTGTTTCCTTCCTTTGCAGCATCAGTGGAGTGATCACTCGATTGTCCTTTTACGTAAGGTGGCTGTCCATACTGTTGACGCTGATGCAGTGTAGGTCAAATAGAACAAATACCCTGCTCTGTATACGATAATAAAAGATTTGCCAACCAAACCTCTTTTCATTAAGCATACTTATGAAATACTGGTTCTCACCTGGAGCAACTATAATCTCATCTGCTCTTCAAAGCACTGAACTGGATTTTGCCCCTTCTTGGTGAAATGACCATCTAAGTTCCTGGAGCGTCTTCCATGTCTCTAAAACCTTGGGCATTTTCTCTCCTTTCCTGGGTGATTTTGGCTGTCCTCTCTTTTTTTTTTTTTTTTTGTTTCTGTTTAAGTTTTTCCTCAGTTGGTTTTGTGTGCATTTTCTTTTGGTCCTTCCATCCTTTTGCTTTTTTTCCCCTCAGCTTTCTTTTCTGATTTCCCAGAAAACAGTGAAACATTGACTCTAGGCTTCCATAGTCAACATTCTATATCTCCATGGCACCTACTCAAGCAGCATCAGCTGTACACATTGCAAATTCACACATGGCCCCATACTTTTGTAGACCTATATCTCTGACCATAGGTATTTATACATGTTCTTTCTACTAGATTTTGGAAGACACAAAGATATTTCATACTCAACATGTCTAAAACAGGAGTCACTCCATGTAGTATCCTTTCTCTTCAACTGAAATTCCATAACCAACAGCTATCTCCATCTCCATTTTTCACATCTTGGTGTGTAACCAGAATGCCAGCAAAATACCTCACACGCCTCTCCAGTCCAAGCAGTTACTAGGTGGGCTCCCCATCCTATTTCTTGTTTGCACCCCTCGTCTTCCTTATCTGGGTAGTTGCCTCTACAGAAGGTGCCTCCAATCTACACTCTTCCCATCTTTCCTCCATGTTGCTTTCATTGCTCTTTAAGAAAGCATACCTTTGGTGACTGCACATGGGATGGATACTCAGCTGGGACGGTCTCCAGACAATCCCTCCTTCAGTTTCTGTCTCATGCTTTGTCTCCATATTTGCTCCCATGAGTATTTTGTTACTCCTTCTAAGAAGGACCAAAGTACCCACACTTGGGTCTTCCTTCTTCATGAGTTTCATGTGGTCTGTGAGTTGAATCTTGGGTATTTCAAGCTTTTGGGCTAATATCCAATTATCAGTGAGTGCATACTATGTGTGTTCTTTTGTGATTGGGTTACCTCACTCAGGATGATATTTTCTAGTTCCATCCATTTGCCTAAGAATTTCTCAGATTCATTGTTTTTAATAGCTGAGTAATACTCCATTGTGCAAATGTACCACATTTTCTGTATCCATTCCTCTGTTGAAGGACATCTGGGTTCTTTCCAGCTTCTGGCTGTTTTAAATAGGGCTGCTATGAACATAGTGGAACATATTTTCTTGTTATATGTTGGAACATCTTCTGGGTTTATGCCCAGGAGTGGTATAGCTGGGTCTTCAGATAATGCTATGTGCAATTTTCTGAGGAACCACCAGATTGGGTATCCATCCCATGTGCAGTCACCAAAGGTAGACGCTGATGTGGATGTCAGGAAGTATGTGCTGACGGGAGCCTGATATAGCTGTGTCCTTAGAGGTCTGCCAGTGCCTGACATATACAGAGGCAGATGCTCACAGCTAACCATTGAACTGATCATGGGGTTCCCAATGGAGGAGTCAGAGTGAAGACTGTAGGAGCTGAAAGGGTTTGCAGTCCCATGGGGAGAGCAACAATACCAACCAACCAGAGCTCCCAGGGTCTAAACCACCAGCTTGGGAGCACTTAGGGAGAGATCATGGCTCCAGCTGCATATGTAGGGGAGGATGACAGTGTCAGGCATAGGTAGGAGAGGAAGTCCTTGGTCTGGTGAAGACTGGATGCCCCAGTGTGGGGGAATTAGTGGGTGGGGAGGTGGGAGTGGGCAGGTGCATGGGGGCACATCCTCATTGAGGCAGGAGGGGGAATGGGATAAGGGGCTCCTGAGTGGGAGGGAAATGGAGAAAGGGGATCACATATGAAATGTAAATAAAATATCCAATAAAAAAAAGAAAAGAAAATTTTAATCATGTTAAATAAAATGTGCTTTTGATGTCTATGGGGGAAAAAAAGAAAACATACCTGATGACCTCACTTTCTCACATTTTTTTATTCGCTCCATCTTAACAGTGGGAGCATTTATGGCTGGGTACCCATCTTTGGTTTTCTTCTCCTGAGCTTGCACCCTCTTCTCTAGCTGTGTAGAAGCCTCGACTTCCCTTAGTACTCACACCGTTTCTTGCCACAGCACTTGCCACCACATACACTCATCTCCTCTCACACTGTAAGTTTTGCTTAGGGACACTTTCTCAGTGACACTCCCTGAGAGAACTGCGAAGTCAGTATCTATATTTCCATAATTATTGTTCTGTATTGACAATACCATTGAATATATTCTTCCCTCACCTGGATCCTCAGATCTTTGAGACCAGAATAGGTTTCATACTAATCCTTCCAGCCCACCGTAACATTTGTAATACTTTGCAGAAGGGGCCATCATTCCATCCCATGCAGCTTTTACCTCTCACATTCCTGTTCCAATAAGTTAATGAATTCATCATTCTTCTCCATATATTCCTTATGTTTTCTCTTTTCTTCCTCCATCTCCATTATGGTTTGCCGGTGGGATCTTTCTACCATTAAGAGTTGTTCCAAGATCCGCCTGTGAGATTCTTTATGCGTTTCTACGACTTTATCCAACTACAGGAGAAAATGTATTTATTGCCCATTAATTACGAATTATTCACAATACTTTCATCTTTCAGTCTTTTGCATATTTCTGTGCTTTTACTAATTAACTTGAAAGGTTTCTTTACTCCTTGTGTAGTTTTGAAAACATGATTTTACAGATTAAATGCAAGGTATAGCAACTGATTAAAAAATGCCGATTTTTGTTTTGTTTTATCATGTAAGATTGAAAAATCATGACTTGTGAATTTAATGCCAGGTACCACTTATGATATTTAATGCACATCTTAAAAGGCATGCAATTAACTAAAGAATCCAAAACCACAAAGTAACCAAAAGATTTAAGAAAAAAAAACTAAACTAAGAAATAATTTAGAACCTGATGAATTCTCTCTGACATCTAAATTCTTACCTGGACTGTTCCGCTTTCTTATGTGGGCTTATGATGACAAATATCAGATGTTCTCAAAAGATTTGATTATCTCATTGTTGATAATTTTAATAATCTTGGCCAGTCATTTTGTGACTGATAAGTTGTATTGCCTGCCTATGGAGGCCTTACTGATACCTAGTTTCTGAGAAGGTAGTGTTGAGTTTTTTATAAAACAGTGTTTTAAACCACTTACAAACATCTGAAAATTGCTCATTAATGACATGGAGAAATCAAGAGAAATTTGAACTGAACGTACTTATACTTTCCCTAGGAAGGTAAGATAAACCTATGAAACAATTGGGAACAGTGTAAGGTTTAAGTAAGGGGCTTTCAGAGTTTAAGAATAAAATATTGATAAGATTAACCTAATTTACAAATCAGTTGTTGTAGGAAAAACATTCCATTAAATTTGGCTCTTGAATTAGATCAATGAATAATCACAAATATTTAATAAAGTGGGAGTGAGTATCTAAAGTTCACTAACTGCCAAAGAATAAAATAAAAATAAGTCTGTTCTTAGGTAGATGGTTGTAATTGTCTGGATGTGTGTTTTAACCTTAGTCAGCCAGCATACAATATAGATTTATATGAAAATCTCCTTAGGTTGCATAGTATCATGTACAATGAATATATACTATGAAAACATTACTTTATAGGAAATATTATCATATAATGTATCATCATCTAGTTTGTAAACTAAAATAAAAATTGTATTCATTGTAAAGAGACGCTATAGACGCATAAACTTCTTGCTCTCTAGTGTGTTTGTTCCATCTCATGCAGTAATATTGGTTCATTCATCACAGACTTGGGAGGAAGACTGGAAAGAGTCAGTGCCATGCATTTGCTACTTGGCCTCCTGGTACCTGGTCTCCCGCCCAGTTCTTCCCATGCCATGACTGATAGTGTTTTCTTTTACCAGTAAGAATGCTCAGTCTCTATCCCAGTGGTTCTCACCCTGTGGGCTCCACTCCTTTGTGGGTCAAACAACCCTTCACAGGGATCGTATATATCCTGCATATTAAATATTTACATTATGACATAACCAGCAAAAGTATAGTTATGAAGTAGCAACAAAATAATTTTATGGTTGGGTGCCACAGCATGATGATTAAAGTGTCCCAGCATTGGGAAGATTGAGAACCACTGGTGTATGCAGAGTCAACTGTACCTTCTGAAACTTCGGTCTCATTTTCATTCCATTCTACATGTCTCCCACTCAACTTGGGTTCAGGAAGCTCTTAGAATACATAGCAATACAAGATTGCTTTATTATGATATTAAGACCTAGAAGCCTTCGTCCAACCCCCCCCCCCAGACTTTTTTTTTATTCCTCCCATTTGCTCCTTGACAGAGCTGTTTGCCTCTTCCTATCAAAGCCCAATTTCCTGAGACTTCCTTCCCTCACATCCCGTGACTCTAGAAGAATGGCATGAATCTCCTACATGGTATTCAGTACAAACACCAGACAGTTTCCATGTGCGACAGTGGGAATCAGAAAGCTTTGCATAATGACCTTGTAGAGAAGATACTCCCTGAAGAGGCTTGTTGATTCTGGAGATGCTTTAGTTTGTATCTGAAGGTTTATTCCATGACTTAATGTATTGGTATGCCTCTTAGAAAATATGCCAGTGCTTCTTGCTTCAGTCTCTTTGCACTGCTGACAGGTCACACGATAGACCTGACTCTTCCTAAGCGCATGGAGTTTTGGACAAAGTCACTTTTCTAGTTTATATTTTAGATTCTTCAATTATAAAGTAAATGAATGAGTTTAATGATTTCTAAGATCAAATTTAGTGCCTTAATTTTTACAAGGTGACAAGTATTTAAGTGCCTCTTCTGTCATTTGAATGCCAAGCCCTTCTGCTTTCACTAGGAAGAGAAAACAAACTCTGGCATTACCAGGGACCATGGTAAAGCACTGTGTCATTAAGTGCCGAAAGATTATCAGAGACTGCCCCTTTCTTTGTTCTGTCCTTCCTTGTAGATTGAGGCTGAGAATGAAAACAACCATGTTTGTTAGCCGTTTGGGGGAGCACTATGGTAGAAAATTTAAGAAATGGCTTCCTAATGTTTTATGTGCATTGTAACTTCTAGTTAGTAAGCCTGACTCCTGCCCCTATATCATCAAAGTCCAGCTGATTGGGTTGGAGTTCTCCTTTCCATGGTTAGAAAAACAAAGCTCAGAAAGTTTTACTATTTTTGTTTGTTTGTTTTTAGCTACTGACTTTTAAACGAAATAATAATGGTCTTTGTTTTAATATATACCAAGTAACAGATCTCCCTAGTATGGGTTTGATGGATAGATGTGTGGCTCTCCTTATTCTTTTCATTTGGCTCTTGGTACATTGTCTTTTCTTTAATTGTCTTTCTTTTATTTATTCTAAATATACTAGTTATGGATAAAGCTAATTTAGACAACAGGGAAATTGTTTGGCCAATTTAGTAAATTGAAGGTAACCAAATCTACTATTCATAAAACAGCACACTTCTTTCTTGTCTGAACTAACACCTGATTTTCCTTGATAAAGCTGGGATTCATTGTCTCTGCACCATAGACCCTGGGACTGGGCCTGACTCTTAGGCCTCCTCCATTCTGAATCCTGAAAGCTCTCCTTTGTTTCATTCTTTTCCCCCTAAAGCCATTGTCAAATAAAGTCAAAAGGACACAGATTTGTATTTCAAACTGATTTTATCCTTCAGTGCCCAATACTGGAAGTTTGTTGGTTATAGAAAAATTCAAAATGTACCAAATGAAAAGCCAGTGTATGGAAATTTCGTCCTTAGTTCTTACTTTCCTGTTTGTCTTTCTTTGGTTTAGCTCACCCATGCATTTGAGAATGGTTTTATATTTCATCCAGCATTTTATTTTATTCTTTAATGATGCAGTTTCATGACATAGTCTTTATTGTTGCTGGGGATAGGGATTGATTATGTTCTATTTGACTAATCGCTACTTAACCTTTGGTTCTTGGCTTTCTTGGCCCATTTTACATTCTTCCTGCCTGTTACAGTCCTTCACAGTACTCTGTTGTGCTGCCCTGTGAGGTTATATGTCATCTGACCTCCTCTAGATAGGAAGCATCCTGGAGGCAGCAACCATGGCAATCTTTATATATTAGCTTTTTGGTAAATGTTAATTAAGGGAATGAGTAAAGTAATATGTTAAGTTAAATTCTACAAAATACTTTAAGAGTTGTCTTAAGACGCTGGTACGTTTATTGAAGTATCTCTGAGAGTCTAAATATTAATTTTTCTGTGATGACTTTAAAAGAACTAGCAATACTTTAGGCATCAACTGCAATATTGACTTCTAACACAAAACTCCAAGATAAAAAGAAACATGAAGTCTCAAAGTTTCTGGAATGAGTTCTGGTCTTTCTTCCCTCTTACTCACACTGTACCACATATCTGCTCTATCTTTTCTTCAGGCTCACATGCCCCTGTTGTCATTTGGTATCAGCATTCATCCCACATCCTCCAAAATGAAATGTTCTTCTGTGTTACTATTCTTTAAGAGTTAGATAAGCCCCTTCTAGAATATCTGACACATGGTTTTGTTCATGCAGATTTCCTACTGTGTGACTAAGATACAGACTACATATAAGATCTGTAGTCATAATGGTCCACTCTCCTCCCTCTCTTCCTTAGCTCCCCTTTATGTTCCGGATGTGCCCTCTCATCTCTTACCTATTAAATGGAGGAGAGCAGACAGCTGAGCTATGTAATTAGTTAAGTGGGCTTCAGGAAACCGACAGCCAAGGACAAAGAAATCTATAAGGGTGAAGTAGAATTCATGAAATAGAAAAATTGGCAGAACGTATAGGTGGCACCATGTGAGAGCTTGTGTGTGGCTGTTGGTAGGTAGAGAGAGATCTGTAGAAGTGGCCATCAAAGAATGTTGGATTGGTAAAGCAAGAAGAGATTAGGAGTAACATTCAGGGACACTTTACAGGGACAGGACTGCCATTTGACGAGTCCTGTTCAGTGTGTTTTCACCAACCATGGGTTTGCATTGTACCTCATGTAGTTGGCGTGTTTGTCAAGCCTAGCAGAAGCATGTTGGGAGCCAGGATAGTTTCAACGTTGTTGACTTGCATGCAGCGTCAGTTCTTTTTGTTTAAGCTTTGGATTAAGGCATAAATCAACAGACTTTGGGTGGTCTCATCCTCACCACTTAGAAAAGTACATTCACATGACCAAACTACTTCAGAATTTGGCAAGACAGTAGTCTTCTCTCATGAGATTCCCAAGACAAGAGCATTAGAGGTCAGGCCTGAGCTAGATTGCCAGAGCAAGGGGGCGGGAGGAGGGTAATTTGTCCAAAACTTGCCTTCATTCTCCCAGCCTTAACTCATATTCTTAGCTGTTTCCTTTTATAAAAATGAAAATTTCCATTTAGGTCTCTGAGGAAAATAGAAGAATAAGAAAGGATATCAAGAATTTTAGAAACTTTAACCAAGAAAAAGGAGCAAGAAGCATCTCATCTCTAGGCATCGAGGGCCATGTTTGTGCTCCCCGTCCTTGCTACCACAGGATCCAGTGGGTAGGAGAAAGGTCTTCCCTGTCAGTGTGTGAAGACGAGGTATCCCATCATCTAAAACTCTGTTTCTTGGATAGTTAGATAACTTCTTTTTAGCCATCAAATTTTGTATGACATAATACCTCACTTTTTAACCTTGAGAATTGAACTGGATCTGCTTTTTATTATAGTCTGGATAGCCGTCAAGGCCCCAAAGAAATACAGATGCTTTCAAAATGTGTGCACATGTGAGCTCTTCCATTTTATGTTTCAGTGTGATTGTAAGAAACAAGAAACAAAACAAGGTGGAAGCATCATGGCTATCATTTGTCTTTCTCCCTCATAGAACATGTAGTGTTTATCTGTTTGGGCAGGTTTTTAAAGCATCAGGAAGTGAGACTGTGAAGAACTCCTTTCAAGGAGATGCGTATCATGATCACTCACTAGGCCCAGGCTCTTGGCTGAAGTGTGCTTCTCTGTCTTCTAAGTGTCCATGTCTGATGTGGTGCTTACCTCATTCATTGGTTTCTCATAGATGTCCTCCTGCCATGGGGCAGATTTTGCTTGAAAAGCATCTCTCTGGAGAGCCTCCAACACCTTTTTTGGAGTGACAAATCCATACTGAGCTTCCAGCAAAGCCAGGTCTATTTTTTCAGCCCTTAAAATGCCTATGACTTCATCTCGAGCCTAGAAGTACAAATAGTATTTCAGAAAGATTGCTTATCTACTCCCAGGCTCAGCACAGAGTTTCTTGTGACAGCCAATGGTATTTTACATGCTCTTTCAAATATGAGTGAGCCATATTTGGTACCTTTTGGAAAAGGTGACCAAACCATGTCCCTTCAGCCTTCTAACACTTCACTTAAACACATTAACAGTTAACAGTATTTTACAAAATGATCACTTTACTACATTGGGGGGCTGTTTCATTGGTTTCCAACAGGGGATGAGATTACTCCTTAGTGAACTGTCATTTGGACTTTCAAAAGCTAGGAAGTGAGCAGCTGTTTTTAGGTTTTTATATAAACAAAATGATTAATGATGCCGAGGAGCTAGTTTACTTGGGATACAGAATGCTCATTGTTATTTAAACCAATGTGGAAGTGATCTGGCATGATTCCTGAGATGAGCCTGTGAGCAAAGGATGTGTTGTTTTACAGCATGCGTGCCGATCTTATGTCATGGTGACAACCCCCTTTTAGATGTGATTAATTGTAGTTATTTTTTGAATTGGTAGAAGAGAATCTGTTTGTGTAGTCAAGCTTTGCTTTTGGAGATACATGAATATGAACCACAGCTATCAATTTCTCTAGCAGCAAGCAAACCAAATTCATACACAGGCTTCCCCTTAGATTGTGGTAGGAATGGCCCCAGCCCTGCTGACCTGCAGTTCTCCCTCCAGAATGCTGAGGAGAAATAGTAAGTCATCTCTTGAGAGGTCTTCTGTTTGGTGGCCTTTGCCAGCATGTGACTTCTCTGACACAGGACATGGAAGGGCCCCTTCTGACTCACTAGAGGGGTCTTTTTTTTGTGTTCTGTGCTTCATGTCCTGGATACTGTCCTGGAATTTGCTGTGTCTTGGGATTTGCTTTGGGACTGAGCCCTCAGGGTTTCTGCTTCTGGAACGCATTCTTCAAGGACTGGAAGAAGAGAAGACAATTTGTAACTCTTACTAGACATAGAGTTTTATAAGTACCTATAACACCTTAACAACGCCACGTTCTTGTAATATTTATTATAGCCCCAAACTTTATCTTTCTAATATGTACAAGAGAGTAGGTTATTACCAGATTCATAAATCATGGTCTTATTTACACTTCTCCTTTTAAAGTCAACATTTTAAAAGCTTGTTCTGCTGTGATTAAAGCCACTTATGTCCATGGGTAAACAGACTGTGTTTGAACTTCATCCACCACACATTCCACCACAAGAACCCAGGTCATCCCTCCAACTGTGGCTGAGTGTGTACTTACATCAAGACATACTTAACATAGCTGTGAAAGGATGAGCGTGCTAATGATTTTTTCTTTAACTTCATATTACTTCCTTTTGAAGTTGTTGCTACTTATTACAAGTATGCTTTGTCTTGTTAACTTTTGAGCTTATGGCACATTGAGAAAGGAAGGTCAGAATGTCTGCTAGAGAATACTTTAGGTTACTTTGTTATTAAGGCAAAGCTTACTATTAAAAACTTCCAGGCCCACTCCTTGACTATATTCCTAACAGCCTACCAAAGTTCCAAAAGTATCCATGAGATAAGTCACAGCTCATATTTTGTATTCTCATTTGTTCATTAATGGCATCTGGGCAGAATAGCTGACTAGAAATGGACCATATGAGCTCCATAGCTGAAGATAAGGTAGCCAGATTATAAACAATAAGAAAAGCTATTGGAGGTTTCTGACTAGATCGAAACTTATAATGGACTCCAGTAACTTAACATTCAGGCAGATAACTTTCTGGTATTCATTTTGTTGAGGAAGTATCTTCACTATATATAAAACTCATTATGTAGACCAGGCTGTCCTTAAACTTGTGGCAATCCCCTGTCTCTGCCTCCTGGATACTGCATGAGATTGTGGTCATATACTACCATATCTAGTTGAATCCCCCCTCTCAAATCATTAAATCACTAGTGCTTACTTTCAGTACCCAATAATATCCTTTAAAATCTGAGATTGGGGGTGGAGGGATACCACAAGAAGCATACAAGTTAACTGCTGCCATGTGCTACAATGCATACTTGTGAAACTTTGGGAGTTACTGTGTATAAGGGAAAACAGTTTTACATGTAGTGTATTGTGTAAGCAGTTTAAGCCTGTGTGTCTCTTCCTGTGTTTATCATCTTTCCTGCCACTCCAGAGTGGTCATCATTTTAACTTGAGGTGTAACATTCCTATATATGTTTTATACTTTAAAAAATATGTATGCGTTACTGAAGAATATATAGTATTGCTTTGCATGTTTTAAGCCAATACATATAACATGTTGATATGTTTCTGAAACTTGTTTTTTTTAATCCTATATTTTAAAAATTTACCTTTATATCATTTTCTGTAGTTTATATATTTTGCTTGCTATATAGAATTTCATTTTGTGAATAGTATACCATTTACTCACCCATTTTCTCTTCATAGATTTTTAAAATAATTTACCCTTCCCCATGAAACAGACACTATTAGCAATATGTCACTCGGGACATTATTGCTAGTATTTTTCTAATGGATATGGATTTTTCTTAGAAATATTTTTAGGATGAAATATATAGAGTAGAATTTTGAGCTGTGAAGTATATGTGACCTAAAGTATCACTAGAGATGCTTGTTCCTCTAAATGGGGCATTGTGAAACACGTTTTGCATGCTACATCAAAACCAATGAGAACACTGTAAAGCACAGAATAGCATCTTCTTTGTGTAGTCAGGATATGGAAGTACAGAGAACTTTCTGAATATAGGAAGTGAAAACACACATAGTCACTGAGCCCACATTTTAAAAAACGATGTCAAAATGTCAACATGCTATATGGCTTAAGACAAATACAGAGCAACTGTCCAAAAAAAAAAAAAGAAAAAGAAAGACATAATGCTTGCTGCCTGGCTATAGGGAATTCCTAACATAAATACAGTATCAGTGAACAGTGATCTGTGCTGAAGTTATCGCTAGCTCTTTCCTGAGTATCCAGGGATGGTTCATTTATTTGAGAAAAGCAAAAGTACAGAAGTAGGTGTGTGTGTGTGTGTGTGTGTAATAACATATATATATATGTATTATATATATGTATATATATATTATTACTTTGTTACTTGGATTGGCGCAAAATACCTGGACTCTGACAAACCTTTGTCTCAGCCTCTGGAGAGACTGGAACTAAATCATACTAGGTAGACATGACGAGTGGGAGTTATGGAGAATTCTACTATACTGATACTATACTGATACTATACTGATACTATACTATACTGATACTATACTATACTGATACTATACTGATACTATACTGATACTATACTGATACTATACATATACTGATTTGTTAGTGATGTGTTCATGCACTCATATGTTAATGTAATATGTGCCTTGTGAAAATGTATTTAAACATAAAAAGGGAAAAATAAATGTAAATTGCATTTCTAATAATTTTTCTCCAGCCATTGTATTTAACACCTCAAGGATACCATTCCTCTGTACTGTAGAAACAATAGGCAGTTATTGCATAGATTAGATACAGTCAAATCAAATCAAGTAAATATTGTTCTCTGAGTTACATTTGCACACGAATGATGAGGTCATCTTATACTTTTTGCATAATGTTTTAATTTTATCTTATAATGTATATATTAGGTGAAGGGAGTTGCTGAGGATGGTGCCAACTATTTGTTCTACTACAGAGCTGTACCAAGCCCTGATACAGTTAACCACTGTTGTCTCCTGGGATGTGCCTTCCCTCATGCTCCAGGGAAGACTCAAGTGAGTCTTTTACAGGGTAACTGATTTGCTCCTTGTACTTTGTGGGCCTTCTGTCTCAGGCATATATCATTGTTCTAAAGTATTCTAAAATTACAACAGTAACGGCCTCCATGGCTCAGAATTCTGCAGCCCACTCTGTAGCTTCATCCATCTTGTGTTGATCTAAGATGCAGTGTTTCACATGGATCTAGCTGTAGGCTATTTGGAATGCTGGGGCTTTAGCCACATTGCTATATGGAGTTTCTGTATATACAGTAGTTCTCATCCTTCAGTGGGCTGGACCCACATTCACCATTGTAGTGTCAGAGCAGCATGGCAACAGTGTGACAACTGAAACTCAAAATCCTGCTTTATGGGTTGATGTACAGCACAAGGCCAGCCCCAGATACAAGAGTGGGAAACAGATTCCTCTTGTGGATGGAGGAAGATGCAGACACAACAGAATCAGAGGCATTTGAAAAAGTCCACCTTACCTACACAGTTAAAAAAAATCCAATTTAAAAGTGATAAAGATATTGACATCTTTAGTTGTATTTTTCTTAGTCTTTCTATGTTCTATTCTTAAGATTCTTTGATTACATATTCCTGTAGGGAACAATTACCTATGAATAAGAATCACCTTGTATTCTATTATTAATCAAGAACTATTCCTCTTCTCTTATCATTTTTCCTAAAGCATGCCCTTCCATCACAGCAAGGTAATGGAAGCTTCTTTTAGCAGAGAGAGTGCTCAGCGTTGCTCATGAAAACTGCTCTTTTCTTAGGCTGCCCAGGCTGTAGCAGAAACCTCTGAAGATCTTCTGTGCTCAATGCTCTTCCCTCACCCTTAAGTGGCAAAGTTGAAATCTGCCAAAAGAGAGCCAGTGACAATCTGCAAATAGAAAAACAATGCCAAAATTTTAATAGTATGGTTTTTGTTCTTTTAAACATGGTTATAGTTTGTTTTTTGTTTTTCTTCTGAGACTACCAGGGCTGTTTGGGAACTAGGGTACATAGCTCTATGATTACTGATTAATGGGGCAGCACTCACATTGATTGAGAACAGACCCAGCATGTATAGGGGCCTGGTATATTGAGTGAATATGTCTCTACATGTTTACAGTGGTAGAGTTTCCTTCCCCCTCTGCCAACAACCACAACATGATCAGTAATGAGAAGTAATTATGGAGAGGAAGAAAACAAAGGCATGAATTTCATGATACTCATGCATTGTACTATCATTGACTTCATTGTTTCTCTTGGCAATTTTTAAATACATCTGTGCATGGCCCAGAGATAACAGACTGAGGTAAAAAAAGATGTATTTGCAGTGGTGGTTTAGGATTTTTTTAGTGTCACTTCCCAAAGCTTGCACAGGGTTGGTGAATAATTGCTCTTCTCTTTTAATACTAAGTGCCAAATAATGGTGCCTTGCTGTTTTCAGAAAGCAGCAATGGTACACTATCTTAACTCCTTCATATGATTGTGAACTTTAAGAACATAGACTGAAGATCAGGAAACCTGACTTCTGCTTCCAGTTCTTCCCTTAATTAGGCAGGCCTGACTTCCTGCTTACAACATGAGAAATTTGGGTTATGTTGACCCTATAAGATCATTCAAGATGGAACAAGGACCAGGGTTCTTCCTCTTGACCTCTAATCTACTTTGTTTCTTGCTCAATAATAGATCCCCTGACAGCAGGGCTGGGGCCTGAGACTAGATGAACTCTGAAGTCTTGGGGCTTCCCGCACTGAAGTTCTGTGATTCTCTGTTGTCTTGTATCTATGGATACAAATACCATGTTGTTGGCAGTGAGAAGTAGATTGGACTTTGTTTTCCTATGTAGTGACCTCGGTCTGTTTTTCTTTGGTTTAAGCTAGTTGAAATTATGGCGTGTTTTGGTAAGAATGTGTCAATGCAAGAGAAGGAGTACAGAGAATTTACGGGCTTTTTTCTTAATTTAGTTATAGGAAATAGACTTATGTAAATAGAAATTTATTCTATTCACCAAATCAAGTCCAATAAAAGTCCTTATCCATAAAAGTTTTTGAAGTTACTTTATTAATCTTGCATATTAAAATGTTTATTCTACATAACTGAGTAGTTATTCAAAAATACATTTAGTAATAATGCATGATTAATTTCACATGTGAATTATGGAACAAATATGATAACATTTTATTTGTATAAAATAACTTGGGAAAAGCTCAAAAGACCAGTTTAGGTCTTTTTCATTTAATATAATATTGATGTAACCAAAAGTACTTTGACTTAAAAAAAAAATAGTAGCAGTGATAATTAACATTTGTTTAGTACTTACCATGCATCCTGTACCCTATTCAACATGATTTCCATTAATTAACTAACTTAATCATTACAATATTATTTATTTTTCCTTTCTCGATTTTGTAGGGAAAAAAACTAAAGTTTGGAATTATTAGATAAGTTGTCGAAGGTTATACTTATAAAAAGTATAGTAGCAAAATTGAGTTCTAATTTGGTCATCTATGTACAGTGCCCATAAAATCACCACCCTGTAGCTTCTTAGAAGCTATAAAAGTATAAAAGAAAATAGTAAAGGAACATCCTGGTTCAGCATTGTTAAGTGTCCATGGTACTACCCGACTTGTTAATTCCTGAGCATCCTGAATCACACAAAACCCCTACCAACATAAATCCACAAGCCTTCGTCTTTGGAACAGCTGGTGTATTCAGTAAGATTTGTTTCCTTTGTATACTATTCATAAACAGAAACATATTTGAATGTACAGTTATTCTAAAATATTAGTTTTCCTTCCTGACCACCTTGCTAACATTTTAGAATGGCAAGAAACATGCTTCAGTGCAGAATTTGTAGAATTTGGTAGCTCTGGGATTAAACCTTTACTCCAAGGGGATGATTCTGCAGCCTTGGATCCTCCCTGTGAAATGAAGATAGTGATACCTTCTAGTGGATTTATGGTGCACCCTGTAAGCACACAGGTCTCCTATTGTTGTTGTTGGTGCCCCCGTATTTAGAGGAGTTGAACCTGGGCAGGATTTACTGGATGACTGAATCATGCACCTCTTCTTCAGCAGAGCTGGTTGGGTGAGAGCTCCTTCCTGGTAAAGATGACTCATCTGCAAACCACTGTGTAGAAGTGTAGAAAGAGATACTGAGAATATAATAGAGTGGCCTGTAGCCATTCTGTATGCCAGGCACCAACTAAGTGCGCCATATGCATTATCTTATATAAGGGTAAAAGACTTGTAGCAAAAAGTAAAATCAAACAAAATTAGGAAAAGGCTTGATAATGATGAAATGAAGTTGTCAACTCATGTCATCAAAGACAAAAAGTGTGCCTACAAGAAGCTGAGTGTGTGTTTACATACCATACACACATGGTAATATGCTAGGTGGGGATGTGGCACTGGACCCTAAAGGCAAACTAGCAGTCTCCTTTTAATTTTACTGAATTTAGAAAACATTTAGTACCACTTCCCCTGATCATGGTTAACTCTTCTCCCTAGATAACATAAAATGAGCTGAATGTCCATTATACTTTTTATCTGATCAGCATTGGCTTCATTTTGGTTCATGTCATATTTTACTAATATTATGTTCTTTAAACTGAATTTAAACGTGGGAAATTTTACGTGTGAATTGTTTATTTTGATGACTAGGCAACGACATATGATGCAGAACAATTCTATGTTACCTCACTGCTAGGGACGACCCAAAGTCTTAAGTTTGAATATGTTTAATAGCTTATATTTTGATGATTTTTATTATTAACATATCTAATAGCTTTTCAGTTTCCACCTTTCTCTGCATTGAACCATTAAGCTAAAACTTAGTTCCCTCCAGGGAGAAGGGACAGAGCTGTAGCAAGAGTGCAAGGTTCTCAGCAGAGCTGCTTAGGTTCTTAATATCATCTCTCTGATGCTAAATGGGATTCATGTATGAAAATGCTTTCTATAAATAGATGTTAACAGTGCTAAGTCACAGAACAGCCAGGTTGTGCTTGCATGGCCAGATTAGGGGGGGAAATCCTGTTGGAATTTTATTTGGTCTCTCAAAAAAATTTTTTTTTTAAAGTTTCTTTTTATTGCCCTGGTCACCATCATTGAAGACACTGAACTCAGCCAGCTGTACTAAACCTATCTGACGGCTGCCAAGACAAATCGAAAATCAGATAGCCTAATTTAGCATTGAGCTCTCTTTATCTTTCTCTCCCATTTTCAATTAAAAGAAAATCACCCACACATTATCCTATTGATAATTTTTTTCCCTGTGGCATGGACACGGCTCAGAGAAGAGAATGGAAAGTGGAGTCCGTGGTTCTCGGCCATTCCTGGGGATACAGGGTTCTAAGACAGACATTGAAGACTCAAATGTGAGCAGTGTGTCATCAGCACCAGGATAGGACCTGGCTCTGGTCTTCCATCACCACCTGCTCAGTGGCACAGACAGAAAAGGGGCCCTCTTGTTAGCAGATGCAGCCAGTTTCCAGTATGGTCGAGTCATAAAACTGATTCTTTCTCAGAACTAAAGCAGAAAGCTCCTTCCCTCGTTACAGCGTCATTCCTTAATGGGAAGGATTATTCTCTATTATTATAAATCCACAGTTTTTCAACTGACTCCTGGGACCATCCGGTTTTGGGCCCTTTCCCAACACACATTATGTTTATGCCTCTTTAGACCCAATCTAAAAGAAGTATCTTTCATGTGTACATTGTTTGAGCTACCAAATGACATCTATTCATCCTATTGTGCCAGTGAGGAATTTTAGATTTTAGGAAGCTTAAATAATTTCATCAAACACTGGGCTAGCAATAAAAACCTTAGCACTCTCCCTGCTCCCCCATTCCTTCCATCCATCCATCCATCCATCCATCCATCCATCCACCCACCCACCTCTGTCTGTGTCTGTTTCTGTCATCTCCCCTCCCCCCACCCCCGTCTCTCCTCTTGCTTATGCTAGACCCACTGGCATTCACCATCTCCATTTAGCTTGAGGTTGCTCTTTGGTTCTTGTGTACTAACTGTTGCATTCCCAGAAGCAGTTAGGCTGTAGGTACAGAATAAATAGCCTACTGATGAGGTCTAGCAGGGCAAGCTTACATCATGGCTTTTCTTAGCTCTGTGTTATGCAGAAAGGACAAAAAGAAATATAAAAATCTCTTGAGTATAAATAGTTGATTTATCCAAGTTTTCCATTACAAATCAGTGGCTCTTTAAAGAGTCTTTTCTCATTTAAGGTTGAAACAGGGCTAAGAATCATTTCCAGATCCTGGTGGAATAAAGGAGAAAAAAGAAAATTGTTTTCATGTAATTCAAGTTAGCTTTAAATGCCATACTCCTAGGCCTAAATCAGAGCTCTCTTGAAGAATCATAGGATTCTTTTATGTTTTCAAACTATATCACTTATATATTTCTTCTTGCCTAAATTTTTCTTAGAAGTGAGGTGGTATCATGCCAGCCATTTAACCTTTCTCTTCTCTTTGAAATTTTTTATCCAGTCAGGTCAATATGTCCAGTCTCCTTCCTTCTGTAACTAAGGCCCAGTGGAGTTACAGATATGGCTGAGATCACTCACAATGCCAGCACCAGTACACAGTTCTCCTGTCCACAGCTCTGGTGCTGCATCTGTTAAAATGTTCCTGCATCTATTAGAATGTAGCTTGTTCATAATCCAGTCTGCATTTCTAGCTCTAAAAAGATACAAATCCTCAAAAATAAAAACCTGTCTTTTAGAGTACTCAGAGTCTCCCACAAAGGATTGTTGGCTTTCTCAGCCATCTTCCTCAGCCTTTACAAAGCAGGTCAGGTCACCCCAGTCAGTGCCTTTGCAGTCAGATCAATCCAATGGAGCAGACATTTAGGGCCAAACTCTAGACTGTATTAAACTCTAGACAGCAGAGGCTGCTGATTTAGAACAGTGGCCTCACATGATGGTTGGTGAAGAGTTTCAGAATCCATCATAGGAATAACCCAGAACTTACTAGCTCCAGGGACCATGCTAGGGCACTTGAGATGCATAGTTTCTTTCCAAGAAA
Organism: Grammomys surdaster; assembly: GCF_004785775.1. NCBI lineage: Eukaryota > Metazoa > Chordata > Mammalia > Rodentia > Muridae > Grammomys > Grammomys surdaster. Next base: position 2,734,633 of record NW_021621192.1, read on the forward strand.
CTCTATGAGTTCATGTTATGATCAATCTATGTTTTAATATGGGTTGTAAGAACCTAAACCTTTTGAGGTTCAGTCAGCCTACCCCAAGCCACAGAGATGATAAGTGGCAAAGCAGGAACTCTTACTGACTTCCAAATCTCATCCAGGCTCTATGAACCTTGTATGTTGGATGAGTTCTTTCTCATTAGAATTAATGGCCTATGTCAAGTTAGGACAGATACCTTCTCCACCAAACTGTGTCAGCAAAATTGAGGTGGCCCATCCTGTTCCATGAACCACTTGCAACTGGAAGCAGTGAGAGATTAAAACAGTGTGGTTTACATTCAAGCTATCCTAGGCATTGGGAAGAAACATGGTACAAAATCAGGAACTCTGTATAAATAAACAAGTGTACAGGCATATCAAGGAAAGCACATTAGTCAGGTAAAGCTATCATGGCTCCAGCTAGACCCCAAGAGTTTTGGTCATGGCTTGGGTCTTCTAACTGACATGTTTTCTTTATGTCTTAACTGAGGAAGTGCCAGAGAGGGGAGCTGGCCTTTGCTTGTATCAGCTCCGTCAGAAGAGAGCTTTCCATGTGTTGCCACTTTCTAGCCTGTGGGATGGAACTGGATCTCATGCACTCTGAAGTCTGTGGACTGCAGCAGGTCCTCTGAGGCTGAGTGAGACACACTGAGTTTGAGGATTCTGCCTGTCCACTGTGTGTGGTTCCATGTAGCCCTTTGTTAGAAAGCATTCAGGGCTGCCAAGAGTGTGTGTTGACCAGGGAGGTGGCTGCTGCTAGGAGCTGTAAGTAAATAAATGGATGTCAGACGCTTACAATTGGGGAAACAAAGAACTGTTCCCCTCCCCGAGCATGTCGCCTTGGATGTTTTGGGTAATGATCATGAAGCCTTCACACACAGACTAAACTAAGCTCTTTGTATTCTTTGCAAGGTGGAGAGCTTGCCAAGCCAATTTCAGCATGCGAAACACAGACAATTATTCTCTTGGCATTTAGAGGCCGCCCCTGTTTTTACTGGGGGAGGGATGGGTGGCTGGTTGATAGAAGAAGGCTTTATAAGGAAAGGCGAGCCAACTTTACCCCATATTCCCCTTAAAAGAAGCCCTTTCGACTCCCGTCTTGTTCCTTGCCTGTCTACTCACCCCCTCATCACAGAATCAACAGGAGGCCTCAGACTGATGTTGTCAGTGTGACACGTACTGTGGCTGTGTTCACACCCTCTGTCTAGTAGCTCTCCATTCAGTTATGTTATTTGTTTTCTGGATATATGGTTACATATGGTTAGTGAGTATATTTCTGGTGGTAACCAATGAAAAGGCAGAATCCTTGATTATGGTCTGGGCCCGTTGTGTACTGTAAGTGTTATGATAAAGGTAGCCTTTGTTCCCAGATCTGCCTCGACCCTTCAGAGTTTTCACAAGGCTCTCCATCCTTGCTCCAAAAGCATGTGAGAAAACAAAGGTTGCTGAGGCTAAGCCTGTGAAAACTCTAGGCTTCCCCCGACCCAAATGGGAACTGGCTTCTTGCTTAAAAACTTAACTGTACTTTTGATTTCTGTCCTCTTGTTCTGACTGAAAGGTCAGTTGTATAGCATGGCCAATACATACAGTGTCACCTTGAGCAAGCCACTGCATTCTCAGTGCCTTTATCAGTTGGTAGAAAAGCAAACAACCCTGTGATGACCTTGGGCTCCTTCCTTCTCAGAGTGCTAACAGAGCTGTATTTCAAAGTACTTAATGTTTGCCCAAGAGGTACAAAGAAGTCCACGGTACCCATTTTATAACTTCCTAACCAAAAAGGAGTAATAGCTAAAAGACTGAACAATGCAACACTTTCAGTGGTGCTTTTAGCCTTCCAAGTCTGAAGTTTAATTTTTGGTTTATAATTGCTTCTAATTTTTGACAACCAGATTGAGAATTATTTCATATCCAGGAATAACTTTTTCTTTTGATGTTGCTAATCTTTCTCATAAAACCAGATACAGTGACTAACAAGGACATTTCTAAACAAAGGAGCACGTGTGTGGGTATGAGTGCATGTGTGCATGTGTTAAGGGAGGAGTTCAAGATGTTTTTTAAAACTTAGAAGTATCTTCATGTATATCCTCATTTTCCATAGTAGCCCTAATTATAGTACATTTATGCCTTTGCTTTTATGCCTTTTCTAACCTACTGACGAAGCTGAAGGTCATTTTAAGGTATTAGTATTTTGAAACAATTAGGTTAAAAAACAAAAGTTGGTAAAGTTTACCCAGCCGAAGGAGCCGACCGCAGATAAGCAAGCCCTGACCAGAAAAGACTCTACTCACATTTACACCTACTTTTTCTGCTGTTGAGGCAGCTCCCCCATGTCCAGTGACATTCGTCAGAAATACAGAAGGAAGAAAACTGTACCAGGAATTCTGTTATGAATTAGGACTTTACAGACTCTCACTTACTCTTATTTAAATTCTAAAGATGCCCAGTTCTCTGACTTTACAGGTAGGAAAGCCAGAACTGAAAAGTTAACTTGCTTCAGTTCACAAGCTTCATAGGTTCCTAGACCTTAAGTCACATGTTCTATTCCTATTCCTGGAGTTTCCCCCGGTCCCCAGCTCATTATATGACCTTTCATTTTTCAGGTGCTTCCCTTAGTGACTTTCTTGGCCTCTTAGCTACACAGTGCTATTTATGCAATGGTATTATTGAAGTCTAAGAATGTGCTGTCCCCAGCAGGAGGGTACACATAGCTGGCCATGCACAACAGAAAAGGAATGGAGGCAAGCCTACATGACTCTCTTTATACTTGTTTGGTACATTCACAAAAGCTGTACTGTGCATTTTCTGTTATCATGCTTTCACTGTGTTTTTACTAATTGATTATATTGATAAAGACTTATGAGAATGTTCATAACTTTAGGTAAAGAGTAAAAAAAAAGAAAAAAACTGATCACAATGATAAATGTGGCCCAGGCAGGAGGATTGTTACCCAGGGATTATTGGGTTTAACTTTCCTTTTAGAATAACTCTAACCTTGTTCATGGGGATCCAAAGTGCTGCTGGATTTGGCCTGCAGCGTCACCTCATTCCCCTCCCTCTTTAGTCTTTGCTCCTCAAATGTGTGGCCTTCTGTTAGTGACCTAACACTCACCATTCTCCCTTCCGACTCTGGGTGTCCTTTGGGACTGCGCTCTCTGCTTAGGCTCCTCCTCTGCCATCCTGCCTTTTCACTACAACCCTGAACTTCAGCAGCTCCTTTTAAGAATCACTCGCTGACTTCATAACACTTGTAATGCTCTATGGGATAGCACCCTTATACATCCTCCCACTAAACTGTTATCTTCATTAGTGAGTGACATAGTCTCTTTGCTTAAGTACCACTGGCTTACTCTATCAAATGAATGGAAAGCTATCATCAAATGACCAAATTTCCTTTTAGTCTAGTCTTTAGATTTAAGGAAGATGGGAAATAACAATGAACCAAGTACATGTATGACAAACACCATTCCATGACCATCTTGCCCCCAGCACTTTTAAGTTTGGTCATATGACATCCCTCTCTGAATGTACTCATTGATAAATTGGACCAACAGCTCTCCTTCGATCAGAGTTCAACATACATTTCCTGTTTATGATCACATATTAAATATCCTAGAGTTTGCAGCCCACACAGCTTAACATCTCTCTCTCTCCTTCCCTCTCTCCCTCCCCATCCATCCATCCATCCATCCATCCATCCATCCTTCTCCAGCAAGAAGCCATGTGTACACAAATGAGTCAAGTGGCTGTGTACCAGTATAACTTTACATTTAAAAGAGGATCTAATTGGGGGGAATGCAGTTGGTAAAGTCTTTGTCACACAAACATGATGACCTAAGTTTGAATTGTTAGCACCCATATAAAAGTCAGAAATAGCAGCACGCATCTTTAACACAAGAACTAGCAAAGTAGAGAGGGGTGAATCCCTGAAGTGCATTGATCAGCCAGTCTGGCTGGACTGGTGAGCTACAGCTGCAGTAAGAGACTCTGCCTTAGGAAACAGTGTAGTAAAGTGACTGAGGAATATACACAGTGTCGACCCATGTTTACACACAAACACCTATGTGTACACACATACATGACCATGTACACATACCTCTTTTGTCTGTCTGTCAGTGTCTCCCTCTCTGTCTCTCTCTTTCTCATACACACTGACACACACATATACCATGTTTTTTATAACTCTGCCTTAGATGATATTATGAAATAATAATCAAGAAACCTATAAATAAGCCAATCTGAAAGAATGGTTCCTGTGCCTCTTCGTTGATATTTGTTCACGAAATCATTGTTTATTCTAGTTGGATAGGAGTTAACTATGTGTATGACTTAAGGCCAACTTGGCAGCAGATAGTAAGAATATGTACATTTGGCATTGACATTACAAAGGGCTATAAAATCTCTTGGGCCACAGTCTCCTGCAGATACAATTTTGTTGTTGACTTAATGAGAGAAATAAGGTCAATTCCTATTTGAGATCCCATAGTTTGTGATGACAAAATTTGACTCCTGAATCAATTCAGATCACTTTCAGTATGGTTATTTGACTCTTAACTAGATGTCTGAAGTATTTCTAGAATGAGAAAATTACAATTTTGTTCTGTTCAATTAAACATTTTCCTCAGCTGTTCTTCAGCAGCCCCTTTGTCTGCTCAAGTTTAAAAGACAAAAGAATTTTTTGGCTGATTCTGCCTCCGGTCCAGAAATGTCCAGCTCTTAAAAACATCGTAAAGAATTTAGTATCATAGGAGTCTGCTCATGCCTAGCTCAGCTGTGGAGGAATGGAAGCTGTGTGGAACAGACTTCATAGTCTGTCATTGAGCTTATGCTGTGAGGAAACACTCTCCTGCTTCCTTCAGATATGGAAGCTTGATTTTGGAACATGAGAGAGAGAGAGAGAGATGGTTTTCACTTGCTGCAGTCGATTTCCACTATCTGTGCTTTCCTAGCTTTGGGTGAATTAGAGAAAGAGGGTGGGGGGGGAAGGAAACACAGGCTTACTATGAAATTGATTGTGAATATTCCTAAAAGAAAAATGCCTGTGTTAGGTTTTACTTGAACTGGTTGAGGATAGTTCTTATCCTTATATTTTTTATTGGTTTTCTGGTCCATAGTAGAAAAGAGAATGCTATACAAGCGTGTCCCTAAAATTGGGCAACAGAGTATAGCTTTGAAATAAATCTAGAATAATATAGTTGACTTGTTTTTCTGTCACAGGCTGAGTAGCCTGCAGAAATGGGTTTTCTGAGAACTATTGCTTTTCCTTCTGAAATGCCAAAGGTTATTTTTCTTTGTTTTAATAACCACTTTGATGAAACTTTTTAAGGCAGTCCACCCTCCTCTGTATAGGTAGTGGTCCTTGTTATGCATCTGACCAATGTTTGAATCACATAATGCTAATGTATTTTCTATTTTGTTTTCTGCGACCTCTATCAGTCCTTCATCTGTTCTTCTTGTTTAGCCAATTTGAAGTTTTAGCTGCTAAGCCCCGTGCTAGAAACTGAGGGATCACATGGGCGCGGAGGCCCTAGGCATAGAGTTGTGTTCTAGGTGCAAGTGTCTGAAGGGAGCTATTTGATGGACAGTGGGTGTTGCCTTCTTTGGTCTTCATTGAATCTATATGAAAATCATGTCTCAAAAATGTGGTCATTGATATGTTTTCTGTCACTGTGAACCATTCTCTCTTTGATTAAGTGAACTCTAAGCATCCTTTTCTAACTACTTATTTAGTATCTTCGAGAGGTTGAGTCTATTCTGCCAATGTGAGGGTTTATCTGCCTGAGCCTATGAGGTGTGAGTGTTCGTTTTCACATTGCATAGTGAAGAAATTAAAGCTCAGAGAGCAATGTGTGTGCCCAACATCAGAACTAACAAAATACCGAGTTCAGCTCCAAACTCAAGCTGCCTACTTGTGCAGCCCAGACAGGTTTTCTAGTGCATCATGCTTCCAGGAGAATGGGACAACAGATTTATGCTTGACATGTTTAGGATTATTTTATTAGCTCATACAATAATCCAGTCAGCCTGTGAAATAGCTATCATAATTGTTTTGATTTTACATACAAACAAAGGATATCTGGTCACATAAGAATGATCACACATCCCTTAATGCTAAAATCCAAGACAGAATTGGTTGGCTCTCAGCTTTTCTGAGCCTCCATTTCCTCATTGCAAGATAAGGTCAATAATAGCACCAACCTTTTAGGATTAGTGTAAGGACAAAATGAAATAATCCTCGTCCCATACCACTATGCCTGGCACATAGTGGCCCCTCAGTAAATCTTAGCTCTGGTCCTTCCACCTCATTCTGTAAAGTTGCTCTAAGTACAAATATCCAGTCTTTGCTCCACCATACATTTGACTCTTAGAAAAATTTTGTTATAATAATGCCAAACAAAAGGATATCTTCTTTCACTTAAAGCAGGTAGGCAAAGTGCTGGGTAATTTGTCCTTCATCATCCAGGTTGTTACATCAGTGGTTTTGAGTCCCTTTCCAATTTCTTGACTGTGTTAGTTTTGCTGTGGAGTTTTGTCTTTCCAGATAGGAAACCTTAAGGCAGAGGTGAGTCCTCTCTACAGTAATGAAGTGGGATGTTCACACAGAGTGGAACAAAGCCTACTAGCACAGCTCAGTGAAACGGATTTTCAGAGTTGTCAAGGACTAGGATACAAACAATGAGGCCTATAGAGGGTTGGTCTGATGCTGCTACATATTCAGGGTGCTGCTACTGTACCTGAAGACCTGGGTGCCCCAAGCCAAGTGAATTCTAATGTACACCAGTTTTTGTTTTACAAACCTTGCTCCCCCAAGTTATCCCTGATTGATTAATAAAGATGCCTACAACCTGGGCTAGGCAGAAGAAAGGGGGCAGAGCAGAGATTTCCAGGGTTGGGGTCTAAGGTAGGGACCAGGAGAATGAGAGAGGGGAAGGAAGAAAGCCCTCACATGGTAGATGGATCGTGACCTCATGGCCGTAAAGGCTGGCTTGATGGAGTAGGAGTGGCCCAGGTAGAACATGGCAAGTGATATCTCGGGGATCGATCACCACAGGGAAATAGACAAATAGCACAGAGGGCTGATATCTGCCCAGCTCTAGTGCTTTTAAGCGTATTATAAGTCTAGAGGTTTCTATGTCTTTTGTTTGGGAACTAGATGATCTGAAGTGGGCTTTCTACCCCACTAGATAGTTAAAGGCAACAAAGGGGTGTATCAACACCCAGAATAATAATTACAACAGAGGCCTTTGTACTGTTTGTCTTGTGAATAGATGCAATACCTACAGAAGCTCCATATAATGTTAGCAAAGCAAGACAATGGGTTTTTGTTGGATGACTTTATTGAAGAAAATATTTGTTTTGTGTTTACTGCCAGGGAACCAAGAACCACAAGTAATTTTTAAACTGGAATATGGTGGCGTGAGTTGACTCAAGGCAGTTGTACAGAGTGAATCCTAGCCATGCCTAAGTGAGAAATAACCACAGCCAACTTTGCTGCCAGCAGAAGACAGAGCGCTTCTGTTTGATTGCTTCCCCCACAGAGCTATTAGCCTTGTGTCCCTAATGCACTGTGATTGTGAGATTCCATGGCCAAGCATTGGTGGTCAGGGGTCTGTTGTCCCCTCTTACAAAACGGCTAAGTTTCATATTGGATACACTGTACACTGTCCCATCATTTTGTGCCAGAGAATACTAAGTAGCATTTCAATGAGCTGTTTTCTGTTCTCAGAGATTACAGATCAATACCCTCCAGCAGCTCCCCCTCCAGAAACCACCCTACTGTTTCCTGATTAAATACATGTCCCTCTTCCTCTATACATCTTACATGCATCTCCAACATAGCACTTACTACTTTGTGTTATGTTCTTCAGTGAACCCTGGAATCCTTGGCTAGTGCTAAGAGTATCGGACACCTCAGTGTTGCTCACCAAATATTTGCTGACCACCTTCCTCACTTTGTGGACTTTCTGACTTAAAGAACATGACTTCCATATGATCCAGTTATACCTTCTATGAGTATATACCCAAAAAACTCTTACGTCAACAGACAGAAATACTTATATATCCATGTTTACTGAGGCAGTGTACATAATAGACTTGTCACAGAATCAGCCTTGATATCTGTCAGCAGATGAATAGATACTATGAATATAAACACAATGGACTTTTACACAGCCATAAAGAAAAGTGAGTTAGGTCATTTGCAGAAAAATGAATGACAGTAGAGACTATCATGTTAAGCGAAATAAGCCAGATGCAGAAAGATTGTGTGTGTGTGTGTGTGTGTGTGTGTGTGTGTGTTTGTGTGTGTGTGTGTACTTGCTTGTGCAGTACAAATAGAAGTACACAGAAAGGTGGGTGAATATGATGAAATCACATGTCTCACATGTATGCATGAAAGTGTCCTAATAAAGCCCATTATTTTATATAATAATATATACAACCTGTAAAATAAATGAGCTTTTGAAGAACATGGTCCCCTAGTACAGTAAGCTCAATCTGTTGTTCCACGTCTCATTGCTTTGTTTCTCACGCCCTCCCTTCCGTTTTCTCCTTGCTCACTCTGGCCCGGGAAACCAGCTACTCATCAGTTAGCCCTCACTCCTCAGCTGCAGCTTCTCTTCCCTTTACACATTGCTTTCCTCCCCCGTCACAGTCGTGCATTGGTTTTCTGGCATTTGCCTGACTCTAAAGTCTACTCGGATGTGTGTCTTCACTGCTTTCTTATCACAGAGTCATGATTGGTTATGTTCCTCTCCCATGTTCTGCTTTTCTGCATAGTCCCAGCTTCATCCTTGATGGTGACTTCACCATTTCTAAGTCTAGGAACTTCTTTGTAGTTGGCCATATTTCTCTGTAGACTGACGCAGACCACGCCTACCTGGCTCTGCAGCCTGGTGACTTTTCTACCCCCCCCATCCCCCTTTTATGTATTTTCTTCTGTAGGAATAAAAACACCAGCTTTCTTATTTCTAAGCTTTGTTTTCATTTAGTTCACAACAAAACTGTAAAAGCAAAGGAATAACTTGAAAGCATTCATTAGGCTTTCTGGTTCAGTAGAGAACTTTTTATACGAGCAAAGGGCCAACCAGCAGAAAAGTAAAGGAAAACAGTAAAAGGAGTGAATGAAGCACATACATTGTGTGCAAGGCAGCTCTGCAGGGAGGCTTGTGTTTCCACACACCCTGAACACCAACAGAAGGTATCTAGTTAAAGATCGGCCAACAAAACCAAGACTCAGAGCCAGATTGTTCAAGTTTTTCACAAAAGTTTGATTTTCCTTTGAAAAGCTAACCATAACTTCCGTAGTTATATGTGTATACACACACAGTAGTTACATATCTTATATATAATATTTACTGTTTCTGTGAAGTTTTACCATTTGAACATGTTTAAGGCACAAACATGCTTTTATTCACTTCCTCAGTGCCATGTGTAATTATGAGTCCCACCCTCTGGGCTGTCCCTGAACCTCTGCAGTTGTTAAGCCCTCAAACTAGAAGCCAAGCACCATACGTGGTGTCCTTGTCACGCCTTCTTTTCCAGAACCGTCTTATCTATACTCTTAGTCTTGCTTGTGCCAATAATCTATGCATTTTTTTAAAGTAGAATGGAGGTTTAGTTTGAATTCCAAAAAGTAAATAAAAAGAGAAGAGGGGAATAGCTAGCCATCTGGTGTCAATTTCTACTGCTCTTTTCTGGGCTGATTCATGAAGATAGAGAACTAAGACTTAAACTCTAAAGAATCCACTCAGTGGCTGCTGTGCTACTGAAGACTAGCACATCTCAATCCATGACACTCAGTCCTCAGTTAGCCAATAAGAACTATACCATGTTATATGTGTCACCAAAGGGTAGCAAGGTTCCAGGGGGAAATGGCCTACAATTAGTATGGTTAATAGTATTTCATTACTTCAAAGTTGGGTTTGAGTGCTGCTGTTCATGCAGGGAAAAAGAGTTGAGGCTACTGGGGATTGTGTGAGACACAAAGGCATGAGCCAGTTGGCCTGCTGAAAGAGTTACAGAGTAGATCCTGGAGCTAACTACTTAGTGCAAAAGGCTGTGGGAAGGTGCGTGACATGGAGGGAAAGGTAGAAGAAGGGACATGACAGACAAAAGAATGACCTGGAGATAAAGCCATGCATAAACTTGTGGAGTTTTGACTGTATGCTTAGGCAGTAGAAGCTAGTATGTTTGTAAGCCAGTTATGTGTGTAACAGAAAGTGTAACGTCTTGCTATTGATTTTGTGAGTAAGACCAGCCAGTTAGGGCTGGAGAGAGAGCTCATCAGCAGAAAGCACAAGCACTGCATGAGGGCCCAGGATTGGTTCCAGCACGCACATAAGAGTGGGCTGTAGGGCTCTGGAGAGATGTGTCAGTGAGAAACAACACTTGCTGCTCTTTCAAAGGACTAGGGTTAAGTTCCTAGCACCTAAGTTAGATAGCTCACAACTGTCTATAACTCCAATTCCAGGAGCTCTGTTGTCTTCCTCTGGCCTCAGACACAGACACACACACACACACACACACACACACACACGGATGGATGAATATTTAAAAGGCAGTAATAATCTACTGAAACAGGTTATAAATGTAACAGAAGTACATAGAATATATTTGCAACTGTCAGGGAATATCATTGTAAAAATGCTCAAATAGTTCCTATGCTGCCTTTATAATTCTAAACACACTATGAAGAGGTATTGAGTCATTTAATTTTTATTCAGGTCCGATTCATTTCACTGGCTTCATCATATATTTAGTAATCTATAAATCAAAATGCAATGACCACCTAGAGTTATCAGGAGAAATAAGAGAGGTAACAAAGGCATGTTCTAACACACAAAGTGAGAGTGGCCTTAGCACATTATCACATTGGCACCCGGGGTGTGGGCAATTGTATAAAGAACAATTAAAGGAAATTACTCATGTAATTCTTAAAAAAAAAAAAAAACCTACCCAGCATTAAGTCTGGGACTGTGGTCTTCTGGCTGTAACCCCAAACACATTCAGTATGTCGAGAGTAAGACTAGGACCACTCCCGTAGGGATAGAGAAGATGGCAGTGTGGGCCTGCCTCTGTCATAGGGACAGAAAGACATGTGACTATGCCTGGTTATTTCTTTCGTTGTCTCCTGCCTGTTCCCACCCCCACCACCGACTCCCTCCTTTCTTCCTAATTGTCTACAGTGTGTACAGTATGACAGAATATATACTGCATAGTACAGTAATCACGAGGCATCACAAAGACCCAGGTTAAGTTCATTTTCAGCACTGAAAAAAAAAAGATGTAGTAACTGAGTAAAACAGGGAAGATTTTGTATTGGGTTTTTTTTTTCCTTCCAATCAACCAGCAAAATCAATAAAGATTTCTTTCTATCCATCTAGTCAACTTTACTCACCCAGTTTTAATTATTCCTCTCAACAACTAGTGTTGAGGTAGATGTCTATAGATTCCTATTTTACAGAAGGGGAAACTAAGGTTCCTAGAAATCAATAGCAGGACTTGAATGTGATCTAAATCTTACAACTCCCTACCCAGCCCTTTTCCACAACTGCTCCTCAGTTAGAGAGGCTTGAGAAGTCCTCATTCCAATGCTTGAGGAAGCACTATTCCTGAACAGGTCAATGAAGGCCCCTGGGGCCGCCCTAGGTTGTATTGTGAAGTGGAAGCATCTCCTCTCTCTTCCCCAGACCTTGCACATCTTTACTCTACCCACTTCCCACCCACTTGTCCTGTGCAGAAGGAGTCCACAAGAGTCTGGAAGGAGGGAAGGTCACTTTCTCCATAGGGCTATTGTTCATGGTTCTTTTGGATGATGTACGAATTTCTGTTATTCCTCTCATGTTTACTTTCTATCTGAATCTATGTCAATTTATGTGCCCTTGGCTCTTAACCACTGTTTATATATTTTCCTCGTGTTGATATTTTTAATTGGTGTTTTTATAGTAAATGTACTCTGTGTTTGGCAGGGCAACAAAGTGGAATAAAGAAAGAGTCGGTCTTTAAAAGTAACCATATAAGGTGAAAAGTCCGTTTTGTGTGGATGCATGGGTGCATGTGTACAGACTGCAGGTTTTATCGGGCATGATGGTCATTAATATTTATTATAACAGTTTACAGTGCAGCCCCTTGAGTCCCTCTGGATTGTGCATAGCCTCAGTGATGTAACTGTGGAAAATACAATAAATCTAACGCTGAAACTACTTCTAATGGGACGTTTCTTTATAGTTGTAAAGTTACCTTGCCTCCTCCAGGATAAGAGGTGGTGTGGACAAAGCCCCTGCTGACCTTGATATTTGGGGGGCCATGCTGCTCACTGCACTGAAAAGTTGCATTGTTTGTGAGACTTTTTTTTTTTTTTTTGCTGTGCTATATTTAAAATTCTCTGTGTGTTCCTTGCTAATATTCAATGAGGTGACAGGCCTTTGTATTAAACTACAACCCTTGATATTCTCCCTAATTTATCCAGAATTAGTTCCCTACTTAAATAAGCAATTGTATGAAAAAAAAAAGCCCTTAGACTTAATTTGTTGTAGAATCTAAACTATGCAAAGAGCCTAGGTATCACATAGTTTAGTTTTGCCAGCCGCTTTCTGTAAACCTCTTCAGTGACTTGTAGCAAATATCAGCCAAAAAATATCTCATGCTTTATATTTTAGAAAGTTGTTTGGTATATTATTTTGAAAGAAACTCCCAGAACCTACACACTTGTCTGTAGTGGCTCCTTTTGAAGCTACATAGAATAAAATATTCTTTCCCTTCTATGTTATGTTTAAAGTTAAAGACATTATCTTGCCTTACCTCTTTACTGGGGACAGTCTGTTTTCTTATGACAGGTTATTTATATTCCTGGTTTGTGTGCATCAGATGCAGCTAGACACAAAATACTGAGGAGAAAGTGAGCCATGTTCTTGCCCTAGGGATCTTTGAGCCTCACAGTGGTAGAATGCTGAGGTGGGGCCATATGTAGGAGGGTCACCGCAATTAGCACTGGGAGTTGGAAGTAGTACGGAATCATCCTGGAAATAGTACAGAATCATCCTGGAGAACACACTGAAAGGCACATTTTGGAAGATGTTGTGAATGACCCTAGGAATCTAGATAAATGACAGGAAGTGGGCGCCATGTTAGAAGGCCGAAGATGAAAGAGTGCATGGTGAGTTTAGCGGAGTGAGGAGGTGCAGTTGAGTGATGACACTGAATGGGATTTGAGAGGAGAGAGACCAGGAAGTGCTAGGACAGAAAGCTGAGCTGTTGGGTGTGGAGATGAGGTCAGACAGGAGGGAGAGTGGAGAATAATGGGATGTCCTGATCAGACAGATATTCATTGTTCTCTTAATTACACAATTACTTGGGCAATATAAAACGCTCTATATGAGGTCATTTAGGTTTAGAAATATTTTGAATATTATGTTTTGTTATTAGAGTCTAAATGTATTCAGTAACTGGAGTTAGGTAGATATGGGTCATTCTGTAGCTTAGAAATTTCAGAAAAGGGAGAGAAAGAAAACACTGTTAAACATTCTTATGACCATCAAAAGATTTTGGGTGTTTTCTGCACCCAACATGATAGGAAGAAGAGGAGGAAAAATATCTGTAACATGAAAGATATGGCCATATTATATGAAGAAATTTAAGGCTCAAGCTAATTCTATAAATTAACTAATATTCTAAAATATAGAGATTTACGTAATGTAACAGATTAAAAAGGTAAGTGCAGAGATAAAATTTGAATACAAGGCCTGAAAATAAGTATGGAAAGGTTGGAGCTCAAACAAAGAGAATATAGCATTCCTGTATAACTGATGGCTTCTAGAGACATGGCTTTTGCTTGCTGTTTTTGTTCCCAATTACACAAAAGTGGAGCCCTGTCCTGCATAGACACAGCAAGTGTCCATGCATACAGCAGTGTAGCTGCAGGAGGCCATCACTTCTTCTAGCTTTCAGGAACTGACCTGAGTTCTCCTAGCACTTGTGGCTGCCTGTTGTCTCACTTTCGTTTTCTGCTCCCTGCCACATCAAAGAGAATATATCATGTGAGCATCTGCTCAGAAGTGTAACCAAGATCAGAGACTGTGGAGCGGAGCGAGTGAGGCATTTAAATTCCATTTCACAGGAAACCAGAAGCACTCTTTCCTGCCTTTATCAATGTCTTCTGACTACACATCAGTTAACGACGTGATTAAAGTATGTCATGAAGGAAACATTCAGTAGGCTTCACCAGTGGTCCTAAGCAACGTTCAGTGAGAAGCTGATTCATTAATTCACTTGAGTGTCATAATCTTCAGACTCATATTTAAATATGTGAACATGGTATACATTCTATTTTGTGATTAGCTATAAGCAAGTTACAGATTTGTTCTATGATGCACTTTGATACTGCACATTTATATTGTAGAAGGTATTATAAGCAGTCATTCTCAATCCTCCCAAACCTATTGAATTATTTTTATTTATTAATATTTATCTTTTTATGCTGAGAGTGATAATATCAGCACTTAGGAGGCAGAGGCAGGTGAATCTCTGAGCATTCAAAGCCAGCCTGATTTATATAACAAGTTTAAGGTTAGCCAGAGCTTCAAAGTAAGATTCTATCTCAAAATAATAATTAATAAATGAAAATAATAGTAATAATTTGCTTTAATTATCTTATACCTTGCTAGCCTCCAAGAAATTTTGGAATATAGACAGTGTCTGTATCTGTTCCACTTCCTTCCACACTTTGAGCCCACTGACACTCTTTGGTACCCAGAGATAAGGAAACTCAAGATAGATAAATACCAATCCACTTCTGTTCCAGTGTAGCATATGGGTTCAGGGATTGACAGTGAGAAAGCTGTGCCACAGCACCGAATCTTCCTAGTTCTCCTCCTGCATAGTAACATGCTGACATAGCTCGTTGAGTCAAGTTCTTATGCTCATCTACCATATGCGTCAGCTGTTTCCCAACCTGTGTTTCCCTGTGAGCATGGCTCACAAAGTGGCGGTGCTTGTTTAGAACATTAGGATAAGAAGAGACTTCGGAAGGGTAGCTCCTTTAAAACAAGAGGCTCCTAGGGCCACTGATGGGCACAGACCCAGCCAGGCTACCCAGGATCATATCTTCACACGTGTATCTACTGGAAAACACTTTCCTACATTATTCCATTATCAATTTGGCTTATATAATGCATAGACGCAGAAACTCCCTGGGCCCCCAGGGAAGGTGTATAAAAACTGCTGATCTTCAATACTTCTTCAGTGGACTTATTGAAGTATCAAGTAGTCTGTAAATTATAGTAAAGTGCAAATGTTTTTAAGTAAACATATTTTAAATAGCCACTAGGAAAGTCTGTATTGCTCCAGAAGAATGTTTTAAATGCAGTGTCCTAACATACCTCTGAGGCCCCACTGAAAGCTGAAGAGGATAAGTTTGAATTGTAAGACAACAAACCCAGGAGTCAGGTGTTTTTCTCCTGTGAGTAAGCAGTTCATGACCTTTTTTCTCATGTTCTTTTGTTTATGAAGGCATCTACAGTTTCGCTTTGTTTTATTAATCAATATGTCTATCAGTAGTGTCCTCTGCATGTACATCCTCAGGGAGTTGATATGGCACATGCTGCATGCTTCTTTGGAGGCAGCATGCTTTCTCAAGTCATAACTAATTTTCCAGATATTTAGAAGTGATGGAAACAGTCAAGCTCTGATTTTTTCTAGATACATTTCTGCATTTGTTTGTGTTTTAACAGAGGAGTTGATATTTACAGAGATTTATTACATAGTATCTCTTTAAACAAGTATAGAAAATGTTCACAATGCATAGATTTGGAGTCGGTTGCAGGGTTAAGTCGACTGCACAGGCTAGGATTGAGAGTCTGCAATGCTGGGAATTGCAGGGGTCAACTCGAGGCAGATTGCCCAGAGGAAAGCAATCTCCTCCACCAGTGGCCTTTGCTGACCGCACTCCCCCCTCCAACTATTCTTCAACTGATTGAACTTAAGAAGACGTAAAAGCATGAAGATGTCGCTTAGCTGTACTAGCATTTTAATCAAATTGTAGCTAGTAATGGCAGTCCTATTTGCTGAATCTAACACTGAGAGTTTGTGATCTATAAATCCAGAATGGCGTACTCATACTTCTTCACTGTCAGACATTTTCTGACTGGAGGGTCAGTTCACATTCTTGAAACAGAAATGGGCACAGCCAACTTGGATGTAGTTGCTTCTGACCTTAGTCCAGAGTAAGCGGGACAAGGACAATGCACTACAAAGAACATTTTTTTTTTCTTTTTGTAACCAGGGATCAAGATTATCACCTGCTCCTGGTGTGCCTATGGCATGAATCCAGTGAGATATTGGAGCTGACCCTTACTAGTTCATGACTGTCTGGAAGGACTTTGTGGGCTAATCTTTAAACACAGTTCTCAACTTTCATCAATTACAAGTTAAATCACTTTAACTTGTAATTAAATAAGTCATTTTTAAAAACAAATATAGCAAGTACTCAACTCCTCATTTTCTAATTATTTTACTGCACTTTGTGTTTACCCACACTCTTCAGGTTATTTATATCACTCCTCTCAACTGCACATTTATTGATATCATGTTGATAGGTCCTAATCAACCATTTTATAAATGGACATGCTTTCAGTCAAGGTGAATGTTTTTTTCCAGAAAGCCAACTGTTATTCATTCCCCAACACATCGCTGGATGTGATGATTGTATACCAGTCCGTGGGAAGAAAAGGTGTGGTTATAACTTTCATATGTATATGGATATTTAACTCAGCAGGCAGATTTCTGTTCTTCCTAAATGGGTGTTGTTACATAGGGCCTTACCAAAATAGTTTGGAAATTTTGGAGATGTTGGTCTCTGTAGTTATATGGGTCACCTATGTAAGACCTGCTTACAGAGAATGAGTTCCATAGCCCATGCTGTACATGTAGGACACCATGATCTACCCTAAGTGAATTAACTCAAGCTGATAGGACTGTAAACTGCCTTGCCTGAGATCCTAAAAGGAAGAAGGTCGAGTGTTCCTATCTGACCCTTGATACTTCCCAGATCCTATACAAGTTGGAGGGCCACCAAGTGATCATTTTATTCTTTACAGTTCCCCATTGGGAAGAAAATCATAGGAGTATGGAAAGAGGCTTGTGCAAGAATAATCTAGAAAGAATGAATAAAGTTCTTAGAGACTTTTCATCCTCTGAGAGTGACTTTTTGAAAAGCTTGGATTAGGTTTGGCAAGGGATGTAAGCACTGAACTCTTGGAATATGTTCTTGGCTCTTACACTCATTTCTGACTTAGAGCACATCAGCTGACTTCTCTGCCTGTAAAATAATACTCCCTCTGACATTAATACTTACCTCATGAGGTTATCTACAGGATAGTGCTGTGTTTACGTCATTCTGTTCACAGAGAGCTCAGTGCACTTTCCATGCATTGAGAGTGAAGTTTCTTCTCAGGAGTGAACATGAGAATTGACTCTTGAGAATTGAACTTAAGCCATAAAAGCCTGACTCCAGTGTAAGCAGGAGGAAATGTAATACATTTTGATCTAGTGGGTCAAATGAATCTCCACTATAAGCCCTGTCTTTTTGCCCTGTTTTTGAATTAAGGAACTGTGGTGAGTCCTTACACCTGGATGGGAGATCTCACCTCTGAAATCAGATCTCCTGTGATGCATCCAGAACTTGGAAAACAGTCAAGATTTTTTTTTTTTTTGAATACTCACCTTTGTACCTTGGTAATAGCTGAAAGACATCTGGGAAATCTTAACTCTGAACAGTAGAACCACACTAGAAAAGAGTCCCATACCTAGAAGACATAATGACATGGGGATGTTTTCTCTGCTCATTAGACTTCACTGTACCCAATATTGAGTGCCTCTTATGTACATGATTTTGAGGTATGTGGAAAAATAAAAGAGATATGGCTTGTCCAGCAAAGGTAACCTAAGAAGATGAAGCAGGATTTACAAGTAGGTAGGTATGGCCATTCTCAGGTGAGCCCAAGAATATTACAGAATTACAGGTGATCTATGGGGAAAATAGGTTCTTTATATGGCCAACCTCGGTATTACCCATCTACCAAGGAGTATGTTGTCCAGTAGAGAGATATCATCTCTACCCTGGGGATCTAGGTGGGAAGACATCCAAACTGATGGTTTCAGCATATTCCAGTGAATTCAGTGATGAAAGTGTGGAGCCTTGCTCAGAAATACAGAGAAGGTTTTCTGTGAGATGAAACTTCTTCTAAAGTCTAAAACATTTAAAGAAATGTGGAAAAGGGATTTCAGGATAAGAGAGTAGTGTATCACAAGCCCCAGTGCTTAGATTACTATGACAAACCATAGAAAGTTGGCTTTATCATAGTCTGAACTGTAACTGGGGGAAGTAGTGGAAAACAGAATTCAAAGTGCCTGTCTTACTATCATTCTCTGCTGAGTCCTATGAAGTCATCTGGAATTTGGGAGGTAAAATTAACCAAATGGATGGTATGTTTGGTTTAAGTTTGTGTAAGGTCTTGTGGATATGATATAGGAAATAGGAGAAAAACTGGACCAGGAATATAGATTTGGATTTTTCCCTATTATTAGTATTTAAAATCAGTAGCAATGAAACTGGATGAGAAGAGCAATACACCAAAAGTGGACCCTCTGAGAGCATAAATGAGAGGGGTGAATGAAAGAATTTAGGAGAGAGTATGGGAATCCGGCAGAGAAGTGAGGAGTTTGCTGTTCTCATCTAGGAAGATACCGTGCAATGAGCATAGCAGAGGTGAGGCTGAGACTTCTTGCAGAATTAGTAGGAAGAGTGAGTGGTAAGACTCTCTTTTAATGGTTGCCATGGGACAACCCAGGCTCAAAAAGCAAATAAGTAATGGATAATTTGATGAGTTATTAAATAGGTTTCTGGGCTTAGAAAAAGTAAATAGGCCACAAGAAGCTGGAGATTTAGGAACTATAATTGGAACACATTCCTGGGAGAGAAGAAAGAAGAGTGAGGCTATATGTAGAAGGTCCGGCCTTTCACTTGGAGGACACCGTTTTACCAAACTGGAAAAGCATACAACGTAAATGTGGTTTGAAAGAAAATAGGGAGTTGAGGTCTTGGAATGGGTGTGGCTTTGTTGGAGTGGGTATGTGGCTCCGGCTGGGCTTTCAGGTCTCAGAAACTCAAGCTTGTTCTCTTCCTTCTGCCTGTGAATCAAGATGTGGAACTCTACTTCTCTAGCACCATGACTGCCTGTCTGCACTCCACCATGTTTCCTGCCTGATGCAGGAAACAATAAAACCCTAACTAAGACAGTAAGTCCAAAGTATTCACAAAATAGAGACAAAAAATGTTAAGATGATCTTTGTGTCTCAGTCGACTGAAAAATCATGTCACTGATGGAGAATGGTTGAGACTGCAGTTGGAGTCTTGTGCTTGGTGGCAGTTTGAAATACTGATGAGAGAAGTACAGACAATGGAAGCAGTAGCAGAGTAGGCAGAGTGGCTAGTGCTAGGCAGAGGACTACAGATTTCTAGTGACCCTAGGCTGTAAGCTGGGTTGTTTGTTTGGTTGGTTGTTTTTGGGTTTTTTTTTGTTTTTGGTACCAAAATATGGAATATGCATTTTAAAATTTATCTTGAGTTTTATTAAATAATTAGGGGAAAGGACTAGCGCTTGGTGTAGTTTGAAGATTTTGGTGACAGAATGGTTTGGGCAAAAACCCTGCTGTCACAGTAGGTAAAGCAGCGAGGCCAGGAAAGGGATAAAGGAACTGTTGGGGTTTTTCCTGCCATTAAAGAACATAAGTATAGCAAGAGCAAAAGGCATGAGAAAACTGGAAGGATCTGATAATGGTCCAATACAAAGATGAACTGGGATATGAGTAATCAAGAAGGTAAAAAAAAAAAAAATGAGGATTTATAGACTATCACGTGAGTCACCTAAATAATACTGTCTGTCAGATAGTAAGAGGACAAAGAACATGTTTCCCAAGTCTTTGAATAAATGTAGAGAAACCAGGTCAGTAGGAGAGCATCCATGGGAAAAGAGACTCCAGCAACTCAGAATTTAAAGTAAAGCTGTTGCAGCAGGGATGTTAGGGAATAATAACTTAGACTTCAGTGTCTCTGAGGAGGAATGTTTTCTGGTTATAGAGCATGCCACCTGATATTGTGTTACATGTTTGTTTCAAAGATTGGACTAAATCATCTGAGGTCTTGCTACGTGTCCTATAAAAATGGCAATTGCACGTGGCTCACCGTCATATGGCCTGTTCACTCACTCTTACAACTGCCCTTAGACATGGGCTTCCACTTTACAGCTGAGGATGTAAAAGCACAAGGTCAACTGGGAGCCCAGTTTCAGGCCTATGCATTATGCTTTTTGAAGCCACGGTTGCTGATTAGGTGAGGAATGCCCCACTGCCCCTCACTGCCTTTGTGGTTTGAGGTGACTGAATTGTGATTAACTGAGCTAAATAAATACCACAAAGGACATAAACATGATTTCCAAGTTTGTTTTTTTGCAAACAAACTTTAAAACATATTTATTATTATTCTTGTGAGTGTGATAGGGGCTCACACAAGCCAGCACACATGTGAATATCAAGGGACCACTTTGTAGAGTTATATTTCGCCTTCCATTTTTATGTAGGTTCCAGAGATCAAGCCCAGGTCATCATCACCCTTGTGTACCAAGGACTTTCACCCACCAAGCCATCTCACAGTCCCCTAGTCAGCCCTGGAACCTCATTTCATGTGCTCTGTACTTCCATATTCCTGTCTAATTTTGTTCTTCACTCTCAAATTTCTTCCATTTGATTGATTGCAGAGTCAGTCTCTCTGTCTCCCTTCCCCCGCCCCCACCTGCCTTTGTTTTTCTTTGTTTTTCCTTTTTTTTTTTGGCTTGTTTTGTTAAAACCTACATGTCCCCAGTTTTCTTGTAGAAGTTGACTAGGTGGCAGGTATGGCAGATGATGCTTGATGATCTGAATCATTGGATTTAATGAGCAACAAACACTGTATTGATTTGGAATATGAGTCAGAATCAGGGCAGAAGTAGGCTAACAGAGAGTACAGAGCTCAGTTAATCTTAAAAGAATTTTATCATTTTATACATCTAAGCATTACCCTCTAAACTATAGCCAGCTATTAAAAAAATTAACAAAATATTGTGGGACAGTAAATGTTAGTGAGGAGACAACTGAAAGGGAAACACAGTAGTCTCCTTGAATGAACTAATGAATAAACCAACAAATGAACGAATGAATGATTATATTGGGGCCTCAGAATTTAGATCACTCAAAAGCTACCTGTATTCTTTTTGTGGGCCTTGTACAAGTTCCTGACCTTGACATATATATTCATGATGGCAAAAGTGGATTAGTAATATAATTACTATACTCATAAGGCGTATATTCAGCAAATGGATCAATTGAATACTGATAATCGGCCTAAGAAGTAAACGTATTAGTGGGGATACTATTGAGAAGAGCATGGTTGTGACAAGAAGAGTATAGTAATGCACATAAAACGTATCGTCTGTTATGCAATGTACAGGAAAAGGTGCAGTTGGGACACGTCTTTTCAAGGCCTTAATGCATTTGATAATGAAATAGGAGGATGACTCATTGCTTCTGATCCTGATCCTATGGCTACCCTAACTTTGTTCATTTGCAAAGTTGATTTAGATCTCAGGGTTTTGCATGTGGAAACTAATGCCATGGTAGGATTACTACTGCAAATTCCCTGGGAAGCCTGAGGGCATCGCATGCCACTAGGAGCCCATGACCTGCAGCAGCATCAGAAACTTCCCAGTTTGAGTAAGCACTGGTAATCCATTTTATTCCTTTCCATTAGCTATTAAAATAATAATGGATTGGCAATGTAGCTTCAGCTTCTACCTCTAGCTCTGTCTGCTACAGAGCACAGCTGTATCCAGTCATTCTTTCCAGTGTAAATAACGGTTCATGTTTCCGTGGACTGTCGCGAGATCTTTCTGTACGTGTAAAATGAGCCCATATCACCACCCTATTGGGGAAGATTGAAGGTTTCTAAGAAGCCAAGAAGCTGCATGAGAAGGCCAGACTTCACCCTCCTGAAGATGAGTTTTCTGCTCCTGAGGACATTCCTATTGACTGGATGTTAATGATGTGAACATCCATGGGTGTAGGCAAGAAAGTTCTCTCTGGTGTCTTTGTGATGCAGACGTTGTACTTTGTGACTTTCCTTTCATGTTTCATGTACATAATGGCCTTCTTTGTTGTGAAATGCTATTACAAGACACTGAGCACTTCAGCAAAAAGCCTCTTTTGATCTTCATGCCTTTGACAATAAAAGCTAAAGCCAGAAATTGGCTGAAGAATTTGAGAAGTCACTCAAAGCCTCCTTTTATCTATTCATGAGATCAGGTGCACAACTACAGAAGTAGTGAGTGACAGTTATTAAGAAAGATGGAGAACAGAATGAGGCTACTTGGATAGTAAGGGGTTTGTTCTCCATCTTCCCAGGAAGAAGTGAATGTCTTAAAACTCTTTTAATTCTAGTATGGAAATACACTTTTAAATGTGTTCAGGCTAACAGACAAATACTGGGAATGGAGAGGGAGTCTTGTTTTTAAAACCTAAATTTTCCTAAATTCCATGTGGAACATTGTTAATTAAGTCACTATTCCATATTTATATAAGGTATGCAATTAAAATGTATTGGAAACTTCTGGGTTTTTTTTTTTCCTTGCTTATTTTGAAAGTGCAAGTTGCACTGCTAGGTTTTGTTGTTAAATACCTAAATAAATACCTATAATTTAAAATGTCAACCTTCCTACTCTAGAGCTTTCAGAATCCATACCTATCTCCAGGCTTTGAGGCAAAGACAGAGGGACCCCCTCAGAAATGGTAGCCATACTCAATCCTGAATGAAGAGCTAGATTTCACTTATATTCCTGTTAAAGGCATATCGTTTCACAGTTTGGGTAGCAGTAATGAAGACAGAGACTAGAGTAGAGACGTCATGCCTCATGTTCTGTTTCAGTGGACCCAGTATTGGCGTGGCAATAGGAAGACTGATCTGAATTAGATTGTCTAGACTGCTGAGGTATGACTGACAAGTTTTTAAAAGTCAGGCACAGTTTCCACCCAGTTCTACCTTAGTGTACAGTTCTTCACAGACTGCTGAGTGGATTGTTGTGATAAGAAGGAAATCTGAGACTATGTACCTGGTCTATCCAAGAATAAGATTTCTCTGAGAATCCTTTTCAGAGACAGACTGGATAAATGAACTTCATTTTAATGGCCTTCGATTTGAAAGCTGAACGCACTCCTAATTGCTTGTGAGTATTGGACACTATGAGTATTTCCATTGGATAACATAGAAGGGACAGTTTATCACAGAAGGTCTGGTCACTTTGTTCTTGGCTGAGTCGGTGCCAGTACACACAGGTTGTGCTGCCACACCTTGGTTGATTGATTATGGTTTGACCCTGCAGTGTTTAGGGCTCATGCAAGGATGTTCCTTTGAAACTCTAGTGAAGCCTGCTTTCACATTGTTGACTTTGAAGCTCTCATTACCAAGTCAGACAGGTTGGAAAGAAAGTTAAAATTTGGATATAATTCAAACTTGTTCAGTTTTATTTCACCTGAAGATGGAACTTTAGGTGTTGTGAGGTGAACTAATATGTATGGGTGAAGCA
The DNA here is from genome assembly GCF_004785775.1 of Grammomys surdaster. NCBI lineage: Eukaryota > Metazoa > Chordata > Mammalia > Rodentia > Muridae > Grammomys > Grammomys surdaster. Next base: position 2,758,320 of record NW_021621192.1, read on the forward strand.
AACTTAAAGGAGATGGACAGTGAGCATTTCAGCACTCTCCCCTACATTGGCATGAACTCTGGTGCTGGCTACACCCGGATCGATTCATCTCTACCACGTCTTAACTCTTGAAACAAGGGTGCATTGTTTGGTGTTTTGCAATTTTAGAACCAGGAAATAATAGCATACTAACAGGCTTGCTCAGACAAGTCCATGAGATAAGAAAAGCAATAAATAATTATAATCAATAATACTGTGCCTACTAATGTTCCAGCCATTGTGCTAAAACCTTAGCTGATCTAGGAGAAACAAAGTGAAAAGCCTTATTCACAGCACTCTAGGTTCTGCTCGTCTCTGCCCCTGTGAAGGAAGGACATTTCTGTCTCCAACAGACCCATGATCAACTCTTGGTTGGGGAAATATTCTAGATGTTGGAAATGCAGCAGAGACCAAGAGAGAAAGTCCCAAGTGCCATACATTCTTGCACAGGAATTGACAACTAAGAGCCAATTTATGTGATACTTCATGTGATAATAAATGCTATGAGGGAAAATGGAAGTAACAAGATAAAATGACTACAGTATTGAGATACATGGAAAAAGAAAGATTTCTGTTTTATAGAGAATAGCTAACAAGAAGCCGATTTAGTAGAACCTGAAATGAATGCATATATATGTATTACTATGTCTGTTATAAACACACACACACACACACACACACTTACACGCGTGCACACATGCATACATTATATACTTGTTCCCAGATCATAACAAAATATATTCTCACTCATAAAAGTCAAACATGCAGTGAGCTTCAGAAAGTTGAGATGAGCTAATGCCATATATTTATTATCCTTGGGGGTAGCAAACAGATAGTAACATAGTACCTGACTTAGTATGTCTAAAGTACTCCAGCTCTCTGAGTGTGTGCTGATGCAAGTCTGCTTAAAGAGAGCAACAGGAAGCTGTGGTCTAGGTAAGCTTGTTCCTGCCTGTCTATAAATATGCATAAAGAAACTGGATATCACAACTGGATGACATTTGATAATCAACGAACTTCTTTTTTTTTTTTTAATAACTTTAAGATCATTTTGGTTGTATAGACTTTGGGTCTGTTCAGTTTTGGCATATGATGTTTCTATTGTTTGTAAGGTTTTCATTTTAAATTATTAAACTATGTCCAAAACAAACAGACCCTATCAAACTTAAACACTATAAGCCTGTGAGACAACTATGCAAGACTGCAAACAGGACTTAGGCTCTACCCAATTTCCAACAATCACCGTCCAAGACAGTGGTTTTTCTGTAAGAACCTTGAAGATTGCACATTATTATCTTCTGGCTTACATAATTTACATCAAAATGTTTGCTATCATGTTTTATTCTGTTTCTGGATAATGCCACTCTTCCCTTTTCTTTGGGTACTTCTAATTCCTCAGTTTTATTTCAGTAGTTTGAATATGGTGTGCATTTGTCGTTACCAATTCTGCTCTCAGTACACTAGCTCTACATTTTAGGAAACATTTGACCATTATTCTTGTTTCTTCTGTCCTGTTTGCACTCCTGTTCAGTAGTTCTTTTTCTGTTTCCTAATCTTCTCTCCCTGTGGCTCCTGAGCCCATGATGAAGTCCGTAGGGGAAGAGTTTAGTAAGTGGGTGTGAACTACCCTTGCGATGTCCACTCTCATGAGTCCAGTTCTCTTCCTCTGTCCTCTCAGTGTCTCTGACCAAGTCCTTAAATACACAGCAGAGTCTGTCTTAACTGCTAGTAGTCCCTTCTCGGTCTAGTTCACAGTTGCTGAAGCTCACAGTCAAGGTGTTAGGTCTGTCTGCCTTGCTAGGTAGGAAAGTCCCTAAGTTATAATGTTTTTACAGCGTTTTTACGTTGATGTCTATAGATTAGGGTGGTGTTCTTAAATAATTTTTTAAAGAAAAGAGGTTTAGGACTGGAGAGATGGCTCAGTGGTTAAGAGCACCGACTGCTCTTCCAGAGGTCCTGAGTTCAATTCCCAGCAACCACATGGTGGCTCACAACCATCTGTAATGAGATCTGATGCCCTCTTCTGGTGTATCTGAAGACAGCTACAGTGTACTCACATACATAAAATAAATAAATCTTTAAAAAAAAAAAAAGAGGTTTATTTTGGCTAAATATATATTCTGGAAACCAAAGAGCATGGTATCAGTATTGGCTTCTCGTGATGGCTTTAGGCTGCTTCTTAACTTAGTGCACAGTATGAAACAGAAGTAGTTATAAGAAGAATCCAATCTGGAGGAGTTAGAGTGAAGACCATTGGAGCTGAAAGGGTTTGTGGCCCCATGAGGAGAGCAACAATACCAACCAACCACAGCTCCCAGGGTCTAAACCACCAGCCTGGGAGCACTTAGGGAGGGATCCAGGGCTTCAACTGAATACGTAAGAGTGGAGGGCCCTGCTGGGCATAGGTGGAAGAAGAGATCCTTGACCTCATGAAGGCTGGACGCCCCAGGGGGTGGGAATTTTGAGGGTGGGGAGGTGGGAGTGGGGGGGTAGGTAGGGGTTACATCCGCAGAGAAGAAGGAGGAAGGGTGAGGGGATGGGGGCTCCTGGGTGGGTGGGGGATGGGGTAAGGGGACAACATATGAAATGTAAATAAAACATCCAATAAAAAAAAAGTTTAAAAAAAAAAAGAAGAATCCCATATGCAAGAGAACCAAAAGAATATGCTGGGTTCAGTTGCTAACAACCCAATCTCACTATAACCCAGGCTGAAAGAAACTCCATTAATCCTTTCAAGTGAGTGGATCACTCATGATCCAAGTGTCTCTTAAAGACCCCAACCCCAGTTCTGCTACATTGAAAATCACATTTCACTATTAGTTTGGGTGTAGAAAATTATAGTCAATTGCCATAGCATAGTTGAGTTTTAGTTTTTGTTATACATGTGTAGCAAAAACATGGGACAGTCACTGTATATATTATACTACTGTGTCTTCACTCTGTATCTTCATACATCTTCATTCAGACTGCTGGAAGTTTGTCATAGACAAAAACATCACAAAATAGTTTTTAAAAAGGAGGACACTTTCTGGAAATCTATATTTTATATGAAACATCAGAAAACTTCTCGTTTACTGTACTAGGTTTATAATCTTCAAGCTCCTTAGGATTAGACAACATGTTGTTTGTCTATTGCGACAATAAAATGCCACGCCCAAGGCAGATTACAGGAGGACATTATGTTCGTTCAGTTCCACAGAAATAAAGAGTCCACCATGGACAGGGGCACACACGTGGAAGGAGCAGGAAGCAGAGAGCTCACATCTCAGCCACAGGCAAGAAGCATAGAAGACGGAAACTAACGTTTCCTACATTAAGAAGCTCTCCATTCCTAATATGACAGGGTTTTTTCCTACAAACTATGGTCTTTTTTTTTTCCTTTTCTCTTCTCTTTTTTTCTTCTTCTAAAAAAATTCCATGAGTTTTTTTTTGTTTGTTTGTTTGTTTGTTTGTTTTTTTGCTGTAGTTACTCCTTTCAAATAATGATAGGGAAACCTATTTATATTGTGTAGCTTTGTTAATAAATGAAAAAATTTCTCTGACAGTGTAGTTTGTAACCCTAAACAATATAGTGTGTGAAGCAAGTCAGAAATAATAACACGAAATGCTTACATCTGAGCTGGTTTTAAATCCCAGCAGTTAAGAGGTTCTCCTTCGAGTGGGCTTTTTCTAACCATAGACTTCTCATTACACGTCTGGCTTTGAGAACATTAATTAAAGTGATTACTATAAGTTAACCAGTGACAGACACCAGTAATAATATCACCACAATAACCTGATCAGGGATATTGTGATAAAGTGATGAACCATCCTCCAGACATGGTTTATGATTCCTTACAAGAGGTAGAAGGCTGGGGGAATGGGCTTGCAGCTGCGTCGGGGGGACTGGGAGACTGGAGAGACCCAAGGCATCAGAAAATAGGACTGCAGGGGTTCAGCAAGGAAGATAAGGGCCTGTGAGCGGCCATAGTGCAGTCTCAGGGTTAGATAGATGGGGCATAAGGGAGGCTAAGAAGAGAGTGAATTTGTTTAAATTGTTTTTGAGGTTATTCAGTTTCTTGAAAGAACAAAATTCTTTGATTGATCCTTGAAATTATTTTAAACAAGAAAATGGTTATCAACACTAGGCTCTAAACTGAATAGCACAAATATATCTTAATCTAGGTTCCTGAACCTGAGAAGTTTATTACAAAAAAAAAAAATAGAGTCAATGGATTTCATTGACCATAACATGACACTGCAGAAGTCAGCACTCTTGACAGCTGGATCCTTCATAGACTAGATAACTTAATGTTTTGGACTAAAGTTAGCCATTCTCTTAAGACATGGGTGGGGAGAGGAGGAGTCCATTACTATTACTCGAGAGTCAATTCAAAGAATATAAGATGCATATAGACATCAGAATCCCCAAAGAAAAAATTGTAATGAAAATAGAAACAGGCCAAAATCCAGGCATAAGTTATTATTCCAGCTGGTCCTCCTTACGATTAATAAAGCTATGTTGACATTCCTTATAATTCCACCTAAAGTCTTTACATAAAACAAGAAATAGACATTTCAAAAGAAAACATTTTATGACTTACCCCTGGAAAATATTATAAATTCTTAATAATAGTAAAGAATTTAGAATTTATAGACCAAAGAACAGTATATAAAAATAAAACAGTATCTTCAGTGATTTCCCTCATGGAAAGAGAATTAAAAATCTTAAATCCAATCATCTCTAAGAAACTCCTCAGGCTTTTAGAAGATGAGCACTCAGGGGTAAGAGCACTTAGTGTACATGCATGAAGACCTTGAGCTTGAGGCCCCAGCACCCATGGAAAGCCAGGTGAGGCAGCCCAAAGCCTTAGCCTTGAGGGTGAAGACAGGGCTATCCCGGAGCTCCTGACCATCTAGGCTGGGCAAACCAATGAGCTCTGTGTTTATTGAAGAGACCAAGTTTCAAGGCAGTAAGGTAAGAAACCATGACAAAAAGTGCCTCACATGCTCCTTCGGACTTCACAAGCCCACACACCATTCACGTACCACACCACACACATATTAACTAATTAAATAAATGATAAAGACCACTTAAAATTTCATTCTAGTCTCTGATTATGGGCGTCTTTAAGGAAACATAAAAAAGGCAAAGTCTGAGTTAAAAGATATTTATCAAATGCATCAAAAGAAAAAGAATGTGATGATGCAATACATCTCCCCTTCCCTAATGGGGTAATTTCTCTGTTGGAACTAAATTTTGAAAAAATGAGCCAGTACTAAAGCCTAATGATTCATACTGTAGCCTCTTGTACCTCCTACCCCTTATTTTTCCTTAAAGCTCAGGTCATGAGATCTGAAACATGTTTAATGAGAAGTCCACTTGAAATTGTCATGTTTGTAAAAGAAAAGTATTAAACCTGTCAGCACAGGTATGTTAAGCATCATCTCAGTATGCCAATACAAAAAGCATTAATTGAAATATTTTAGCCTTTTCCACTTGCAGTCAACGTTCATGGAACAATGATGTAATTCACAGTACCACTCTGATGTTATGAGGATCTGATGAGGAGCGAGATGTGGGCTCTCTTTGCCCAGCAAGGAAAACATAGTTTACTTGGGTTACGAGTTCACAAGCAGCTAGCTATATAAGGTGGAATTTGTCTCATGCCCTGTCAAGTGAGATGCCAAGTACTGTGACGCATGAGGTGAAAATTTCATTCCTGAGGAAACCAGTAGCGTTAGTTTGAAGGAGGGGATATTTAGTTGAGCCTTAAAGCTTGAGTAGAAATCACTAAAGCAACATGGATTACTTAGAAATTGGAAAATAAAGGGCCTGTCCTTAGACAAAGAGAAGCCCGATTGAGCTGCAGTTTTTAGAACAGTAAGGGGAAGAAGTGAGTTCTCTTTAGAGGCTGCTGAGTTTATTGGGCATTCAGCAAGTCTAAATAAATTTGACAGTCTGGTAGCTAGTGGCAGGTTGTCTAGGTCTGTTAATCTTAACTATCTGACTTTGGAAAAGTCACTTAATCTCTTTGCTTGTCTCTAATCTCTGAAGCCTTGCATCAGATATTTTAAAATTCAAAAGTTTTTCAGTTTTTAGAAACATAATAGCATGTAGTACTTTATGTTAGATTAACTCAACAAGGTCTGAAACAGTGCCTTACAACCAGTGCATTAGCATTTATATGGGGAACCATTTATGACTGTATGAGAAGTGAAATAAAAGCAATAAATATACCTCTATATGCTTTCATCTTAGATTTTGTATAAATGAGATTGTAACAGACTCTTGAAACATTACCAGTTCCCACTGTATTTTACATTTCTGAGCTGTGGGTTAGGGATGTGCTTTAGATCCACTAGGGTTGCACCACTCACATGACATGGTCAAGAGAATCACCTGGGGCATAGTAGTATGTAGTAGGCTGCATTTCATGCTAATTAGCTCTCTTTCGGTTTCATTACTGGCTCCAATTGTGACTTGTTAAAGAAGAACACATGGAATGGGGTGACAGTTTCAAGGTCTCCAGCTATTCAGGAGCTGCCCAGATGGGTCTTCTTCCCTTACACCAAGCTAGGTTCAATACCACCTCAGTGTTATGCTTCCAAGACATTTGGGAGCCATTCAAACAAGGGAGGCATAACGAAGATGTGAAAATTGGTAGGATCGTGACAATGAAAAACTACTGGGCTCACCAGTAAGAGATGGGAGGAGATGGGAGTCACCCTTCTATCTTTGTGGGGTTCCGTATCCTCAACACTTTTCCAACACTGCCCCACCTGTTACTGAATCTCGCAGGCACATGGTGCTGGAAGGTACTTTGGCCGCAAACTCTGGTTCTTTCATGCCTCCTGCATAGGTTTAACTGTGTTGCTTGCACCTTGCCTTAGTCTGCTGGCAAAGTACTGCATAATCTTGGTCCTCAGAGCTAAGCTCACACATCACATCAACCCTCTAGGGAGCTTAAGACCCACCCTCAGGTGTCTGACAGACTCTTAGCTGCCACAGTCTGTAGCATGCTGCTGAAGTACCTTGTCTCCCCAGCAATTCCACATCACATGCCTATTTTTTTCTTTATGCAACCCAAAGAGAAGAAACGTCAGTGTTGATTCACATAAGCAGATGTGTAAATAGAGCAAAGATACTTGAGAAGACATTTAGAAAACAAGCAACTTTATACCTTTTCAATGGTTGTTAAGCAGATTTGTGGTTTCTTTAAGTCTCACGTGAGTTTAAGATCTAAAGTAATATAGTGAAGTGATACATGTTTGGTATGTTCACTTTTGTGTATTTTTAATAATGTATGGGTTTACATGTTTCCATCTCTGTATATTGTAGCTTTTCTTGAGCCTGCCATACTTAAATATTGCTCATCTGGCATTTTAATAAGTAGCTGTGTAATTAAGAGTGAAGTGCACATTTCATTCAGCTAATGTTCAAAGCTACTTGAGTCACTGAGATGGTTAATCATGGAAGTGCCCTGACCACCATCCATTCTCAAACCCTGTTGATACCATACACAATATTTCAGAGAATGTTCCTTTCTCATTTTTCAAAACTGTGCCTATAAAATTTGATGACAATTAAACAGCCCTACGCCATGAAATAGTAATTTATGCACCAATAAAAAAATAAATAAATCCATGCATCATAGGCTTGCCACTGAAGACAGCTGTTTTAAGCATGCTTTGTAGTCTGTCACATCAGAGTAATACAGTGCTTTGTAAGAATTTTCAGGGCTGGTGTCCTCCATCCACACACTGTATTCGCCCCTACTATGTCAACATGGGGGAGTCAATTTTCTACCTATCAGCAGAGTAAATACATCAAGGAACCAATCAAAAACTGACTCTTTTAAGTGTCTGAAACCTTTTTACAGCCTCCCTTGCCTCTCCCACAATTTGAGGAATTTCTAGGGACAGTGCTCCCTAACTTCTCTAGTGAGGAAACCAAGAGAGATCTCTAGGGCTGTTGCTAGAAGGTGAAGCCCAAGTCACCAGGATCCCCACTCAGCACGGTCCTCATCTGTGCTCACTAGGACTCCACTCTCCATGCTAGGAGAGTGAGATCAGGGGACAAATGCTAAGATACAGGACAGTTTCAGAGTACAAAACACTTCCCAAAGCAAGAATGCAGCTTTGGTTAGAAAATGAGCGGGGGCACGGCCAGGAGAAAATGTATGATGTACATCAGTTATCTGAAATACTTTTTGTCTTGTTGATGCTCTTACCTTTTATGATATTGATCACCATGGAAAAGGTGCATGTGCGTGTGCCTGTGCGTGTGCGTGTGTGTAGTGTTCAAGTACAAAAATTAACCCATATTTCTGTAAATTGGCTTATGTGAAGTTTAGCTTTGCTTCTTCATTTATTCATTTGTTTGTTTTACTAAAGTTAGAATTTGTTTGAGAGACAAAGATATGTTCTTTACTAGTAGCAATTACTGTATTTATTATGAAGAATGTCATGTCATAGCAAATTAAAGGTTATATCTGGCTTTTCCACATGTGATCTGGAGCCAGGAATGAAAAATATATGATGTATTTTAGAATTAAGCCATTTGCTCCTAATAGATATTGACAGGCTAGAAGCAGGAGGCCCCGGTCAGTCTGTATTAGCTTATGAGCCTGAATCACATTCTTAGGTCTGATCCCTAAAGACCTTTGCCGTTCTGTCACTTGCACCAAGTCTCTGGTAAGCTCTTGATGTGGTCAGTTCTCCTCTGCCTCTGGTTACTGAAAACCATTCTGCATACTGTCCAGGGCTTCTGTACTTAGAGTATCTTGGCCAAAAATTCCCTTCTTCATATACTTCTTAGGAAGGATGAGCATGTTTATGAAAACATGTACCTTGTCTGGCTACCAAGGGAAAGGGAATCTCAGGAGAGAGGAAAAAAAGTGAGGGAGG
>NW_021621192.1:2767326-2836041 GCF_004785775.1 Grammomys surdaster
AGAGAGGGGGAAAGATCTATTGCACACTCCTAATTCTTTTTGATTAAGATATTATATCATAAAATCTAGGTCCACATTCAGCTAATATTGAGTACTTTGTATTCTGGGACTGGCGTTTTCAATAAGCAGAGTGTAGATGAGGGATCAGAACAATCCTGTAACTCAGTGAACATACTGAATAGTGTGTTACCAGTTTATTTTATTTTATTTTATTCTATTCTATTTATTTATTTATTTATTTATTTATTTTTAATCAAATCGTAATTTTTACTTATTCACACAGGGGTTATAAACACAAAAAGGCAGGACGTGGGAAAGGGTATGATACCGGAGAGTGGGTGTTCAGGGGGAGTACAGATATCTTTCAGAACAGGGTATCGGCTGGGTGAAGGTTCAGGGGACAGGTCACTATGACTCTGCCTATGATTCATCTTTTTTTTTTTTTTTTTTGGTTTTTTCGAGACAGGGTTTCTCTGTGTATCCCTGGCTGTCCTGGAACTCACTCTGTAGACCAGGCTGGCCTTGAACTTAGAAATCCACCTGCCTCTGCCTCCCAAGTGCTGGGATTAAAGGCGTGCGCCACCACCACCCGGCCATTTGTCCTTATCTAAAAGGGTATTTTAACAAACAAATGACCATAGTGACCAAGGATTTTAAGTACTAGAGTTTCAGGGCCAAATAAACTGATGGTTTATTGGTGGATATGAGGTAATTCTTGTTCCCTTTAAAGGATTGCACACAAAGGCGTAAGGAACGGGGCTCATGTAATTAGAAAATGTATATTAAGCATTTTTGAAAGACATAGATTATCAAAAATAAAGACCACAGGTTAATTGAAAGAGAGAAATTTGAGTAACAAATGATCCTAAGTGCTAATAGTTTTTAAGGCATTTGGAACCTAATAAGATATGTCTGAAGATGCTAAGTTATCTAAACCACATTCATAAATTTCAGTCAAGAGCCGAGCATGGAGGCATGGGTCTTTAGTCCCAGCACTTGGGTGGCAGAGGCAGGTGATCTCTTTGAGTTCACGGCCAGCCTGGTCTATAGAATGAGCTCCAGGATATCCAGGGCAATGGAGAGAGACCCTGTCTTAAAAAACAAAACAAACAAAAAAATTGAAATCTGAATGTTCAGTCTTCTGGGTTTTCTTATAGTTATCACAGAGTGAACTGTGTCTGAAACATGGATTTTGAAGCCAGCATGACTACCCATCACACATCTGCCTAGCACAACACTTGGGTACTAATAGGATCGCATATGATGCAATCTATACATGGATCTAAAGCAACAACTGTACTTATATTTATAGGTAAATAAATTGTGAGACATTAAAATTTTATTCACTTTTTTTTTGTACCCCAGTGTTGGCATTACAAAGTCTAAAGACAGCCTTTAGCAGCAGCAGAGGGGTTAGTAGATGCTGCATCGGGGTGCCAGGATCAAGTTTTTGTTTTTGTTTTTCTATTTGGCGGAGTGTGTGTGTTGGGAGAGGGGCACTTTTATTGTTGTTGTTTTTGTCTTTGTTTTGTTTTTGATTTTCTAAAACAGGGCTTCTCTATGTAGCCCTGGCTGTCTTGGAACTCACTCTGTAGACCATACTGGCCTGTAACTCAGAGCCACCTACTTCTGCCTCCTTTAGTGCTTAAATTAAAGGTGTGTGCCACAGCCACTTTGCTAATATTTTCTTTGTCTTTTAATAAAAGTTGCTACATTTACTATATGGCTCTCTATTCCATAGGTATTAAAGCACATCACTGTAAAATTTTAAAAAAATGACTTTTATTACACCTATTGAGCTTTACATATTTTTTTTTTAAAAAAGAAAAGCATATTCTTACCATAGGGTATTTTTAACTAAAGAATGTGAGGAGGTTGTTGGGGATTTGTTGTTGTTGTTTTGTTTGTTTTCTAAAAGTTTAGAGGGAAAGAAAAGTAGTAAGACAGGATATCTTTCTAATTGAGAAGAATTACAGTGTGCTTATGCTAGTGAGTGAGTTACAGAGAAATGGTAACTGAGTTCAGAGGCAGGTCCCTTAACTCAAGTAGTGGTAGAATGATTATTCTTCTTGTCCTCATGCTGATGACAGGACTTGTCTCTCATGAGACAGTTAGCAATGTCTGGAGATATTTTGGGCTGTTCTGCTTCTGGTTGGGAGACCTCAAGGTATCCACTCAATAGAAGCCAAAGATCCAAGTAAACACCATACTCCGCAAAGCACATTCCTCTACCATAAGCAATCAGAGCTCAAACCACCCATAGCATTCTAGTCAAGAAACCTCCATCTAGTTAGAATTTCAAGAAATACTGGAAGAAGAGCCAGGTATAGTGACACATACCTATAGTCGAGCACTCAGGAAGTTGAGGAAGTAGATCCTGAGTTTAAGTCCAATCTGGACTATATAGCAAGACTGTCTGAAAAATCCAAAATTGAAAAATATATGGATTATATACAAACAAATATGCAAGTGCAAGAGGTGATCTGACCTCAATCTGATTAAAATAGAAATAGCCACATGTCCTCCAAAACTAAAATTCTATCGCCAAACTAAGCCAAAATTAAAAATTGCTTTAACACAGTCCTAAGGTCTGAGTTATTTTCTCCGTGAATGAATGTAATAAAAGTATTTTGAAATTCCATCTGAAATTGCATGCACATGTCTAGCAAGCAAGGCTCACAAAATGCTTTTGTGAACTTAAAAATAACACTCTACTGGTAAACATTTCATTAACTTGATATGGAAAAAAAAATCCCATAGTAAACAGACTTTAAAATAGACAGATGTGCCAGTCTGCCTGCCTACTGGCTCCCACAGGATGGTGAGGGTCATGTTCTTCTGGGGCATTATTTGTTTCTGAGGAACAGCTCTACTTTCCTAATCAAGTCAAAATTTCAAAGGAAATGTGGTCCATGAGAATGCAAGGACAAGCTGTGATTTCATTGCTTGTCAGGACACGCTTGGAAGAGTCTTGTTTCAACTATCATCCCATGTCAACAACTGTTTTGTCTTATAAAAAAAAATGACCAAAAACTAAAAGAATTATGATAATCCAAATCAGTCTTTAAAAGGAGAAAAAAAAAAAAAGGAAAACGAAGTCTGGTATTTTTCTTCAGTTTTCCTTTTAAGAGTTGCCCGGTGGAAAAGACCTGAGAGGTGTTTTTAGCATTGCTTCTGAACTCCTACCACGCAGGTGTATTTGCATTTAGATTGACAACTCAAAGAGACAGAGTAAAAGGAGCTTGTTCTGCCTTCCCCCTCCTGAGCACAGAGGCGGGGTTCTGGAAGGGATGTTTGAGTTGCCTTGATGCCAGCCTTGGCCTTGCTGGTCCCAGGATCACTTTTTCCATCTTGTCAGTTTGCTCCTCGCTCTGCCTTCGTTCTCTTGGCCGCTTATACCTCAGTTTCTATTAAAATTTGTTCTGGAATTCCAAACAACTGGGACTCCCTGCGTTTCCTGATTCTGTATGTAATTATTAGAAATGCTCTGTAATGTGCCTTTAAGGTGGGTACAGGTTTTTTCAAGGATTCAATAGGAAAAATCAGTGATTTTTCTCAACAGATTTTTAGTCTGATGGTTAAGAGTAGAACAGTTTATAGAACACTTTCATATATGGTATCTTTCTTTCTCTGGCCCTAGAACAACTGAATGAAGTGAGTATTATTCTTCTCTTTGAGAGAGTGGGGTGGGGAAAGCACCCCTAGCCACCATAACGATGCTGGCCTCAAACTATTAGAGATCCACTTGTCTCCAAAGGGCTGGGATTAAAGGTACGTACCACCATGACCAGACCAAAGGCTTTAGTGTGTGTGTGTGTGTGTGTGTGTGTGTGTGTGTGTGTGTGTGTGTGTAAGAGTCACAGGACAACCTTAAGTGCCATTCTTCAGGAACTCTCCACTATTAGTAGAAACAGGGGACCTGACTAGCCTAGAACTCAAGTTAGTTGCCTAGACTGACTGGCCAGTAAATCCCAAGGATACACTTGCCTCCCTGTCCAGTGCTAGGGCTATTAATATGTGCCTCATAAGCAACTTTCTTTATAGATTGGATATCAAACTCAGGACCTGATGCTTTTTAGGGAAGCATTTTACCAACTGAGCTGTCCTCTACATTAATAAAGGCTATAGAATTTTCAGTAACTGCCCCATGAAATTTTAGCGATGATAACATTAGATGTTCTAAGAAATAATCTTATTTGAAAATATAGAAAGTAATTTCATTTATCATCTTGTAGTATGTTCTCAAAAGCATATTGTTGAGAAAATGATTCCATGTCGTTATTAGAGGAACAAAGCGAGGTTCTGAACTGTTACTTGAAAACACCAATGGTTCTAGTCTTGGCCACACACTGAAATCCTTGATAATTTCATACACGTCCAACCTGATCACCACTATTTCTCTGGGAAGCTGAGATGAGGGCAGCAGGATAACATCTCTACTTCCGGTGGGGAGAATGGCTCAGTTTTTTTTACTGTCACCTCCTCGGAAGTGAGTAACAAAAACTTATTAATAGTTTAAAACCTAACATATAGAGCTAAGGAACTAGACATTGATTGTGAGTAAAATAAGACATAGCGTATGGTAACGGTCCTGGTTTTCCTTCAATACCAAACACTTGGCCATAAAACTCATCTGTTGCCTTCCTAATAATGTCAAACTTTGTTTAACAATATTATATAAGGCAAAATATTATGTGTTGTCGAAAGTATCCATTTTTAAAATACAAGCTTACTATTTCAATGTCTGTGGTCAGGATGAAGTTGAATACAGGTTTTCAGAAGAGTTAATCTAGGTGTTTGCTATACAATAGAGTTAAAGCCAGTTAGTCTCAGATGAAAGTTCAGAGTATTGGAAGAGCATTTAATATAAGGTAGACATCTTTCAATATATTAAAAAATCACTTTGCTCCCTAAAACAATACCAATTTATACAGGAAAAAGTATCATGGGTATCCTATTTCAGATCTGAAAATGATAGTTTCTTACTACAAGATGGTCTACCAGCTGTTCTGCATAGGTATTTTAATGTCTGTGTGCTAACACCTTCTCTGAATGGAAGTTTATTTTATCTATTTATATATACACATACATACATACATACATACATACACACATATTTATATATATATGTACATGTGTGTATATATGTGTGTACATATATAATACACATATACACACATGCCTGAGGAACATGCATTTTTGGAAATAGACATTTACCAACACAGCTGGCAAGAGAAGTGTACACTGTACCTCTGTTTCAGGAGAAACATGCCACCTGCTCACAGTCCTGGAACTCAGTTGTTGTGTAGCTTTCTGAGATTCTAGTCACTTAGCCTTTTAATCTTTCAGCTACCTTTTGAGTGCACAGTTCGCTGATATTTCTGTGATCTACTTAAAGGAAGATGAAACATTAAACTCTCAGTGTTCATACAGCCACATAGTACCCTGTCTCTCAAGAAATAAGAGCTCCTTCTACCCATGGTAAATTCACTCTATTTGTAACCTAGACCCAATCACTGATCTCCCCTGGAGCAGTCCCCTTCCTGGCCCTCTCACCTTTGTGTTCCCAGTCATCCCTTTCAGTCCTAACTTTCCTTACCTTCAACCTCACAAGATATGCTAAGACTCTTCTGTTTAACAACAAATAGGAGAGATAATCAGTTCCCTCTTTCCAACCATTTCCTCCTATTGCCTCCCCTGTATCTTCCTGTCCTTGCTTTCCAGAGGATCTGCTCCCTGTCCACCACCCCATTCACTTTGTGTCCATTTTTAGGTCCCAGTCCTCCTTTGTAAGCACAGAGGGAATCCTAGAATCACATCCACAGAAGATCCTCCTCTTCCTTAGCTTCCCGGCTGCAGCTGCAGCGGAAGCTATTTTACTGGTCTTGAAATAATTTCTTCTGTGGGCTTCTCTGATCCCTTTTGCTCCTCATTTGCCATATTTATTGAGTGTGGTTCTCCCACCCCCATCCCCATCTTTCCATTACTGCCTCGTCTTTATCCATTCCTTAAAGGCACACGAGGAGTCTCTAGCCCCTTTATTCCCAGGACTCTTTGCTTTTCATTTGTCCCTTGATAATTTTGCTCATCCTTGGCCTCAGCTACAGTGAGTTGGAGCCAACTCCTAAGAAGCAGCATTGCACAGCTCTTTTCTACAGACTGTCATAGATAGCTAAAAAGTCATCCAAGGTAAGAATATCTTTAGCTTGCACTTCAGAAACAGACACAGGTCAGGGCTTTATTCATACAGCCTCGTTAGCATCAGAACACCAGCCTCGGCAGGGTATGCTCACCAGTTTCTGAAAGCATCTCACACTTTCTGAGCTCCAGACATTATTTCCAGCTGATTTCTAGCCAGCTCATCTTGCACACCCAAATGTTGAATGGAATTCATTATCTTTTCCTAAAGCAATCCAGTCCTGCCCAGCCCATCAAATGCTAACGGTTCCATTGCTCTCCTGCTCATGCCCTCCTCTCTCCATCTAGCCACTGTACCTACTTAACTGATATGTATGTGTCTTCACCTCATTTCATAAAGATTCACCACGTTAGTTCAGTAAGATGCATGGTGGGGCACCACAGAGTAAATTCTCTCTCAGTGAGCATAGAACAGGGTGTTCGAGTAAAGAAGGAATGAGTACCAGGAGAGCGGATGAATCTGGAAATGAGACGGGCATACAGAACACATGTCGTGGAGACCAGCCAGCCACATGTTGCCAGTTAATTCAACATCCAGAAGTACTTTGGATTCATCTTTGCCAGAAAATGCAGTTTTGCAGCCTGGGTGCCCTCCAAATACATGTCTACCTCACATTCACTCTCCACGGTGCTTCTAAGGATGTGATTCTCACAAGACTCCAGCAGCATCCTTTCCCTAGTCCTGAGATTTCCTGTAGCTTTCCAATGCCTTTGAAGGAAAGTTCAAGGGAACACCCAGAGGGAACACCCTCCTGCCAGGAGAATTTCTGGCCTATCTATCCTTTAAGACTCAGCATTGATATCAGTACTCTCTGAAGCTGTCTTTGGCATTCATAGGCAGTTTTGCTGTGTACTCATGGTATGATTCAGGATGTAATTATTGAACATCTATGTCATCAATTCTGCTAGCACGGAAGAGTACCCTTGAAAAGGTAATCCTTTTTAAAGCATTTCTGTTTGAAAAAACATACTTAAGAAAACACAGGAATTCCAGTACTCAAGAGGGTGAGCAGGAAGATCCCAACTTTCAGGCTAGCCTGAGCCAAGCCTCTATCTCATGGGATAGATAGATAGATAGATAGATAGATAGATAGATAGATAGATAGATAGATAGAAAGAAAAAATAAAAAGGGGGGCTGAATAGAGCTTTTCTGCCTCACCTATATGATACCCTAGTGTCAGTCCTCAATGCCTAAAAGGAAAGAGAAAGTGACAAAGTGAAGGAGGGAGAGAGGGACAGAGGGATAGGGAGGGGAGGTAGTGGGAAGGAAGAAAGGAAGGAAAGGAATAATTTCCACACTGGAAGAGAGTTTTAAGACAACGTAGGAGACAGGAAGAAAGGGGGCCCTGTCTCATGTACAGCATATATAACCTGAACCACAGTGAGAGGTACAGAGTAGGTGTGCAATAGTGTCTGTAGGATGGGTGGAAGAAAACTGTAACAACTGCCCAAAACTGTATGAAAGGTTCTTCACTTGTTTTATTTAGATTTGTGTGAGTACGGAGATGGAACCATGGGAGCATATATCTTTAGTTTGTATGGGCCACGTTCCTGCCCTGGGAATTGCTTCTTGTGGTTCACAAAATGAATCTGCTGGCCTTCAAGGAAGAACTCAGGGCCTAGCCTATTCAATCAGCCCTTTGCTAAGCACATAAAAGAAGCCTGCCACTTGATGGTTCATTTGCTTTACTGTTTGCCAGAGGCTCAAGCAAAAGGTCCTAATTAAAAGATCTGTTGTTTCTGTGGTCGCTTGCTCAATGGTAAGGAGAGAATCCCCAGGGCTTCATCCCATCCCCACACAGTGAATCCAGTTAATCTTCTAGATTAAAACAAAACATGCACACCACCCTCAAAATTTATAGTTGGGTTTATAGACACGTAGTCTAGTTCCCTCTACTCTCTGAGGCCCTTTATACATATGGATATAAAGATGCTGGTCAGTCTCTCAACTCTAGTGGATCTCAGTCCTGGAGAGGCACAGGAGTGGGGAGATTCTGGCCTGTAAGGAGTCCAAGCATGCCTGTTGTTTGAAAATGTTCCCAATCATTCTAATATATGGTCAGGAGTAAAGACACTGTCTTAGAGTCAAGGCAGTATTCATTGCATTCCGCCCTGAATTGCTTCACATCTCTTCTTCATCCTTCACGCCTCTGCCCTTCAACTTAGCTGGGTTTTCCAGCGCTCTTGCTTTAAAAGAAGGAAGACAGTTGGCCAGAGCCACAACAGAGCACTTCCCATACTCTGAAAACAAGGTGTGTCTTTGTTTTCTTGTTTACTATCTATCCCTCTTACTAGGAACCTGATGCTTTGTTATTGGCAGTACTGTTGAGTTGGTGTCACCTGTAGATCTAGGAATATGTGACTGTTAGGCTGAGGCAGGGGGAGAAGGAGCTGGAAACAGCAGTTAGAAAATCTGAAGGAAAAGTCATACAGACAACAACAAAGTCACAGCATGCCTTCAGTGAGCAATTCAAGCTAAACAGTACTTACTAATCACCACATCAAAGACTACCTACTCTCGCTACTTTACGAAAGAAAAATTAAATCCACAAAACAATATATGCTTATAAAAAAAAACTCTATTGTTAAAAGTGAGAGTTCTTTGATTTTTGTCATTTGAAGTATTTTATATAGTCTACAGAATTAATATATAGGTCGATTTTAAAATAACTGAGCTATTTCAAGTTTAGTATTAAGTAACTATGTTGTCTGTAAACATGGTGTCAGTGCATGTAGTTTGCCTTGTAGCAAGACACGGGTTGGGGTAGGGCATGGATTTGGTGGGAGCCATATTTTCCTGAACAACCTGTCTTCTGAGTGTTAACTTGTTTCAGAGCACTTACTTTTCATTAAATCACCCCATATTTCATACTCTTTCTTTTTTACCCAAAATGAGGTCTGATTGTGTCTATTATTAATAATGTTACTTATTACATGTTAGTTCTCTAAATGGGAGCTTATAATTAATCTGTGTTAGGAAGTAGTAGATAAATTTGGTGATTGCTGTGATAGCCTCTCACTTACCTGAGTTGAGCCTGAGGCACATTCAGTGGCTAAGAGGCTAAATTCCACTGTTTTTTTTCTAAACAAGTCTTAATGGAACATAGCTGGATCTGTTCATCTGTATATTGTCTATAGCTGCTCAACAAGCTACCACGACAGGGGTGAGGCATTGCAACCTAAACCATAGAGCAGCAAAATCTAAAACCCTTACTCGATGGGACTTTGAGACAAAAATTGGCCAACTTTTACTTTAACTGACCAAAAGAATCTTACTATCAACAATCAGAACAAACCCATTGAGCTCTGTGTGTGCGAATGGTAGTACTGAGACTTTGTCTGCAATGCACGTCTCACTGCTTTTGGTAGAAAGAGACTCAGCAAGAACACGGTTCTGGATGGGCCAGGGAGAGTATGAAGGCATGTTCCATCAGAAAGAGACTCAGCAAGAACACGGTTCTGGATGGGCCAGGGAGAGTATGAAGGCATGTTCCATCAGAAAGAGACTCAGCAAGAACATGGTACTGGATGGGCCAGGGAGAGAGAATGGAAGCATGTTCCATCTAGTTGAGTCCTGCCTTCTCATCCAGTCCCCTCCCAGGAGGAACAGTGCTTGCTGAAAGTGTGGCCAAGATTTTCAGAATACCTATCGGTTGGAGCCTTTAAATTTAAACCAGTCTGCCCTGTCTTTGCTGCCAAACTTCATAAATCATTCATCTGAACAATTAAAGGCTGGGCACCTGTTGAATGCTGGCCCAGGTGCAGTAGGTTAACCCCCTCCTTCCAGCTGCTTACCATGAAAGGTAGGGGACCTCACACCAAGACAGCTTGTGAAGGAAACATGAGGCATTTGGTTTCCATCTCCATTGGGCTTGTATTTCCCCCAAGTCCCACGTTATTTAGGGAACACCCCTCTCTGGAGATCCCACTGCAGCTCTTGCAGTGATAGGTATCTGGCTATTTGCATTGGACACTCTTAGGAAGGTGTCAGGTCCCTGCAGGTGGAAAACATTACCACAGGCTTGCTAGAGCTGTACCCCTTCTCTTTGCTGTGTAGACCTGGTTTCTAAGAAGTTTTTCCTTCTGTAGAGCTTGGGCTGTGTGATCACATTCTGTCAGACAGTGGGTGTGTCATATAAAGGCCAACTCTGAATTTAGTTTAGAGTTGGGCTTTGAATATCTCTTTTGATTTGAACATTGCTACACACTCTTTTAAACTCAGACTGGGTTAAAAGTAGCCTAAACGTTGAGTGACCTAATTGACATAAATTAGTGACATAATTGAGAGGAAACAAGTTGATTCTGTGTCTGGCCTGTTTCTCTGCCCACTGTATGGCTGTGATTGGCCCAAATTTTTAATAACAAAATTGCAAAGCTGAGAGGGACCTTGAAAAGTATCTAATTTTACTGATGTAGAAATGGGGCCTGCAGACTTGGAAAAATTGTCCGCAGTAATGAAGTCTATTCCTTTAGGTCTTCAGACCAAATAGCTTAATCCAGAGTTAGGCATCCCACTTGGTAACTGTCCCACTAAAGCATTATTTAAACAAAAGGAAATGCCAGAAACTTGAGTTTGTGTTCAGATGCTTTCTTTGATGCATGTGTGTATGTTCTGAGAGTGCTGCTTTCTGCAAATCAGACATTCTTGCTGGATTGCATCAGAGTCCAGGCAACATGATTGATGCATAAAGGGCAGAGGAGGGATGATGTAATGGCTCGGGTGGCCTTTACCTGAGAATTATCTCTGGCTGTGTATTGCTAAGTATCTGTGTGACTCATGCACTGAGGTGCTGCCATCCCTGTTATTCAGCACGATAGCCTCACACTTACCTCACCCTATGTCTCTCTGCTTTTCATGCCAGATCTGATTACAAGTACTTTTGTCTTAAGCTCGTGTTTATGAAGCCTAAGTGTACTTTGCACCAGTGACCACAGTGACTTAGTCAAAGCAGCTTGATGTTTACATCAACTTAGATCAGGAAATACTTGCATAGCACCTACTGTGTGTCAGTATTCTCTTACATTGTCAGTATTCTCTTACATATTTTGGGGGGGAGATTTTTGGGTTTGTTTTTTGTTTTGTTTTTTCTTTTTTCTTTTCTTTTTTTTTTTTTTGTCTTTCCACATCGGTTTGACAAACTCATTCCAAAATAAACCTGAAACAAATGCCCACTGTCAGCCATAATTATAGCAGATGCTTTCAAATGCCTTTTTTTCTTTTAGCCACAAACCAACTGTGTGGGACAATTATTACCTGTACCATTTTAAGGATGAGGACACCGACCCAGCTAACTTGGATAATGTGCATCTGAATTGGGGGTTGAAACCCTACTTTCTTGGCATCGAGCACAGTCCTTTTTCCACTACATCACAAATGTTTCTAATCTGTGTACTCTGGGAGCTTTGCAAAAAGTATGTATAGTTCTCTTGAATTGTATTCATACTTGATTTATGATCTTCATATTTGATATACTATCTATCTCTGTCTTTATCGTTGATCTGCTACAAGTCAAGAGAACAGGAATAAATTTATCAAACAATAATTATTGAGCTCTACTGTGGCGTTTTATCATAAAACACTAATTTGCTTAAATTCAATTATATCTGCTTAGCAAATGAATGTAAAAAGACAGAATGTGTTCAAACAAGTCTCATTAGCTTATGCTCAATACTGTGAACCTAACCTAAAAGAAAAAAATGTATTTATTGATTTTCCTCAGTCCGTGTCTATTCCCATTTGCTTCTTGGGGTAAACATCTTCCCTTGCCCAATGTAATGCCATTTTGTACAGCATGTATTATAAACACAAGCCAACTATTCCATCTTTTATGCAACCAAAGACATGTTATCTATGCCAAAGCTTTAGGGGAAATCCATCAGGGTCTAGCCTACTAAGAAACATTATATTGTCTTCCTGCAAGAGGCTGTCCTAACACAAGTTGAAGGTTTTTTTTCCTTTAAGTAGTCTCTAAAAATCCTAGCCTCCAAATGAAAGTTACCCTTTTAGGAGTTCGATTGCTCATATTTAAACAGGAAATTTTAATTAGGATGTCCTAAACTTTTCTTAGCCCCAAGAGCATATTCTGGTTGCTGAATGTATCATCTGCTTTCTCATTAGGATTAATATTGAACACACTAAATATCAGTGTCCCCATGACAAAACTGTTAAGCCAACTGTGGTAGCATATACCACATTCTATAGTATAGGTAGCATATGCCCAGTGTTTAGGAGGCAAGAAGATTAGCAGTTCGAGGCCAGCCTTGGTGACATGTTAACTTGAGGCCAGCTTGAGCTACATAAGATTCTGTCTCCAATAATATCAGTACAAACTGTGTTACCACTGAAAGCAATGGAGAGAAGCCAACAAAGGAAATGAGGGGAACTGCAGTGAACAACAACCCATCAGAGAAATGGAGAGAGAACTAAGAAAACTTCTCTGGGACCAGTGAGAAGGCTGAGTGAGGAGAAGCTTTTGCCACGGAGCCTGATGATGTGAAGTCAATCCCAGGCTCCACACAGAAGGATAGAACAAATGTCTGCAACTTGTCTTCTGGCCTCCACATGTGCTGTGGTGTGTGCACACAAGCACACACACATACCCACACACAAAGACTGAAAAATTTAAACAAATTTCTGTGAGTGGCCATGCTAAAAACTAAAATATAACATTCTAAAATGATGTTATTTACAACATATATCTAGGAATTCTTAAATTTTCATTTAAATATAAAACACATGCAAATGTTAACAGTCATAAGCACTTGAGTATGGGGAGAAAGATGTTGTTATACATTCAGAAAGGTTTTGTGGTTCTTCAGGTTTTTCTCCTGTCCTGAGAGGAAGAACCGTAAGGATGGAGAACACAGGTTATCATGATGTCAGGCTGGACCTTTGTTCCACTTGCCTGAAGTCTGCACCCAGTTCCTACCACAGTGCCTTTGCCCTAGCCCAGCCATGTTCCATTCTTGTGTGCCTCCAGGGCCCATATCGCAGCTCATATGCCCAGAACCAGAGTGGAGAGCAGTAGGAAAGAGACAGAAGAATTTCTTATACGAAAAAAGGAAGCAAATTCTAAGATACTCTACAGCAGTGGGTCAGAATGCTTTGAGCTGTAGCTCCCCAGCTAACAGCTAGAGCCAGACAGCTGTGCAGGCTGGAAGGCACAGTGGCTTCTAGAGGTGGAGACAGTCAGAGAGGGTGGCCGAAGTTTACTGCCTCTTTGAAGACAACCACAGAAACGTGTTGTTCCCACTAGCTCTCCCTCACCTCATGCTTCGATCCTTTTTTATGTTTGTCTTTGGGTTGTCTCCTTTCCATAAGTCATTTCCCTCAATAATTTCCAAAGCTCTTTATGACTGAAAGAGTTACATGTTCCTTTTGAGTATCTTTGCCAACACCCACTTTTCCTCATGTCCAGGACCCCATAATTACCATAACTGCTACCCACAGATGGCTAAGTCTTGAGTCTTTCTTATCTTTCATCCTTTTCTATGAGGTGATCATCTGTAATTTTCTGTTCCAAAGGCTCCTCTAAAAGATATGTACAGTGAAAGTATCTCTTCTCTGTAGCCACGAAGGTCATCATTCAAATCCCAAAGTTTTTGTTTTGCCTCTTTTATTGTGTATTATTAAAACTAAGCTCTGGAATGATGAGAATCCCGCTTGTTTATTTTATGTCTGTTCTTCCCGTAAGAAAACTTCAACTTGGGTTACATTTGGTCCTTAGACACTTAGAATTTTCTCCGTAAGTTTAAGGAATTAAAGCTAAGAGCAAATGTTCCTGATGATGTTTTGAATCAGATAAGCAAAATAATAGTTGCAGCATGTCAGCCAAAGTAAACAAGCTTCTTGATGGGTAGGATCCTGCATTGTGTGGAACTCCTTGATTACATCACGACCCAGGGGCCTTTTAATTGAACTCTGTGTATGGTACATGGTAGAGGACATAAAGTAAGAGTATTTGTCTTGTTTATGCAGACTTGATCCACCATATGTTCATCTTCATAGTTCTTCGAGCATTTGCCTGCTTGTTTAATGCTGTGCATGGTAGTTTGTACATCAGGCCAACACCTGTTTGTGCTGTGACTTTCTCTGCTGGGCTCTTTCTCTGTCCTTGGACTTCATTACCCATTGGTAGGTGTTTGAAGTTGGTAGAACGGTCACCTGGTTGTTCTCAGCTCGAAAGGCTGCTCTTGCTTTCTGATTTTCTCTGTATGACAGTGGGCATCAATGATTTGAGTCTGTTTACCTTTTACTCATTATGAGGAAAGTACATTATGGCCTGAACTTTCCATTTAACTAGGCGAGCAAACTTTATTGACATAAAAACAAAACTGATTTGCAATAGCTCATTTCTGTGTTAATTATGGAGTTTTAGTAACCTGTACTTGAACGCCACCCCCCTCTGGTTCCACACACACCATAAGGTGAGAGAAGGAAGGAAGGAACCAGATCATTTAAGAAAACAAAAATCTGTCAGGCTGCCGGGCGGTGGTGGTGCACGCCTTTAATCCCAGCACTTGGGAGGCAGAGGCAGGCGGATTTCTGAGTTCGAGGCCAGCCTGGTCTACAGAGTGAGTTCCAGGACAGCCAGGGCTACACAGAGAAACCCTGTCTTGAAAACCCGCCCCCCCAAAAAAAATCTGTCAAGGGCTGGAGAGATGACTCAGCAATTGAGAGTGTTTCCTTTCCTGCTCTTACAGAGGACCTTCACCTGCATGCACACACCATGGCTCACGACTATCTGGAAATCTAATTTGAAGGCATCCAATTTCTCCTCTGACCTCTGAAGGCTCCTACATGCACAGAATACACACACACACACACACACACACACACACCATATAAAATTAAGTTAATTTAACTCTGTTATGTAATAAAGACCAGCATCAGAGACGAAAACCCATTCTCAGTTAGGTGGCTGGCACTGAGCGGCCTAGAACTGACCCCTGAATTACACAGATTTTGGTGTAATCACAATTCAAGGCCATCCTCAAAGTGATTTTGTTTCTTATTTACTTTTTAATCCAACATGTTCATTAATTTTTTGAGAATTTTGTATATTTTTATTATATTCACACCCCAATTCCACTCACTAACTCCTGCCAGATCCATGCCCACCTTCTTACCCACCCAGCCCCTCCCTCTCCCTGACTCCCTCTTCCCCTCCCCTCTCCATTAATTCCAGTTTGTGTTAGCCAGCTACCCTTGAGTGTAAGGTATACCAGGGAGCATGGTTAAGTACCAGAGGCTACACCATTAAACAGAACTGACTATGCCTTTCCCCACAGCTGTCAAATGTTCCTCAGCTAAGGGGGGGGGGCTATATATCCACCTTTCCCACTCCTGTGATTTTGTCTGGTTTAAGACTGCACAGGAATTGTATATGTACGTGGTCAAAAGGTTTTTTGTTTGTTTGCTTGTTTGCTTTTTAGTTCGTATGTTCATCTCTATGTCCTATTGTGTTTAGAAAATACTATTACCTTAAAGTCATCTACTATTTGTGGCTCTTACAATCTCTCCATCCCATCTTCTGAGAAGATCCCGGAACCTTCAAGGGAGGGGTGAATATAAATGCCCCATTTAGGGCTAAGCATGCCAAAGTCTCTTATTCTCTGCATGTTGACGAGTTGTGGGTCTCTGTTAATCGCCATTTACAAAAGAAGGAGCTTGTCTAATGAAAGTTGAGAGATGCACTGATCTATGGATATAACATTAAGCCATTTGGTGTTATTTGAGTCTGTGTCCACTTTGCAGAATAATAGTATTAAGCTCTCCTCTACAGCCTATCTTGCCACAGGTCCATGGCTTCCATAACAGTGGAGCTATCCTTAAGCCAGAAAGTGGCTAGTTGTTCCCATAACATCTGTGCCACTATTATGCCAGTAAGCCTATCTTGCCAAGCAGGTCAGTTTTGTATATTGAAGAATTTGTGGCTAGGTGAGATCAATGATACTTTCTTGCCCTAGTAATGTGCCTAGAACTTTCCAGAAAAGTGAAAGCTAGTCAGTAGAGGTGAATCATGTAAGTCACTACCTACTGATTTCTTCATGATTATGACTCAAATGGGTGTTTTCAGCAATTGAGTCTTCTTGAAGGTATCCAAGAGGAGAGTAACAATAGCTTGTAGCATTTGGGGATTTATATGACCCCAATGATAATCAACTCAGAAAGATGCAATAACAACAACTGTTTTGTTTTGTTCAGTTTGTGTGGTCTGTCTACCTACCTACCACTGAAAAGAAAATTTCACTCTTACCCTGCACCTCCCCTCCCAGAAGCCATTAGCTGTCCATAGTTCCTCATAAGTCCTTTCACCGCTCCATGCTAGAATGTTGACTGGTTTGATGAGGTGCAGACAACCATAGTTGCTGAAAATTCATAAGTGCAGGCATCCTGTCATGTCCAGGAGACACTATTTAAGTCCAGTCTTCCTCAGCCTTAGCTCTTAGCTGTCTTTTTATCCTTTTCTTTCACATGGACCCTGAGCCTTGTAGATGAGGGGAAGGCATAAATATAAATATAATAAATATAGATGTCCATTTGTAGCTTAGTATCCCACTAACACCTCCTCTCTTGTGCTTTAGCTGACCAGCATCCACTGCACAAACACATTTCTCTCATGACATCTGAGAGCTGTACTAATCCAAGAGTAAAGAGATAGGAATTTGAAGAGCAGTATCAGACTTTGTTTGCTTACAAGGGTGATATTAGCCTGTGAGCTTTCAGGTGAGTCCCTTATCGTATTTTCAGTATCATTCACCTATTTTCTCCCATGGAGTAGAGCCCAAATCTGTCAGCATGCTACTAGTTAAGCCTATAACCTTTTCACTCTTACACCCGTGGCCATATCTTGGCACACTGGTCATTACTGTACTTCACAGCATCCACAGCTGAGTAAGAATGTTGGCGGCCTCTCCACTCAGTACTCTTAGCTTACATAGCTGTCAGTACTATGAGAGCAGTCATCCAAGTGCTTTAAATCAGACAAGTACTTCATGCATAGAAGCCAGAGTGTTGTTTAGGGAGACTGTGCCTTGTTGCTTCGACTGCTATTATTGAGATATAGGTCTGAGAGGTGACATTGGAAACGATGTATAGTGAGCTGCCCATTGAGGGAGGAAGGAAGAAGTTCTGTCGGTGCCTATATCACATAGCATAGCATCTGGTTCTTAGTTTTCTAACTAGTTTCTAATTGTCCTGAGATATGGGAAACTGAGACTTCCCTGGAAATTAGGTTGGATTAAGTTCATTTCCCTAGCACAACCTTGCCTGGGACCTATACACAGGGTGTGACCCACTACTAAATTGGCACAATATTTTCCATCTTCCTGATGTTTGTACTAGCATAATTACGATAAATTGCTGCTGTTTTTGGAGATAATCTCTGCTCTCACATCTGGGTTTCAGGGTTTGAGTAAGGCTACTGAAGCAGAGGGGAGGAAGGAGCCTTTCCCTAATATTAAGATCATTCCTGATAAAGGTGATTGCTCCACCTTTCCCCGTTAGATCCCCTGCCAGCAACAGCGTAGGCTTGAGCCAACGCCAAATGTGTTAATACTGTATGGCCTCACTTGATAAACCCTGTGCCTGGCAAAAGGGGGGAAACAAGCCAAAGTTTCCCAAACTAAAATTTTCCAAGGTTCCTCTCTGTGATTTAGGCAGAGCACCTCCTTTAAGTATTACCATGTGTTTGCTGGAGTCACCAGGAGCCTGGGATTCTCATTCCCCAGTGCTGCTAGAGATTAGAAATTACAGGAAGTACTGGTCACATTAAGATAGAAATCTACTGGAGCTGCACAGAGTTGTGGTGTTTGACAGAAAGGACAATGGCAGAGACAGGGAACAACTGAGATTAATACTGTGATCTTTCTAAGTAACACTGAGTTATTATGGTCTGTTAGTCAGTAGCCTTCAGTGTTGTGCTACGTTGTTCCACTAATGCTTTGCATGTGTTCACCAGACTCACTTTCCCTACTGCTAGAAACCCTGGACAAGGAGCTGTTATCTGTCTCTGGCCCTTGGATTTCACATGGAGAACTAGCATGGTGGGGCCAATAAATAGTTGCTGGGCATCCGAGTAGTTAAAGCCAAGCCATTGCTTATCCCTTGGCAAGAAGGAGATGCTGTGATGATAACCACATGCTCAAGCAATTCCCAAACCTGGAGCACCTGCAGGTGTAGGAAGGAGATAGTTTTCTCTATTTGCACAGATTTTCCAATTTTATATGTAATATAACATTAGCCTTAACATCTACCAAACCTTTACTGTAATTACTAACAAATGACAAAATTCATGAATAAGCTTAGTAGAGTGAAAAGGAACTAAGTCTTTGGTTTTCAAAGACTCGACTATCTCAGAAGGAGAACTCAAATTCATTTTAGGTGACTGAATTTGGTAAGGCCAGTTTCAATGTGATCACTCAAAAGTTTTGGCTCCTATTCAAAGCCAAATTAATGGATATTTACCAAACTTAGAATATTACCAAGAATATGAGATCTGTCTTAAGTTCAAATTATTCTTCTGTTGTTCTGAGACAAGTTGTCAGCAAATACAAATTATTCCTGAGGGATCATATCTTAGTAGTATTAACACTAATGACAGCACTGAAGCAGAAACTAGGTTGTCTGCCCTGGTCAGCAGCCTGCACAGTGAACGACATTAATGGACCATGAAGACTGGAGGGCTGGGGTGTCGTGGGTCACAGCCCAGAGAACATAGGCAAGCATAGCACAGGGGAACTTTTCATCACCTCCAAGACACTGAACATTTTCTACCCGTAGAGCAGGCGCTTAATTTCCCCAGGTTGTTAATCTGGCACCTTTCATGAACATCACTGTTCACTCTGGGAAATAAAAAAGCAAATAGCCAAAACATCTAAGTGTTAAGGGGAAAGAAAACCAACAGAGGAAATTACCGTAGCATTTGGTGTACTGGCACCTTTCCCTTGAGTCTGAGAAGGCAAAGATAGTCTGAAACTTGCAGCTTTGGCAGTCTCTTTAACAGTAACCAGGGGTCTTGGAAACAAAGGTGCTATAAATACACATAGAGTTCAGCCCTGGCCTTTAACTAAACACACACACACACACACACACACACACACACACACACACACAGTCGGAACTAGACTTCAAATCCATTTGAGAGCCAAGTAATATGAAAGTAAACTGCTCACCCCACCATGCATTGATTTTGCCCTGTTTGCCTTTTGTGATCTAAAGGAATTGGTGTTTCCCCACCTGGTGTAGTGTGTCCCTTTCAATTATCCATTGTTAAAATGTCTTCATGTCTTAGTGTGCTGAGGGTTAGATGTAATACCAAGTCCTTACCTGTGTTTTCTGTCTCTTACTTTTAGGTAAGTCATCTGATTGGAGTGATACTTCATTTGATGGAATTTGCCACTTGGTAACGTATTGCTGTCTGTGTCACATGATGGCCACTGTCAATTTTGTGATTTCTCAGTCTACTTTTCCACACAGCATTACAGAGTAATATACTCTGCTGTGGAAGGCAACGGCGACAATCACAGGAAAGTAAGGAGGCCATGGGGAGCAAGGAGAGGAATGATGCTGCATGTGTTTGCCTATGAAAACACACCTTTGAAAGAAACCTGTCTATAGCTATTGTCCTCAGCTTTGTCTCTTAGATCCTCAGGAAGCAGAAGCGTTTTTAACTTATGAATGGTTGGATTTCCTTCTGAGACTGGAACCAAATTGACAGTAGTGATTTCTGCTTGTGTTTGATAAGAATCTGGCATTCCTCAGATTCCTCAAAATGCTGTTGTACATGTTACATGAGACTTCCTGTGTCTTATGGAATAGGAATTGAATCACAGTCTGTCTTATAATATCTATTCACTTAAAGCACAGTCTTTCAGAGACAGAAGAGAAGACAGGTTTCAGAAGTACAAACATCTGATATGCAGATGGTCTTAGGTGTCCCTTGCAAGGGTTGTTTAATCACCCCCAAGGGGTTGTGACCAGCAGATTGAGAACCACTGACTTAGTGGTTGAAGCAAGTCTCTTCTTGCACAGGAGGCAGTCTCTACTCAACTACGGATTCTTTGAGGTCCCCAAAGTCCCAGGAGCACACAGGACAAGGATTGTTGTTCTGGAAGCTCTATGATTAGCTGTGTATGTGTAGTGGTTAGCTCCTGTATGTAATTCAAGTATTTGGAAGGCTGAAGCAAGAAGATTGTCTGTTAATTTGAGGCCATTGTGGGCTACATAGGGAGTTACAAGTCAACCTGGGTTGGAAGGACATGCAGTCTCAAAAGAAACAAAAAGTACTATGTTTGAATGAATGAATGAATGAATGAATGAATGAATGAATGTGAGGTGAATGAATAGATGGATGACGGATTAGATAACCCAAGTGCAAATGCAGGTGACATGGAGAGCAAGCCTCTGCTTTTATCCCCTGTTGTGATTGACAGCCTATGCTATGAAATGATGCTTTTCTCATATCAAGATGCTGTTCATGTCCATGTCAGCTAGCATGGACCTAAAGTTGAACTATATAAAAGTCTCTGTGATGATGTAGTATATGAGAAGCAAGGGATGAATATTATCTTTTAACTCAAAGTATTCATAAAGTAATCCACAATCCACACAATTGAATGTTGGTTGATTATATACTTGAATAGAAATCTTAGTATCCTCATCTGCCAACCATAAAGCCTACTAGATATGTCCTGTAAAAATTATTTCAATGTTTTTCCCCATTTTCCTTTCTGAGAATGTAATTTATCTTCAATAATCATTAAAAACCCAAGCTAAATAAGACATTTTTTTTTCTAAGAAATGACCATCCAAAGACCCTCCACCTTTCTAACTTAATGATAAACAGGGTTGGGAGCCCTTTAAGGAATGTGAGTTTCTTAGAAAAAGAGTAAGAATCCTGGGAGAAGGATGATGCTTCAGCAGAAATCCCATTACACCACCTATAAGGATTATCCTATCAGCTCAGTTGCTGTTTGGACAAACTCTCCTTAGAAAAGGCAGACATGTGTGGTTGGTGCAAGAGTCAGTAAGGTGATATCAAGTTTTGCACAGTACATCTCCAATGATCCATTGATTTCTTGCTCTACTAAGCCCTTTTTGATAGCAGGGTTTCAAGACCAATAACTTACAATACCTGGAGTATACTGACAATGCTTTCGGTTAAATGTAATAGAAGGTAGAATGTCCATATTCTTTTTCTATTTTTTTTTCAAGTGTGTATGATTGTAGGCATCTGTCACACTACCTGGTACAAAAAAGGCACTTGGTAGGTATATGAAAAAATGGAATCATTAAGCATACAATAATCTAAGTCATATATGATGATTGTAAAGGATTCAAAAATACTTTTTTATAAAACTCAATTCCTGCTAACCAATTTTTTCTATATCCCCCCACCCCACTTTCCAATGTATGATGTCTCTATTCTTTTGTAATAGATGGCATGGTAAACCTGATTCCAGACCTAAAATTCCTTGTACCCATTCATCCTTCCCTGCTAACAGTTACATCTGCTCAGGATAGCCAGCTGAATTTTGGAAATAAATTACTGACAAGAGAAAAACAGAAATAAACTATGAGAGGCTGGTCAGGATTCCTTCTTCATTTAAGGTTTTTGTAGGAAACACAGACCTTACTATCCTTGGATGGTGCTCATACCCTGGCAGGCTTTATAAAATACTTCACTTTCTGTTTCTTTATGACAGCCTTCATAATACATTAAAAAAATTAATTTCAAAATATGCAGAAGAGATATTTATGTTCATCTTTCTTTTTTTCCTGAGACAGTAGTCTTACCTTGTAACCCAAACTGACCTCAAGTTTACTGTTGTCCACCAGCCTGGCCTCAGACTTTCAGTGGCCCTCCCACCCCACCTCTGAGCTGATCCACTGGGGAACACCATTTGGGGACACACAAGGACTATGAAGATGCCTCTAGAGCTGATGGTCCGTTCATTCTGTTGTTTTTAAATTCTTTTGTCATTTCCTCTTCCTAGATTCTCTATATAATTCAGAATTCCTAAGCCCACCATCCTCTTTACTGTCTGTGGTTACCCTTACTAAAATGATATGACCTTATAAAATAGTCTCTCATTAAAAGTTGACACTTGCAAATATTTGTTCTATTACAGGGCTCTGGAAATGGATTGAATGACAGAGAGAAGTCCAAATTAGCCAGTCCATTATGTAAGAACAGAAAGAACTGTGTGAAATGTTTAGCTCAGCAGAGAAACTACATGAAAACCGTAGCTCCTCCCAGCAATCATGCTAATGGCATCTAGACCACAGTTACGCACCATATCCCTCCAGACTTCCTCTGTCTTCCTTAACCCTTCTCATATTTGCCGTATCAGACAAAGTGGAAATTACCATAATACTCAAAGCATGGTCTTAGAATTCTTTATGCTCATTTTTATTGATCTAATTTAAAATTTTCAAAGGCACATTTATGTGGCCATTTTTTATTAGTTCATTACAAAGACCATTTTATTAGGGGATAACGGGTTTTGGGTTTTCTTAAAGCCAGTGTGCTCACTATTTCAAGCTTGCCTAGACCTCTAATCATAGTGCAGAATTCCCAAGCTTATTGCTATTTCACTCAACACTGAAGGATGCCTTTTTCCTGACATCATTGCCTCTTGGAGCATCGAACAGAACTGTTGAACATACTTGAGTTGAAAGTTCCTGGTAAGCTAGGCAGTGGTGGCGTACACCTTTAATCTCAGCACTTGGGAGGCAGAGGCAGAGGCAGGTGGATTTCTGAGTTCGAGGCCAGCCTGATCTACAGAGTGAGTTCCAGGACAGCCAGGACTACACAGAGAAACCCTGTCTCGAAAAAAACCAAAAAAAAAAAAGAAAGAAAGAGAGAGAGAGAGAGAGAGAGAGAGAGAGAGGGAGGGAGGGAGGGGGAGAGAGAGAAAGAAAGAAAGAAAGAAAGAAAGAAAGAAAGAAAGAAAGAAAGAAAGAAAGAAAGTTAGTTAGTTCCTGGTAACACACTGCTCCCTATGGATTAAAATATATAAAATGAAGACTAAAAGTTTGGGGGTAAAAAAGAACGTATATTTCTGTAATTTCATATCTGTCTGTCCCCCTTGCTCGTTATTATTTTCCAAGCTGGTATCTTAGCACTTTTACTCTTAAGACCAGGCTAAGGATGCATAGTATTAAGAATTCTAGAGAAAAGGAGTCCTGCCCTGAATTTCAGAATTGTCTTATGGAGACAAAAGCTTCTCTAATGGTCTGTTTTACATTGGAGTGTCGTCTGAAGAACAAAGACAGAATGGGGAAACTAAGGCCAGATCTGAACTGCGACCTCAGTCTGGAAGACTGTTGTTGCTGCATGAAGCAGAGCCTCAACCACATCAGTAAATTTTATATTGAACATTTTGGTTGCTTGTATTTTTAAGGTCTTAGAGTGGACTTAAAGATCTAAATTGAACATCTGAGAATTTCGGAAAATCACTGTGTTATTATTAAAGAAATTAGAAATTAGAAAAAAAATCAATGATTTGCATGTTAAAGAAGAAATTCAGTACTTTGTGGAACTTTGTCCTTTTTTGTACTTATTTTTAAATTTATTTTATTATTTTGTTTTGGTCTTTGTTTTTTTGAGACAACATCTCTATGTAGTCCTGGCTTGTCCTTGTAGACCAGGCTGACCTGGAATTCACAGAGATCCAAGTACATTTGCTTCTCAAGCGCTAGGGTTAAAAGTGTGTGCTACCATGCCAAGCCTATCTGTCTGTCCGTCCATCCATCCATCCATCCATCCATCCATCCATCCATCCATCTTACCTGTCATTGACTCCTCTGGTATCCTCACCCTCCTGCCTAGTTGCTGTACAAGTTTTGAGGAGATTTTCCTGTCTCCACCTCACTGTAGAAATGTTGGGGTTATAGACACAGCCTACCATATCCAGATTTTACATGGGTTCTGAGGAACCAGACTCAGGCTTTTAACGCACCCTTCCCCCAGGCAACTTTGCCTCCTCAACTTTGTCGATTTTAATGCAGATGGGGAAAAAACAAAAAACAAAAAAAGAATAGCCCAGATGGTTGTTGGTTCTTTTGGTTTGGGCTGGAAAGCTGAGAGGAGGGACTAGAGGAATGAGAAGAGAGGAATGGACTAACAAACATCAATATATTCATTTTATTTTTCCATGAAACATTTATAGCAGCTTAAAAGCAAAATTTAACTCAAGAACTTTTAAACAAAAATAGAGGGTAGGCCATGGGAAGATGATGGGAGAATAGCTGATGTGCTTAGGAATCCAACAGGCTTATCGATTCAGCTTTAGTAGCAGCAGCAACAGATTATAGCATAGTTCTATGTGGAAGCGAATAAGCAGTCTCCATTGTTATCCCTCCCAAGGCAGCCTCAGCAGGGCCAGTGCCAAGTCCATCATCAGCCTTGGAGCTTCACCTGGCTATGCATCCACCTAGTTCCTCTGACTTTACCTGCAGACTTGATGTGGTATGGCACTGCCATAGTATTTGTTGCACTGCTTTGCAAAGGCCCGCCATCTCTTTCACACCTCACTATAGACAGCACTGGACAGGATTTTGGAAGAATAGCACATGCATCTCACTCTGAGTCTCCCAAAGACCTTCATCGTTCACTCTTGGTGTGTGAGTCTTGGCTTCTCAGGTTCCCAGAGGATCGGAGACTCTTGGAACAACCCAGGTCCCAAGGAAAAGAAAGTCAGTTCTTCCTAACTCAGGGGGTAGGTCCAAGTGTGAGGATCTTTTCCTTCAGCGGTCAGTCATTTGCTAACCCCATTGCCCCCTAGGTTATTTCTGCAGCCAGTTGTCATTTGCACTTATTCAAAAATGTCACTGAGTGCAAGAGGCAAAAAAGACGTGAGGTAGTAGACCAGAAGCTGAGAATATTGTAGGGTTTTGGACTGAAGTCCTACCTCTGAGCTCAGGCTTTTTTATTACTCCATATTTGGCTAAACATCTGACAGTAGGAACACCTTAGCCATTGCAAAGATCACATAGTGTTGCTTTGCAGCTTTCTCATGGGCATGTTGGCATCTTGTTGTAGCTGCCCCTTTCCTTGAGTTTTAGATGCTTTAACTACCTAGGAGAAGGTGCTGGTGTGAGGAAAGGAATGGGTAGAGAAAAGGTCCCTGAGGATGGCCAGGTCCCAGTGAAAATGAAGTATGTGCTACTTTCTGTCCCAGGCCAGGTGGTTGGGTGTGGGTGTCATGTGTGTCCCCAGTGCAGTGGTAATTCTCCCAGTTTAGCCACAACAGAATATTGTTCTTTGTTTTCCTATAGTGCTTGTCAAAATGCTATGACAACTGGCTGGCTTTATGCAAACAGAGCCTGGCTCTCTAGAGACAGTGTGTCTGAAAGTCAAACATGGATGGCAGCCATTGGCACGCAGAGGAGTCAGAAACCACAGATTGTTTTCTCGTTGGATGAACAGCTCAAAGCAACGTAAAGTTAATTGAAGAATTCCTTGAAAGTGAAGTCAGACTAAAGAAACGCTCTGAGTCTATAATTTAGTAAATGTGAAAGATCTGTAAGTGGTAGGAAGACTAAGACTTTGGGAGTAAAAAAGAACATTTTTGTAAACAGATCTGGCTTTCGTTATTGCCTAGGCTGTTTTAATTATTTGTTCTAATAATGTAGATCTGCAGAAGAATCTCTAATTAGCTAAGGCTTGATTTATGGAGTTGGCCTCATATAAACCATGATGTCATAGTGTGCTGCAGAAAATTACAGGCCTGGTCTCACCATTGAAAACTATTATTTTTACGTAGAACTGTTCCCTCTCTGTGCATCTTATCCTCAGAAAAGCAAAGCTTTCTTTGCTCTTCACAGTGGGGTGAATTTACCTGAAGTTACTTATTGAGTAATTTTATCAGAAGAAACAGAGAACCAGACAAAAACTTCTGCCCTATTAAAGCAACTTGGTGGGAATTAAATGATTCTCTACAGAAGTGCTCTCCTTAGCTGACGCAGGCAAGGATATGCCATCCTGTCAAAGTAGTATGTGCCCCCTCTGTCCCTCCTCTACAGCCCTAAGCCCATCCTCCTCTCTCCATCCTCTTCCTGGAGAGCAGCTTCCATGTCCCATTGCCTATTTTGTCTGGCTTCACATTCAAACTGGGGCTTGTCTAATTCCACCATGTTGCCGTTCAGTCTTTTCTCAGTGTGGTAGACTCTTTGTGGTAGGGCCAAGGCCTTTTCTTCGATTATAGGTCTGCTGGTTGCAATTTCCTAACGTTTTCCTACATTTATTATATCTTAATGATTGTATTTTCTATGGTTTCTTATTTCAATTTTGTTGAATTCTTGCTCTTTCAGAACAAGATTATAGCAAGAATGGCCCTGGACTTTTTTTATAAGTACTTTTCCTGCCTTTCACGATGTGTAATCTACATCTACACTGATAGCTTTTTAAGTCTTTTCTCCTTTATCGGGCTCCCAGATAGTATTTAATGGGTTTATTATATATAAGTTATATATAATAAATTCTATTATGATACATACTTTCATATATACACAGATTATTCTGAATGTGGTGAGAGAGAGAGAGAGGGAGAGGGAGAGGGAGAGGGAGAGGGAGAGGGAGAGGGAGAGGGAGAGGGAGAGGGAGAGGGAGAGAGAGAGAGAGAGACCGAGAGACCTGTTTCTCCTCTTTGCACACTCTGAGGGGCACTTTTTATAAATCAACATCTAACTTACACTGTAATACTCCACGAAAGTATAAAATATGCCAGTAACTACGCTAACAAGTCCAGGAGGCACAAGCAGATTTAGGGACAGATACTCCCCAGGGATGCTGGGAAGTGCTCCGGCACTCTGGAGAGCTGACCCTCTGGCTCACTGTGGATTGGGTCCCAGGTTAAGCAGGCCTGTTTGGGAAGCCTCTGACTATAGTCTCCACACTGACTTCATTACCCAGACAGCAGTTAGGAGTGGGTACATGGCTTGTTTAGGATCAGAAGCTGGTCAGTGGTCAGGCTGGATATCCTGACTCCCACGCTAGGGTTTTGCCAGAGCACCGAGATATCCTGGCTGATGGCTGCAAGTGGCGCTGCCAGTTTGAGTCATCACCAGGCATCACTCTTGATAATTATCTAACCCATACTTTCAATATAATAGCAATACCTCTTGCAATGCAGTTTTGCTTTGTAAGGCTTATTATTTATAGTCAGATATGGTATAAAGTTAGTAAGTGGAAAGTTCCAGAACTAAACATTTCATACATTTTTAAATACTTTTCTCATATTATACCATCCTATTCTTTTCTGCGACTGTTGTCAATTTCTTACTATGAATAATTTACAAATTTAAATTTCACATATTTATTATGTTAAGTTTCCTACTCTGTTTCCATGATAAAAACCAAGTAATAGACTTACAGGTTACTACCCATCATTAAGAAAAGCTTGGGGGGCAGGAACTCAAGCAATGGAGAAACACTGCTTCCTGGCTTACTCCGTGGCTTTCTCAGCTTGAGTTCTTAAACAGTTCAGGCCCATATGCCCTGAGGTGGCATTGTGCACAGTGAGCCGGGCCCTCTCACATCAATAATTAATTCAAAAAAATTAAATACCTCATAGGACAGTCCTCTTGAGAGATCCTCTTCCGAGGTGACTCTGACTTACATTAAGTTGATTAAAAAAAAAAAAAAACTAACCAGCACAGATATGCATGTACAAGAAGGGAGTGCAATACCTACATTCTGTGGTAGGGGCAGGGGAGACATCTTGGAACATATGCCCCATAGATAACAGAGAGCTACATACCAAATAACACACTTCTCTTTCTGACGTTTTATCCTAGACAGTTAACCAGGGACATGAGATTTGTCACTTATGTCTGCAATGACCACACTTAGATAAAGGCAGTAGTCATGTAGAGGAATTGCCCCAAGCTACTCAGAGAGCTTATTTTTCTTGCCTGCCTACAGACCCACATTGCCTGAGGCTACTTTTGTTGACTCAAACCCAGTTTCTAACAGGCATGGGCCTCTGAGGCAGAGGGATGATGACATTTATATTTATTTAATAACTTTGAGGAATCACCAAATGCTAACTTCCCTGATAGTACAGTGGGCGGGTTAGTTTTTTTTTTTTTTAATCATGCCTCTTGATCTCTCTTCTTCCTAGTTCTTCCCTCCCATTCCCTCCCTCTTATCTTTGTTTAGTCAAATCTGTGGCCACATTGATGTTAATTGTTTTCCACAGTAAATATTCACAGGAGAATTTGGGGCAGGACCTAAACTCCAACTGTGTACAGGTGTCAAACAGGTAAAAATTGCTGTGTATCACCTAGAAGGCCAGGTATACGACAAGGAACAAGACCCTGTGTCCTATCCAAAAGGGACAGTGGCTTCTTAGCTTCTGCTTATTTTTGTCATGTGAAGAAATGCACCTATGTGGTTGACAAGATTTTACACTCCTTTGAGAGAAATTTGAAGTCTGTATTATTTCATTACACCCGATTTCACAGGTGGACCACCTCTTCCATCCACTTGCTTTAAGCCAGAAACCTTGAAGTTCTCTTTGACTCCTTGTTTCCTTTCAAAACCCACATCTAATCCACCAGGAAATCCTGTTGGTTCTGCCCTCAGACTCTGTTGAGAATGTGATCACTTCCTGTGGGTCTTTACTGGGATGCTGGAGTCAAACTGCCACTCCCTCTGTCCAGGACTGCTGCAGTAACTGTCTCTGTGCTTTCAGGGTTACTTCCCCAGGGTCAGGATCTCTTGGAGCTGAGTCAGATCATGTTCCCCTGTGCTCACAACTCTCCAGGGTCTCCCAGTCTCAAGTAGCCTGAAAGCCGAAGGCCTCCTGGTGAACTGTGAGACACCCTGGCCTCACTCAACTCTGCAGCCAAGTGGCCTCCTGTCTTTTTCTCCAGTACACCAGTTCATTCCCTCCTCATGACCTCTGACATTGAACTTCCTTCTTCCCCAGGTATCATCATGACTCTTGACCCCTTCACCCTTCACCCAGAAGGCATCTTTTCAGTGATGACTAGGCTTCAGGGGACACTGTAGGCTTCTGTTAGATACATCTGTTCATAGGACTGTCCCCTCCCCTCTTCTTTGTCTCTTTCCTTAGCATGTTATCATGATCCAGTATAGTACGTATTTGTGTCTTTCTTTTCTGTCTTCAGCATTAGCGTGTGGATTACACTAGAATAAGGACTTTTCTGCACAGATGTGCACTTGGGTTGATGCACACTGTTTCTGTACGGGTGACTTCCTGATGAAAGGATGGGTTTGTTCTTCTTGTTTTCATCTTCATTTCCTATGTTCTCCCCCACTTCTACCTTCTACCAGAACATTACATGAGGAAGGCCCTTGGTAGATGCTAGCCCCTTTATATGAGACTTCTGCACTTCAGAAGCTTGAGAAGTGTATGTTTCTATTCTAAATTGCCCAATCTGTGGAATTTGTCATAGCCCACTAAACACTAAGACAGGAAGCAATGACCTGAAGTGCTTGTTGATTTTCCAGGAAAGATACCTGGACTCTGGATTCCCTAAGAACTTTCCCACCTCTAATGTTGAGTTTGGATCATATTCACAACAGTAATAATTTTCCCCTCTACTAAAACATTTTTTAATTCTCACTCACACATATTTTATCTACTGACTTTTCTTAAAACTTGCTTTCCCAAGTTTTCATTAATTGTACCAAAGCTTCTTAGTAATACACTACAACCCCAAAATCAAAGCCCCACTTCTAAGCTCTGTTACCACTTATACCATGACTAGCCTGAGTGCCCAGCCTTCTACATTACACCAATATCCAATAATTGTTGGTTTTCCTCTGTCATAAAATACAAATAATTTCATAATTCTCAATGAGAGATACGTGATAATGAAGTCAATCAGCCATTGTTCCCAACAGCAAGTTCCTGTGTGGTAAAAGCTTACCTTTTCATGACCCAGGAAGGTATGGATGTCTTTAAAGTAAACTGTTTGCTGTGCAGCTGTATAACTAGCTAATCTTGGCCTAGGATGAAAATGCATAGATTGATCCTACATTATTATAAAGTGTATGAAATACAAAGTTTGACCAGAAGTGCATTTGCCTATATGAATATAAATAAGTTTTTCTTTTCTGAACACAAAATGATGCTGCCCATCCTGTTTCTGGCTTATACTGATATTTTATGTCCACTAACACAGAGTAGAGTCACCTGGGAAGAAGGAACCTCAGTAGAGGAATTGCTTCCATCAGATTGGCCTGTAGGCCAGTCTGGAGACATTTTGTCACTTAGTAATCAATGTGGGTGGGCTCAACTCCCTGTGGGCAGGGCCACACCTGCACAGGTGGTCTTAGGTTGTATACGACCCATAGAGAGCAAGCAAATGAGCAGCACACCTCCACGGTCTCTGCTTCAGTTGCTGCCTCCAGCTTCTTGCCCTGAGCTCCTGCCCTGGCTTACCTTAATGATGGACTGTGACCTGTAAGCCATATGAACCTTTCCCTCATCCAGGTTGTTGTTGACCAATGGAATGAATCTTAGCAACAGAAAAAGATCCTGAGCACCTCCCACTGGCTGCCCTTTAGGGTCTGAGATCATTGTTTTAATGCTGTAATTTGGATGGTATTTCCCTGGACATCAGCATTGTTAAACTATGTGCTGAAATGACATCTTCATGATGGAGAATTTCCAAAAACTAAGTAATTCAGTGCCATTGCTGTAAGTGCCCCATTCTCCAGTGGAGGCCACAATGAATTATTCATTTTAATCATTACATGGTCACATTACAGCGCTATCTCCATAGGTTTAGACTAGTTGGTTTTTAGTTTTTAAATCAGCATACCGGGCAGATTAACAAAATCCTTCTCCCCCTCCTTCCTTAGATTTTGGGTTGACTTGAGACAGACAGTACGAGAGGAGATAATGATAAGATTTCACATATTTATCATGATGATTTAGTGAGGAGTATAGAATTCTTTTTTCCAAAGGTGAAGAAGTTGAAACCCCAGCAAGGGAAAAGCTAGGTTGTGTGCCTAGAAAGTCCAACGTCAACATAAAAGCTCAGTGTCTAAAGAAGACTCAGACCCTCACCTTCTGGTCCCCATGCCATCCATTCTCTTGTTGTCTTATTCGGCTGCCAGCGTCCAGCTACTCTTTCCTTCCCAAGCCTGGGGAACTTGAACAGTGAAGTCAAGAGGACAGGAAGACAGTGTAACTCAGGCATTTGCTTCTCTTCCATGGAAAAGCCTTTTAGGGCAGCACCAACAAACCTTTTCTGTGTACAGTCAGTCACATATCTTGCAGTCTGTGCTAGCCCTACATCAGTGAATCACTCACCAAACTCCACCACCAAAGCAGCCACTGACACAATATAAATGAACATGCATGTCTATGCCTTCATAAAACTTTATTTGTTGCCACAAAAAGTTAGTCTTGTTTTTCATGAGTCTCCCAAATGTTCAACTTATTACAAAATGTAAAAGTCATTCTTGCAATTGAGTCTACAGGTTTGGGACTGATTTGGCCTACTGGCCATTGCTTGTGAACCCTGCTCCAGGGAGCTAAATAGTGAAATGTGTGGGGAACTGTAGATATTGATTCATGGAGGTGGGGGAGGGCGATACCCATGATAACTGAAGCCCAGGTGACTGGAATGTGGTAGGGAAAGTACTGTTGGGTATATAGATGCCAGGAGAAGACAGTGCCTTGCTCCCCAATTCTATTTGAAGTAATCCTGGTTAGTGCTCTGTCAAATTCCAGGCTGGTGACTTTGATTAACTTTCTTAAGATTTATGAAAAGCCGGTTTTAGCTGGCCTTAAAGAAGAAAAGCAGAAGGGAGAAGAGGACATATGACTTACAGCTTGCCATAAGGTATGCAGAGCCAGCAGAGGGTTTTATTAGGAATGACGGCTGATGGTATGCATTATCAGTGAATCATCAGGAAGGCTGGTGGAGCCGAGGAGGAGCCTGCTAGCCATATCCCCCTTTTTAGTAAAATCAACTTGAAGCTCTTATAAAGCTCCTATGGAAAATGTCTCCTGCCATACTGATAGAAACCCCCCAAATTCCTATTTTGTGATATAAAGGCTATCATGTTAAACTTTAAGTTATAAATAACCTGTAAGTTCAAAAGCATAAAGAAGATTACTAAAAATAGTAGTGATTATGTACAGGCAGATGAATGCAGTTTTTCTTGTTTTGTATGTTACCTATAATGGTTATGTAGATGGTAAAGAGCTTGTAACAGGAACTTTGGTAGGTATGGCACCAGTGACAGCACTTTTTAAGTATTTACCATCTGCTACTACATAACACTTATTATCTTATTTTCCTAACCCCTGCAATGATCTTGGTAGGTAGGTCTGACTCTCCTATAGAAAGTAAAACTTAGGGGCTGGAGAGATGGCCCAGCACTTAAGAGAGCTGACTATTCTTCCAGAGGTCCTGAGTCAATACCCAGCAACCACATGGTGGCTCACAACCATCTATAATGGTATTTAATGTCCTCTACTTGCACATAGTATACATGCAGAGAGAGCATCATGTATACAAAATAAATAAAATCTTAATAGGAAAAAAGAAAATAAACCTGAGGTTCCATCACATAGCTGCAGGAGATCAGGTCCACACTGCAGCATTGCTATCCATGAGAAAGCATGCTTCCTCTCTCTTCCCAAAAAAGGCTAATTGGAAAAGCTAGCCTCAGTTATGTTACTGGACAGCATTGTTTTATAGATATTAATTGTATTCAGTATAATGGTTATATAGCAGTAGAATGGTTTCAGCTGTTAAAACTTTGGAGAAAATCAAACCAATTGTGCCTTTAACATTTGTGGTTTTCATGTCCATTTGGTGCTCCCAGTTTCCTAGCAGCCTGTAGCCTTGAACTATTCACTGTCTGAACTTGCCCTCAAAGAATTCACCCTCCTGCTTTTCCCCCTATCAAGTGGCAGCCAATGAAAAACCCACAAGCTTGGCAGCTGCTGCCCTGGAAAGCTTCCACTGAAACCCTCAGTCCCAGATCCCCTTTGAAAATCGCAGTTCTTAGAGTGTGCTGTTATCTTCTTGAAGCTGGTGACTAATGCTTGCAACATTGTAAAACCCCACAGCAAAAGCTGTCTGCAAGTCTTGGATTCTTAGCTTCGACTCTGGAACTTGCCTGTGTCAGGATGCTTACTGCCCAGTAACTTCTCTATACTACACTCTTCCCCAGTAACCCAGAATGCAGGGTGAAGATGGGTGCTTTTTAGACTGCAGAGAACTGGAGAGCTTGGTACATTTCGTAAACTGCCTCTGAGAGGCCAGAGTCGAAGGCGAACACAGAACTGCCGAAAGACCAAGAGGCAACTCAGCCCCATCCCTGCCCCCCTAAGGCTGCTCATGAATTACTCTTTAGGATTTAGCGGTCAGGCATCCCATGTGCTGGTCTCAAAAGATAATCTTATTTTCTTCCAAGTGAGATATGGAAGTGTGGTGGGAAATGACTGTTTTGTGTATGACTGAATAGTACTAAAATCCAGGGAGGGTGGGTTGTTTGTTTGTTTGTTTGTTTGTTTTTATTTTTTGCCAGCCATTGTATATATAAAGCATGTTAGTTCATCCATGTTTCTTTGAAAATACACCCAGACTCACAGTATGAACATGGAGAAGCACCATTGCCATTATTTACCCACTTACATTCTTACATTAATGATCCATTATTGCATTTAAGCAAAAGTAAAATTTGATCACCATCCACTGAAATTGGTAGACACAGGCCCCCATGAGGAGATAATTTCCTGATCAGCATCAGAACACTGGTTTTTCTAGATAATCCCAAAAATATAACCAGTAACCCAGAGGAAGTGGGGAAAAAAAATCAAAGCTGCAGCCAGGAGACAAGGATGTGCTAATGCACCACTTTCTGTCTGGAGAGAATGTGTTCACAGGGCAGATGTAGGGGATTATCAGCTCCTTCTTTCTTTACAACATACAGGCTGCTTCATGGTAGTATTCTTACTGGGCTCGGATGTCATGGAAAGAATCCACTACATCTTCTCACTGACCTAAACAAGCAGTGCACCTTTCCGAGTTGACTTTGGGTTAGAGGCCATCATGTAGATGAATAACCCCAAAGATTCTGAATAACAGACAGGTCATGCATGGCCTCAGCTCCCGTCTGAACTGACTTCTTTTGCTCACTTGTGAGTGTTTCCTTATCAGTAAAACTGAACAGACGCATTTTTTTTTAATTTGACAGAAAATGTCTACGATTTAGGTAAGACAGTGAGCTCAGATTTGTGGTACAGAAACACTCATAATTCAAATGAGGCTTTTTTAAGATGACGCTGATAAAGAATGTCAGTGTCAGCTTTCACAACTGGGGCAGTGGGGGGGGGGGTTGAGGGCAGCAGCGCTTACAAGGCTTTCTGCAGCAGAAGGCTGCTTTCATTCGAGCAATTTACTTAACATGGTTTCTCCCAAAGCAGGGGGTTCAGGACTGCAGGTTTATGCTTTTCTGTTGGAACATTTTGACTCCTGGTCATTAAATATGAGGCAATGACTTGATGTGTCAAGAAAAGCCATCTTCATGTAGCCATTAAGAGCTCCCCAGAGGGGCCAAAGGTTGACATTGTACTCTGTCCGTATAGGCTGACTGATATCTCAGCTCCATATTAATGCCAGATTAGTGTTTTCTAAGGTAACTAGACCAGTCTATTGAATAATTAAATCTGTGGACATTTTCAAGTCCCTTAGACCAAAAGCATTAAAACAATGAACCCCAGAAGGCTGTGGGTGTCCCTTGCTTCCTTTCAATCTTCCAGATTGACAGGTGAGTGGCTTTCTGCAGGCTACCTATGGAGCCTCACATCACTAAGGCCATGGGCTTTGCCCAGGT
Organism: Grammomys surdaster; assembly: GCF_004785775.1. Lineage (NCBI taxonomy): Eukaryota > Metazoa > Chordata > Mammalia > Rodentia > Muridae > Grammomys > Grammomys surdaster. The sequence goes on from NW_021621192.1 coordinate 2,802,367, forward strand.
GTTCAAACAGGGAGCAGGCTATTTTGGAGCATCAGAAAAGGCTGTGTGTAGAAATATACATGTTTGTAAAGAGCATGCCTGAAGCATTCATCCAGCATGGTCCAAATGGAATGACTAAAATGGTCATCAATCACCAGGAGATGTTGGTCATGACAAATGATGCAGTAGCTATTTCAAGAGCGGTAGGAACATGCAGCATCCTGCTGCAAAAATGATTAAAATGGCCTCTTATAAGAAAGAGTCAGAGGTTTGACGGGGCACAAATGTTGTACTGGTGTGTGCTGGCGTGCTGCACCTATTATCTAAAGACCACTGTAAGAATGATCTATTAGTTTTAGATGCTATGGGAGGGTTCTAAACTATCATACTGAAACCCCATGAGATCCTCCATGAGTCCTTTGCTCTTCTGCAAAAATCCTTTGAGGCACTGATGAACTCGTACCTCTGCTTCTATGTCACCCTGAGGTGAATAAAGCTTCCTGCTAGAGTACGTGTATCTGGTTTTCCTGATTTTAGCAGTTTCCATGTTGTCACATGATGAAAGGTGACTAATAAATCCAGCTATGGCTTTCACCTTGTCATAGCCACCTTTATAATGTCGGAACTTCTTTATCCCAGACTGGATTCTTTGGAAGCGGGTCTCAGACTCAGAATTTCTATGGATTGTCTATTGTGAAATTTGAAGTTTGTTAGGCTTTGGGAATGAATAAGAAGACAGATGTGGGGTATGACCCTGTTCTCTGGGATCTTGTCAGAGCTGTCTGCAGTAATTAATTATATCTAGCAGTCAGTGCAGTAACATGTCTGCTGTAACAAAGAACCAACACCTAAAACCTCTGTAATTATTATGGCTGCACACACCACAAACCTAAGTTAAAATAAATTATTTTGTAGGATAGTCCTTGAATCTGATTTTGTGACAGCATATTAAAACATGAAAATTTTTTTAGCTATGTCTGTTAAGAGGGACCTGCTACCTTATAAACATGAGCCTATACAGCATCAAAAGGCTATGTTGCTTCTAAGTCTCACTTCCTATACGAGGGTCTAGAGATTGTTGCAGAAATAGCTGACTCCATGAATAATGGGGAAAAGCACATGAACTTGGGACACTTTTCATGCCAGGATGTTACCAAGATCCTGGGAAATAGCTTTGGAATAAAGAACCTACCAATGACCTCTTAACTAAGTGATTGCTGTCGCTGGCACTGGCATGGGGACAAACTGAGTCATATGCATATTGATGGTATGAGCTGAGAAACAGGTCTCACTAAGGTGCACAATTTAGTACTAAAGAGTATCAGACGATTGTAAACCAAAGGCATATCAGAAGTATATCATACAATAGGAAGCAGGCCTGCTTACTACAATATCCCACTCTGATGGGAACTCATTGCATTCTTGGAGGATTGACCCACTCAAGAAGGGAGACTTTAGTGCCTCTTAAGAAATTGACCGAATCCGAGTGGTTCTATCTCATCTCAGCACCCTGTCCATGGGCTTCTGGGAAGAACACATCAGTAAGTGACCTTCTCTGTGTTCCTAGGAAACAGTGACTTACTTAGGGACAAAGGCACATGATCTCTGCAACTTACTCAAATGGTTTCTTTTAAAAAGCAATGTGTATATGTTGAAAGAAAATAAAATGCAAGAGTGTTTGCCTTTTAGCAGTTTGGCAAGTGTGGGGCAAGAGTCAACTAGTTTAGTACCCTCCCTCCAACTTTGAAGCTGGGAGTTATTTTTTCAATTATTAAAAATAGACTAAAAGAGCAAACATACATTTAAGTTATGTTCACTGTAAAGCCAACTCAGCAGAAATCTGAAAAGCATCCCTAGACAAAATTAGAGAGCAATTTCTATTCCCTCAGCAAAGAGACACCCATTAATAGTCTTCATATTCAAATGACAAAATGTATAAATGTGTCAGAAACAAAGTTCCCAACTCTACATATATTGCCAAAGCACACCTGTGTTCTATGTCTAATCTGAATTCATCTGTCTAGTTGTGTGTGTGTGTGTGTGTTTCAGAGCTCTGTACTGATGCTGATGACAACTGGCTCCAACACCCTGTGTCATTTGAGCAGCTTCTCAGTCACAAGAAGTCGGTCTTATACCAGCTCCCTCTGCATATCTAGCCTCAAATCATTGGGTTTTCTTTATCTCTTTTCCTCATAATAAAAATATAACTAATGTGAGAATATGAACAGTAGTGGACTGAGGAGTCCCTGATACCAAGACAATCCAAAAGAATGTCATTTTACTAATGACAAAGAAGAAAAAAACATGCAATTGTCCAAAATCTAGCTAGACAAATTCGTTTTTCACATTTCCCCCACTGTTTTACTTTCACAGAGAATTGGAGTAGGAAGTAGACATAGGGAAAAGTAATCTGGCAGTTTGTAACTGCTTACTGTTTGGTTTAATAGAGATTACATATAATATCAGGACTGGTTAAATAAACAAGGTATATCCCAATGTAATCAGACTAGAAAGCTCTTTGTGTATAGTCATAAAAAGATTATCCAGGTATATTGTTAAGTCCTGAATGCACAGTGTAGAATATGGCATTTACAGTGTATCCTGCAGTTTTGGCATCATAGAGGGGAAGGAAAGAAATAAATGTATATTTGCCTTACATGTATTGTGCTGGCTATTTTATGTCTACTTAACATAAATGAGAGTCATTGGAGAGGGGAGAGCTTCAACTAAGAAAGTGTCTCCATTATAGAGTTATAGGCAGGCCTATAAGGCATTTTCTAAATTAGTGATTGGTAGAGAGGGACTATCCCTTAGCTGGTGGCCTGGATTCTATTAGAAAGCAGACTAAGCAAGCCATGGGGAGCAAGCCTGTTTCATTGTAGTAATAGTATCCCTAACTAAAATATGTATCAGATAAGCTCTGAAACCATACACAGGAAAATGCTTGCCCACAGAAATCAGAATTTGGTATTTAGACATTTTCCTTTGTTTTTGCCTTTTTAAGAGAGGGTATACACTGTGGCTTAGGCTGGACTGGAACTCACAGCAGCCCTCATGCCTCTCAAGTTCTGGAGACAAATTTATTACTTTCATCACAAATAGATATTGTAAATCCCCATAAGTTTAATTCACATAACACACAAGATGTTATACTTCTCACTGTTCTGTTTGTATCGTGGTGACTTACTGAGCTACACAGACTGCCCTCGGCCTTGCAGTCCTTTGCTTCAGCTTTCTAAGAAGCTGAGAATACAGTTCTGTGCAAGGCTTGGCCTTCACTGGTGTGTAATTCTATGGAAATTACTCTCCTAAAATTACGGTTCATCAAACACAGAGCTTCTCTTTGCTTTCACTGTAGTGCTGAAAAACATCATACATTCTATCTAATTCAGTTAATACTGTTTTCTTATTAACTTGACCTCAAAAATCGACTAGCTTCTTTCTCCAAGTGCTTTTGATAGTATGGGAGAGAGGCTGTTAATGAACACAAGTCTTCCCTGCTACTAGAATGTTAACGAGCTAAAGGGATACAATTGATTTTGGTGGGTCCTACTGAAACAGCAATTTAGATTAAGATTTATTTCATGGGAAATAGAAAAATTAAACATATTCCAAATTAAATAACATGAGATTCAATAGTGCTGTAATTTGGAATGGCAGAAGTATCTCAGGAAATCCTTAGGATCTGGTAGAATCTAGAAGAGTAGCTTCCCTAAGGTTGATATTCTTCAAATCATTCTGAGATGATTCAAATCATCTCAGACCTTCATTTTTCAATAGGATATTAAACAAGACATGATAAATTTCTTCCCGATAGCTTTCTTTGTAGTCAGCAACGTTATCTTTCCACATCCTTTTTATGGTTGGACAACTAGAACCTCTGTGGCCTGTCTGAATGTTCCTTTTCTTCCTGCCCCTCACCAAAGTTGATGAAACGTACAAACCCAAGACAGTCTCTGGTCTGGGGAAATCACCTACAACAAAACTAAGTCAAGACAAATCTCTATAGCCCATTTGCATATTTCATGGTTCTCCTGTTTAACTTCCTCTTTCAAAAGACTCATTAATTAGTCTGCTAAGCACTCAGCCTGTACACAGTAAATGAAAGCTCTGTCTCCTGAGAATCATTTGTATCATTTCTGTAAACAGCATTTCATTTTAATGTGGGAGAGTGCACCGATGTGACCATAGCTTCCTTGGGGATAGTTTTGGTAGCATTAAGAAACATCTGCATGGTTTGCTCGCAGCCTGAGTAACTAATGAGTGATTCCTTGGGACCTCTCTGTGCCTGCTCTTATCCTTTCCTTTCTTTAAAGTGAGTTCACATCCAGGTGAATAACACAGTAAATCCTCCCTTGAATATTCATCTTGACAGCCCCTGGGCACTATCTGGGTTAACAGTGCACACATAAGCCATTGTTGTTTGAATGAAACACCCAATTAGGTGTCTAATTGGGCTGAATAGTATATCCCCTACCTGATGTTGTGACATTTGTAAGAAGATGGTGCTGGCAGCCATGTGGGAATCTGCCCATCAAGACCCAGTTGTGGGATTGTAGGATTGGTTGTAGGATTGTTGGGCTATAGAGAGAGAGACTCAAGATAGCCTAGAGTGTCATCCCTTCAAGTCTGGGCTCTACACTGGAAGAAATGCCTTTTTGACCTAGGAAAGGAAGACATAAGAGTTTTAAAAGGAAAAGCACAGAGTTCATAACCACTTCATTAATTCTGCTGTGGCTTTTGTAGAAAACTTGTCTCCACTGACCATCTGAAGCATCCCAGTTAGAGAGCACACTCTGTATGACCTGTTCTGTTTTCCTTAGACAGTGGGATATGATCACACAAGGCTGGTTGCCAACATTTTATTTCAGCTCAGATGTGGCTACATGCAAGAAGTCACTTCCTGACACCTTTCCCCTCTGACCGCCCCACCCAAAAATCACCATTTTGAAACAAATTCTGGGATCTACAAAATGTTCTGCCTGTGTTCCAAGTTAATTTAGAGAGTGGCTTTTTATGGCTGGTTTACAATCCTTAGAAAAGCCGTGCTGTGATGGAAACACTGTGACATCCTAAGCTGTAACAAACGATCTGTTCCTGAAGATAGATGTAACTTTGTGTCTGGGAACCTAAATATTTACTTTCCAGATGATTTAACGTATCTTTTTGTTCCTTTCCACACTGAGCTTTTCTTCCTTGCATCCCTTCATCTCTAGGCTCCTTTTTTTGTAGCCCTGTTATATCAGTGTTTTGTGATGTTACAAAAAAGCAAAAAGTGTGAGGTCAAATTTTCCATTACATACCTCAGCAGGAATGCCAGGGAGTTTAGCCAAACTAAGGCTACAAAAAAAATAAAAATTACAGGAAAGATGATTCATTAGTCAACAATTGCCTTCCCAAGAAAATACAATTAGTTATATGTAGTTGGTTTGGGGAAGGCTTGCAAGTTCACACAGACTGGTGGGGGAAGGGAGCAGGGACAGTATCTTATGACTCCATAACACGGTTTTAAACTCCATGATATTTTAAAGTATAACATCAGAGAAAAGAAAGCTCAGTTTGTGCATTGATGCCTCTTGGTATCTTTTTTTTCCCCCTTCTGTTCACCACATGTTGTCCCTGACTGCAAATTTGGTTTTTTGCTAGAGAGGCCCAGTCTATAACAGCTCAGCCTATGTAAGCGGGGGCTGCAGCGTCCCCTTCCTCTCTTTCCTCTGTTGTCTGAGCCAAGACTCTTCTTCCAGTTCACATAGATTTTCTTCCAGTTCATAGCAGTTCTCCTTTTTCTTCCCCTTTGAATGCTTTGACTATAAGGTGAAAATCTCTGACCTTTAAAGTATTATAAGATTGATAGAAACCCTAGAACTTTGTCTTTAAATATAGTTATTACTACATATTCAAGGTCCAAAATTATGACAGTGGGGGTGGAAGGTGGGGTGGGATTAGCATCAAAATTAGGTAAACCCCAGACTCCTAACAGTCATCTTATGAAGAAAATTGTATAATTATATCACTCAGGGGTATAAATGCCTACTCACAGTGAGTTTTCTTAAAAAAAAAAAAAAATCTAGTGAGAAAACTAGCCAGTAACAATAGCCAGTAATAGATATGGTGTCTCTATTGTTAGCCAGTAAGCACCATGATTGTAATGAAATATTAGCCTATATCTCCAGATACTGCTGGATCCATGTTCACCTCTGGCTTACCAATTGAAAATGTTAAGGTACCCTATTTTATTTCAAATCTTTGAAAATTGATAATTTGTGTGTGGTTTAGACACTGTTAGCCAGATTACTAACAGTGCTGGGTGATACTAAATTCACTGAAGAGTTTTATTTCCTTTTATGGAGAAAATATCAAAAATAGTTTTTTTTTTCCTTTTGCCAAGTAGTTGATAACCCGGTTGCTACATTACCATTTCAACCACACAAAGGGATTGAAACATGAGAAATAAACCTTTTAAAGTGACTTACACTTGAATGTTTCCTGAGGACAGTTCAAGGAAAGAAATGGACTGAAGATGAGAAACCCAGCCAGAGTCCCCAGGCATTGAGAACTGGGACAAGTGTAACAAGTCTACACTCACCACAGAAAAATGTGAAGCCTGTACTTCAGTAGCAAGACCTGACAGAACAGAACAAGGAGGACAAGGAGCAGCAGAACCTGTGCTAGCCATGGCTCGTGTGCTTGTCGCCACAGCCTGGCCTGAAGATCAATGATAGACCACCCAGCGGACAATGTTCAGTTATAATGATGGAAGCAAGGTCCTGGGTCTCAAATCAAAAATAAGTACTCCCTGGTCCTCACAGCCTAGAGAAACATTGTTTCAAGCATTTTTAACAATCTATTCTTTCCTCTGTCCTCCCTCACCCCACCCACCCAGTGTGCTGGTGTACACACACACACACACACGCACACACGCACACACACACACACACACACGGGGGGGGGGGGGGGGGGCAGGGACTAGTGTACTGTTTTCTTCCATTGTGAAAGATTTGTTTTGTCTTTCCAAAATCCCTCTGCTTGTGTTCCTTACAGTTAGATTACATAAAGATTTTTATTACAAGAGTTTTATGGCAAACACCCCAGCTCCAGGAATTCCATTGGACCAGGTACACCAAGTAGTCCCAAGATGTCAATTACTGAGATGGAAATATTGAAGGCAAGGAGGACAGTCAACCAATCAGGCTGTAGTAAGAAGGCAAAGGACTAGCTTCCTCTGCCATGCTTTCTATGAGTACTGACATTAACTCCCAGGTTATACAGAAAAGGATTGAAATGGAGGGTCAGAAGTATGCATAGACAAATGGCCCTAAGTCAGACTGACGTCTGATTGATCATTAGTTCAGGATGATCAGAGAGCCTTGACCAGAAGCTGTAAGAAATACTCGGCTGGTGAATTAGGTGGCCTCCATTAATGTCAAAACCATTGATGCACCTATCAGATCTGTGGCTCCCTGGAATCCAAAACAGTCAGAAGAGAGTGACACAAATCAGTGGCCACAGATGCCAACTGCAGGGAAGTGCTTTTAGTCACTGGACATCTGCAGGCTCAAGTGAGAGTTGATGCATTTTAACAAAAGCATCCTCAACGTCCTTGCTGCAGATTGTCTGCTTAGTTCCTGACTCTCATTTCGTTTAGGCATATTGCTGCTCAGCAAACTCTAAGGCAGTGGTCCTCAACCTTCCTAATGCTGTGACCCTTAAATACAGTTCCTCATGTTGCAGTGACCTCCAAAATACAAAATTACTTTTGTTGCTACTTCATAACTGTACAAATCTAATCTAAATATTCATGTTCCCTGATGGCCTTAGAGGACCTCTGTGAAGGAATCAAGACCCACAGGGTGAGAACTACTACTCTAAGGTCTCATCCATATTCCTTGCATTTCTCCACTGGGCTACCATGCAGGCCAGTAGGTGCTGCTCATGTCACGTTGGGCTGTAGGAGATGGGTTCCCTGCCCCACCTACCATCCCAATCCATCTCTGCTCCTGTTATCGGTATTAGTCTCCAAGCACGTGGGTGAGGAAGAACTTGGTGACTTCAAAAACACACATGCCTAAAGCTTACAGAACTCATCTGCTTCAAAAGTTATTAGAAAGGAATGTGTTTGGGGGGCGGTGGGAAACCTGGCTGGACATGGTAAGTCTAGCTTTCATACTTGTACTCCAGAGACCCAGGAATCCCCTTGAGTTCAACATAGCAAAATCCTGTAGAGCCAGGACTACATAGACAGAACAAACAGAAAGAAGCTAAGGCTTTTGTTCAAATCCTATGAAGCTGAACAAACTTCACTAATGATATGACAAGTGCTGACTGAGCACATCACCTGTACTAAACATAATGGATACAACATAAACTTGGTCTTTGTCCTCATTAAGTTGGTATTTGGTTGGGCAAGGTATATAAATACAGCCTTTAATAGAGGTTGTATGAGCAGTTCAAATACATAGGTGTCAGAAAGAAGAAATGGGAGAAATCTGAGTCGAGAGGCAGAGGCTATTTTATGAGTAATAGTTGAGTCAAGGCTCTCACAGTGGGCAGGTGCCAGTCAAGCATAGGAGGTATGAGGTCCCTAGGTTGTAGGAAAGCCTATTCTACGGCACTAGTGCAGGAGAGGGCCTGGGTCAACAAAGGACTTCAGAGGCTGGAGCCCCTGGATGAGAGGAAAGTAGAAAGATCTGTTTAGCAAGACACTGTAGACATGGGCAAGGATTTTGGTCTTCTTTAATAGCAATGATTAGCCATTTAAGTTAAATTACATACACAGAAACATGCACAAGACCGTTTCAGGTTATCAGTGTACAGGATGGGATCTTAACTTATGAACTGAAGCCATCCCTGCCTTCTGAGAAGCTGGATACTAGGCTACATTTTGTATAGGGTGAACTGCCATCCGAACTGAAAAATATTTGGGGTATGTAAATTCTTCTCGATGTATCTCATTAGGTGGGTGGTTCCAAGACAACTCAAGGGCACTGTTGGAGCACTTGCTTTCTCTCTGGTTTGTAATATTGCAAAGTAGGAGAATGGTACTTAAGACTGCACCCTTCCAGGATGAGGTGCTACTTCCGGAGGGGAGAAGTCACATCTGAGCATCTGAGCAGTGTTCCCACATTCAGTTTGTTGATTACAGTAGAGGCATCGCAAAGCCATTGTAAAGACAGTCCAGAGCTCAGGATGTATGTCTAGGTTGCAACCTCTAAGTTGGGTAGCAGCTTAGAGATATTTAAATGTGAGTATAGATGTGCTTAGGAAGAAGTCCTGCCTCTAGGAGAGAGCTCAGAAGACCTCCAGGCCTCTGTTGCCACAATGGTGAATTTGAAATAGTAGTATCTGTCTGTGCAAAAGAGGTTGTGAGCAGTCCTTAGAGAAGACAACCTTGTATCCAGCTAGTAATAAGTGTTTGGTATATAGTAATTTTTAAAACACTTAGCAAACTCTTAGAGCCTCATTCTGTGGACTAAGATGACACTGGCTAACAGCAATGGCATTCTAGTAATGAGTGTGTTAAAGAATGCATCTGTAAGAAGTGAAGCAAAGGCATTAGCTTTCACTATAACCATATATATACATTTTTTTTCTCATTTCTATTTTCCATGCAGCTATCCTCTTGGACACAACCTCTTATTAATCTCCGGAAAAATCAAGGGTTTTCATTTTTTGTAGTTGAAGCGATTGTATCCCCTTAAGCCTTGTGAGGCTGTGTGACCAGGTTTGTGGGTTTCACATTTCCCAGGTGGTGGCTGATTGATTTGTTGAGAAATATCTGGGTGTTCTTTTGTAACATTAGTTTTAGGAAGGCAAAGCCTTCACAACTCCAGACAGCAGCTCTGTTGTGAATATGGGGAGGCCACAGAGCTGTAACACATTGCACATGTCGGCAGGACCGTCTGGGCTTCTTGGCATTACTAATGGTAGTAATGATCCCACTTGGTGCAGGCAGACCCTCCCTGCAGCTGGTGTCTTCTCTGCATAGGGATGAAGTCATGTGGGGTGGGGGAGGAGGTGGAGCTGGAGAGGATGAGAGAAGAGAAGGGGAAGTTGTCCCTGTCTGCATTCCTGGTGGAAAATGGAAACATATTTACCACATGCTTGCTTTGTTCATTTTTTTTAAGGAAAAGGAATTAAAAGACAAGGGGACAGTGAAGGATTGTAGGAAGGTGACAGCTTGGTCTCTCTATACACACACACACACACACACACACACACACACACACACACACACACACGAAGGCTGCACAGCTGCCCGTATTCACAGTCACTGCCCAGGAATCTTCCAGGACACTGATAACCCTATAAGTCCAGTCTCCAGATATTTGAAACTGGTTGGAGTATTTAGATTCTATTTAGATTCTGGGGAATATTGTAAATTGTCATGATTCTATGCGCAACACTTCTTGTTCTGATTCAGGTGCTCTGTATACTAGAACTATCAGAATTCCTTTTTCCTAAACAGTGAAGTTAGAGGTTCCTGACTATGCTCCATTTTCCCGTTTCTGGAGCTTGCATACTTAGTACTTACTGACCTGCAATGCCCTGTAAGTTCTCAGCTTCACACTATTGTTGTATAATTGGTTGTCTGAGACTGTGCAGTGAGAGGGTTGAGGAGGAAATGGGAAACACTCTGGCCTGTGTGGAGTCATTACAGACAGCCACTAGGTCAGTCCTGACCAACTGGAATCTGGCACTGAAGCTCTGCGGAAAGCTGAGTGCCTCACATGGAAAACAGGTGTAGTTCACCTTCATATGCTCAGTGCTTCATCCAGGTCCACCCACAAGTGAGGGTCAGTGTGGTGTAAAAGTACCCTTTATTCTCCTGACGTAATTGTTGTCTCCGAGGCTTACTGCCTCACTCTGCTAACCTGGGCCTAGTCCTGGAAGCTTCTAGCCTCTGTTCAATCTTATCTAGGCCTAGAATGTTTTCAGCCTCTGAGACTTACTGCTGAATAAGCTCACTCACTGTTTTTTTCTTTCTTTCTGAGCTCTGGACTCTGACTAGTTCAACTCAGCTCTTCTGGCTTAAACTCTTCCAGCTGACTGCTTTAATTTGTCTTCTCTCTAGACCTCTGACTGACTTCTCTAATTGGCCTCAAACTAATTCTGGGAGTCTTTTCTAATTTGTCTCCTCATTCTCTGGCTCGTTCTGTCTTCACCTGTGTATAGCTTGTTCTCTGTCTGCAGCCTGTCTCTGTAAAATTGTCCCAGGAAAACTGCCTTCTCTCTTTTTCTGCACTGTAGACGCCCGCAAGTAGCTTCCCTGCTCTCTCTCGTGAGAGTTGGCATGTCCTATTCTGTGAAATCTTTCTCTGATTCATCACTTTGTCTGCCGCTCAATTAGATATCACTTTCAAACATGGGTGCTTCCCTTCTACAAACTAACTTTACCTTTCATTGTTAGGGATTAAAGGAGTGTACTAATGGTGTGTCTGTGTTCAAGCCAGAGAGATTAAAGGTGTGTGCTGTGGGCTGAGCCACAGCACAGCTAGAAACTGGGTTTGTTGTTGTTGTTGTTGTTTTGTTTTGTTTTTCTAGTAATAACACAATCTCGGGGTTCACAATGTTATCAAATATCCTGCAACAGTGTGGGGAGCCAATTTACCTGTTTTTCACATTGTAATCATGCAGCAAATGAGTTAAAAAAACACACACCATAATAATGCTCAAGAAAGAGGCTGTTAAATAATCATCAACAGTACCGACTCCTGGCTTGTTGGTTTTCAGTATATACTGTAAATAATGCTGTTCCAGAGTTTCAGAGGTCCAAAATCTTAACCCTAAATTTTCTAGGCACTGAAGTTTTACAATCTAAGTTTTGTTTTGTTTCTGTTGTTTTGTTTCATTGTTAGGAAAACAGGAATAATAATGGGATATTTTCTCTGCCTACCTCCTAAGATTATTTTCAGGATTAAATATTACTAAGGAAGTGAAACTCGTAGGAACCATATTTGATAAGGTGTCATTGGGACATAAATATCTCTGAATGGTTTCAAAAGAAAATGAAGTGTTTTGAATTTTTTAACGAAAGTAACTAGACAGTATTTATTAGTGCTGTTGTTGTTAATCCATCTTTATCCTTTATCCACCTTTAATCCCAACTCTTGGGAGGCAGAGATTGGGAGATCTCTGTGAACTCAAGGCCAGCCAGGTCTACATAGTGAGACCCTGTCTCAAAACAAAAGCTAATGGAAACTCTCCTCTCCCTTTGGGTAAAGCTTTGATAACATAAATTTGAATTTTGTATGTTTTTTAAAAAACTCTTTAAGTTCTCAGGCATTCCTTTAAAACCACCCTTATCATTAATAGCCCCTGAAAAGAGCAAGTTTGATAGAACTGCCAGCTCAAAGATTGAGTGGCCAAAAGGAAGCTCTGGAGTTACACATGAGACTCTTCTCCCTGTAGACTGCGCCTCTGTAAACTGTGATTCAGCTGCAGGTGCCCATCAGGAGATCTCTCCCACCACAGGTCAGTACCCTCCAGTGACAGAAAGAGAGAGTGTCCTGCTGCTACACCGATCAAATCTCCCACTGTTCCAAACTTAGTAGTCCTTGTTTTCTAACTGACAGACCATTTGGTAGCTTTACCTGGGGACCTTCCCTGCTCTTTCTGGAAGGCATTTGAAAAGATGGAGGACATATATTTTGGTTGGCAAAATGACAGAGCAGATTTATTGTTTCCATCCTGTACATCGAGGTAGATGTGGTACATAATTTCCTACTAAGAAACGCTGGGACATGGCTTAAGAAAGTGAAGAAGATCGCAGTTAATAATAAAAGAATGTCTGGAGTAGGAATGGAGTTGGATCTCCGAATCAGCTAGCCATATCCAGATAACTTTTTTTCCATCGTCTTTTCTTTCATAGCCTGTCTCACAAACGTAAACTCTGGGACATGCTAACCTAAGTTCATAGCTCATAGAACGGTACCATCTAGGTACTGCACACCTTGCGTTGACTGTTTACCCTGAAACTGAGCTATGACATTGCCTCGCCTTCTCACCTGTTTAGTGCCAGAGGCCCCACTCGTTTCTTCCCTTATCCTCAGAGCCATGGGCTCAGTGAGCAGTCCTGTGTCAGCTGCCTTCGACATTTGTTCAAGGTGGGTGGGGGACGAGAAAGAAAGAAGAGCAGAGCCAGCTCTTCCCTGCAGCTGTAGCTAACCAAAGCAAGCTGTGGACACAGCTCACCCCGTTTCAGTCAGCGGCCACCCTGAAGCCGTATGTGTGGGTGCAAAGTTTCTGTGACATTCCTCGTGGGGTGGGAGGGAAGAAAGTGTACATGGCAGCAAAGATGCCAGATGGTTCTTAAACCACTTTGGGAGGCTGTCACTTAGAGAAAACAAAACACAATCAGGAATTCTTTCTTCTGGCCACCTCAGCTGCAGGAAACAGCAGGTGCAGGCCCTTTGGTTTCTTAGCCCCTGTCCATGCACAAAACTACATTCCAGCAATGTTTGGCCATGGGTTCTTCTCCTACTTAAATTTACCTTAAGCTTCCTAAATTGTATTTTATTCTTTGAAGAAAATCTGTTGTGCAGAATTGTATAAGGCTTGACATGACGCCCCAGAGTGAGCTAATTGGTTAAACATGGGCTTAGACAATTGTTGAAAAGCACTTTGGTTTGTATCATGGAATGAAAGTTACCACATACACAATAGTCTATTTTCAAACCAAAATGGATTTCATCTTAAAGGGATTAATGGAGCATCGAAAAAAGGACGTTAATTTTTGTAGGGTTTATGTGTGTGTTTATGTTTGAGGGGAAGTGTGCATGCACATGTGTGTGCAGTGGGTGGAGGCAGGAGTTCAACATCTGGTGTCTTCCTCAGTTGTACTCCACCTCATTTTATGAGACAGGATCTGTCCCTGACCCTGGAGTTCATTGACTGAGCTAAACTGGCTGCCAGGGAGCTCCAGGGAGCTATTTATCTCCCTCAACCCTCTCCCCAAATACACACACACACACACACACACACACACACACACACCTGTGCCTCATGAGCCAGGATTATGGATATATACCACAGCACCTGGAATTTTTGTGGGTCCTGGGGACCAATGCTCAGGTCTTCATGCTTGCATAGCAAACACTTTACTGATGGAGTCATCTCTTTGGCCCAGACATTAATTATTTACCACCAAACCAAAGTTGATATCTAAATTCAGCTGGAGAGAGACCTGGGGACATTTGCTTCTGGCTTTCCTGGTTGTCCTGCTCTATCTTCCCCTTTCCCTTAGGGCTGGATGCTGTGCCTTTGGGAGTGCAGGGCTTCTCCACAGGGCAGAACAACAGCAGACTTCAGTCATGCTGGCATGCAGGCTCCCCTTTTCACCTGTGTCATGCCTCTTCCAAGACTGAAGTCACCTGACTTTACCAAGAAGCTCAGAATCGATAGAAAGGAAAGCATTAATTTGGAGACAATGTGGTTTGTTTGGGTTTGGTTTGTTTTATCACCCAGAGTTATAAAGAAGATTAATAAAGTACCAAAATGTCATATTTTTGGATTAATGTTTCCTTTTACTAATGAATTTTTCCTCATCCCTAAAATGTATGTAGTACAGTATGGCAAAATTATTACTTGAGGTAATGAGGGTGTTTGATTACCCAGAGGTAATAGTGGAGAACAGAAATGTGTACTGTCTAGCCTTTTACACTGTCTACTGCCTGGTTTTGTGCGTCAACTTGACACAAGCTGAAGTTATCACAGAGTAAGGAGCCCCAGTTGAGAAAAAGCCTCCAGTTGTAAGGCATTTTCTCAATTAGTGATCAAGGGTGGCAGGGCCCATTGTGGGTGGTGCCATCACTGGGCTGATAGTCCTGAGTTCTGTAAGAAAGCAGGCTGAGCAAGCCAGGGAAGCAAGCCAGTAAGCAGCACCTCTCCATTGCCTCTACATCAGCTCATGCCTCCAGGTTCCTGCCCTGTGTGAGTTCTAGTGCTGGCTTCCTTTGATAATGAACAGCAATGTGAAAGTGTAAGCTGAATAAACGCTTTCCTCCCCAACTTGTTTCTTGGTCATGATGTTTCATTGCAGCAATAGAAACTCTGACTAAGACACACTGTTAGGCATAATGGCAGTTTAATTCTAAGCTTTCCGGTTTCCTAAGTCAAAAAGAAAGTAATTTATGATTCTCCAGACTCAACTTGCAGAGCACACTTATTAAGAGCATCTGTTCATTCATCTACCAACTTTTTAAAGATTCATGTGACATGTTCAGGTTGAAAATATATAACATCTTACAGTTGATGTTAAATATGGTTCAATGCTAAAATAGGACAATAACCTAATTATGATAAGATCTAAATTAAATCATAGTCATTTTGATAGTTTTCCTTTTTTGTTATGTATAAGTGTGTTTGTGCGCACACATGCATGCGTATGTGCATGTGTTTGCACGCATGCAAGTGTGTATGTGTGGAGACCCAAGGTTGACATCAGGTGCCTTCCTTGATCCCTTTCTACGTTTATATATTGAGGCAACCTCTGTGGCCTGAACCCAGAGCTTACCAGTTGTGTAGTCTAGGTAACTGTCTCTCTCCTGGCATCCCCACCTCTACTCTCCTCGCACTGTTAGTGCAGGTGGGCCACCAGACCCACCCAGCATTTACATAGGCACTGCTTATCCCAACTCTGGCGCTCCTCCGTACATTGCAGGCACTATCCCACTAAGCTACCTCCCCAGTCCTGGAGTTTACTTTTTAAGAAGTCCCCAGGTCCTACAATTTCGGAGCGCAGAGCTCACTCTTCATGTTGAGTTTTTATTCTTAAAAAATGGTCAAAAGAAAGCTTTCAAATTCCTTCTGCCAAATTTTTTTGTTGTCTTCACATGTTTTTGGTAACATGTGAAAAAAGAGTTCTCTCCACACCCTCCATAGAGAAAGTACATGTAAGTAATATTGATTCATGTTCTTGTTTGCATGCTTGCTTGGACTAGGCTCTCACAGTATGGCCTAGGCTGTCATGACAATTACTATGTGGCCCAGGTTGGCTTCAAACTAACAATAGTCCTTGTGCCTTAGCCTCGACCTGTGAAGTGTTGGGATAGCAATCATGTAATACATTTATTTTTAACCACATGGTTAGTATATTTATTATGAAGATAGGCTAGGGAAGTTAGTGAAACTTTTCCTAAACTTGAACAAATGACAGCTTCCCTAGCATCTTAATTTTTTCTACATTTTGTTGTAATTTTTTAAAAATTTATTTTTGTACCTCAGTATATAGCTAGTCTATACTAAACTAATCCAGCAGAGGGGAAATTGTTTATATTACATTCTGAAAGAATTACAGTTCAGAAACAAATAATAAAAGCTAACAGCCCATATTGCCAAAATGTTTATAACATAATTAGACATTGTTAAAGTATAATTTAATGTAATGTCCTTTATATTCATATATTGTTTTGTTAAATTATATACTCATGGTATAAATATTTTACATATTGTTAATAATAAATACAAAATATATTAAACAAAAAAGACAAACAAGATCCCATTTGTCCTTAAATGATAGGTAATATTGCCACTAAACGTGTTTCATGTCTCACAAGTCATTTAGACTCCAGTGGACATTACTCGTGACCTGACCACGGTGCCATGAGATGCTGTGTAATAGGTAGCTAAGTTCAGGATCTTCTTGGCATGTATGTAAGTAAGATACAAGCGTGTTATGGTAATAGCAGTGCTGGCTATTGGGGTTTTCCATGAGCAGAGCTGCACAGTACTAGTAAAACATTGAGATGGGGACAGCGAGATGGTTCATCAGGTAAAGGCAATGGACAGTAGGAGAGAACTAACAGTGAAAGTGGCCATCTGACTTCCGCACGCGTACTGTGGCATGCTTACACACACCAAATAAGTGGGATCTTACTTTTTTCAAAGCCATGTTTAGAGCAGCACCATTGCTAGTGTGTAGCATGTTTATTCATGTCCGAGCACCAAGCTTGCAGAGGTAACTTTGTTTCAGGGTCTCTGGAGTGATGAGGTTGAGTGCACCCCATCAACGGTAAATCCCATGCACTATATGTTGTTAGAGGCTGGATTAACTGAAGGTCTAAGTGAGTCAAGTAAGGGCTTGTCTGTCATCTCAGGCTCAAAGTAGAAACGTGGGCTGTTAGAGAGCCAGAATCTTGAAGGTATAAAGCCTACATCAAGTTACTAACGATGAAAATCCTTGATTAAATTAATGTCATGTTTCTCTGACCAATTTTTTTTAACATTATATTACATCTTTACAGAGATAAAATGGCAAGCACCTAGCCCCACAAATTCATACCTGATTGTTCTATAGATGTGTGAAGATCTCAAATCTACCATGCTTTCATCTGATTCTACTCACATTGGAAGCACATAAGTTAGACACTAACCAAGGGTAGGGCAGCTGAGATTTGGAAAACCAGCAATGTATAATTTCCCTTAACTAAAATTTAGTTCAACTCTGAGATAAATGCTAAAGGTGGCAAGCATGCATATGCTCCAGAATGCTAGAGACTGTGTGTGTGCACGCATGTGTGCATGCATGTGTGCGTGTTGGGAAGGTAGGGGCATTAAACATACATGCAGAGCCCTGCACTTGGAGGCCCGAGAACGGTATTGGGTGTCGTCTGTAACTCTTCATTCAGTTCAGTTGAACGTAGGCCTTATAAAGTTTTGGCTGGGCTGGCAGTCAGCCAGCTACAGCAGTTTGTCTGTGTCTGTCTTCATGCAGCATAAGGGTTTCAGGTGTGCCCGAGACAAAGCACAGCTTGGTCCAAACTCAGATCAGAGTTTCCCAAAATACAAGCATTGATGGGCACAATCAGACCATAGTATTCCTAGTCACAGTCTTTCCTGAGACAGTGTATTCACCCTTTTATATGACACTGTGGTTCCTGGGCCTTTATGTCCTATATCCTACCTATTGCACCAGTTTAGTGTGATTGTTAAGTCATTGTATAATCCATGTTGGTAGCCTTCTAGTCCAACAGTAGCTTGAAAAGACAGCTTGCTAGAGCTTTGCCAGTAAATTATCATAAGTGACTTACAGCAGAGTACAGTTTTTCTCTCATAGTTGTAGAGGCCAGAAGTTTGGAGTCATAGTGTCAGCACAGGGTTGTACCTCTACCAAAGGCCCTAGGGTGAATGCTTCTCATAGCTTCTGGTGGTTGCCAGCAGTCTTTAGTGTTCCTTGGTTGTGGCAATGTAGTTCTACAATCTGTCTGTGTGAAAAAGTTCTGTCATCTTATAAGGACACAAATCATTGGACTTGGGCTTACTCTGATCCAGTATGGTGGTTTGTTTGGTTTTTTTGTTTGTTTGTTTGTTTTTAACTAAATCACATCTACTACCACTATCTGATTTTGAAATGAAGCCACATGCATAAATCTCTAGTGCATAAGTGGAAATCAGAGCAGACAGCCTGATACTTGAGTATTTTATTTATCTAGTCTCAAGCAAAGTATCCTTGAGCTCTCAGCCATTGTGATATGGGTGTTTTCACTGTTGATATCTTTCTTACCTGAAGCACTTTCCAATGTCACCGGAACCCTAACTAATCAATTACATGGTCACTGCCATAGCACTTCCTAAGCAAGCATGTTTCATTTTAATAAGCTTGCCCCTTGGGGCCAGATTTTTGTTCCTCGGCATTCATAATCAACTTCCTATTAGAATCAAAGTAAATTACATCCGGGTGTTTTCATGCATTGACTCTGGCCCACACTTCTCAAATCCTACACTTTGTTCTATACATCTGGATATTAGGCTTATATCAGTGTGCCAAATCCTCCCATTCTAAAGAGCTGCATTATCTCAGATTCTCTTACCACTTGAACCTCCCTAGGATACTAAAGGCCGGCGGCCAGGAATCAGACAACTATGTGCTCTCAAGACCATGCCTAGTGATATTTTTTTAAAGATTTATTTATTTATTACATATGAATACACTGTAGCTGTCTTCAGGCACACCAGAAGAGGGCATCAGATCTCATTACAGATGGTTGTGAGCCACCATGTGGTTGCTGGGATTTGAACTCAGGACCACTGGAAGTGCAGTCAGTGCTCTTAACCACTGAGCCATCTCTCTAGCCCCGCCTAGTGATATTTTAAACTCTTCTTTAACTAAAATTGTGATCATTAGAAGAGAGGCTCAAGGCAGCTGCCACACACTAGCCCAAGTACCACATTCATCCCAGATGTAATTTCTTTGACTTGCATGATGGCCTTTTTACAAGAAAATTAATTATTTGCTAATAATAGCAAAATTCACAAAGAAATCAGAATACCTGGCTTTTTGTGAAACCAGAGGCTCTACAATATGGGAGCCAGATTTCTGAATTGTCTGGAGCTACAGTATAGCCACCTAATAAGATATAGCCCTAGGCTGTGCCATAGGCCAGCCAGAACCACTTCCTTCTTATATGTTACTTGTAGAGGCCCCTGTTTACATGTCCCACCTGTGCCAGGTTTTAGGAATTCAACTGAATGTTCTTTTTGATGTAGCCTGGTATCAGGCCACATTAGACATACTCAAGCAATTCAAGGGAAGACCACTGGTTTCTTCTCTGCTTTACATTGCCTTTTGGTTATTTGCACCAAGACCTTCAAGCTCAACAATTCGTTGAACAATTTCAGTGAACACTTACAATCACACTACCTGGATTCCAGACCCTGCCTCCATTTACATCTCTGATGTTACCCACAGAACTGAATTGTTCAAACATGAGAGGTGATTTCTAGTTCAGTCTCATGTAGCTCTGTTGAGCTTGGTTTCACTGTTGTAGCACAAGGCATTCCAGAAATGTCTTTCCCTAGACAGTCTGCCTCTAGTGTCTTTTCTTGCATCTGTGCTTTACCTTCTACTTCTTGGCTTATAAGATTTTTGACCTCGGGCTAGAACTATCTCTATAGAAATTCCATACCTGAGATTCTTAACAACATCCTTGTGGTTTTGCCGTTCAGAACATCTCTGATCAGACCCTGATCATCTCTGATCAGAGTCTCCTTTGTCTTGTCCTTTTCTGTTCATTTCCTGTAGAGGTTTCAATAAAGGTCTCTTATCTCAAGCAAAGACCTCAACATCCCAAACAAGGCCTTGCTGGCCTTCCCCAGGATCCTTAGCATCCACAAACACTCCCTTGGTTCTCCATTATCCTCTACAACATTGGCATACTCCAGCCAGCCAACCCACAGTCATATTCACTGTATCAACATACATGACCACATGCTCTGCTCAGAACATCATAGGACATATTTTAAAACACCCACAAGTGATTTCGTTGCAATAACTCTATTTAAAAAGTGGTACTGGAGTGGATCAGGGGTGCAGATTGTTGAGTAAAGCTGTGGAGCTTGTCAGAGAAAGTCAGATGCAGGCAAAGCCAATGTTTAGCTGTACGATCTTCACATATCCCATGGTTCTCTGCCCCTTCATGGGACTGAGTAGTTCCATAGAGTCCTTGGTGGCTGGTTCTCCAGTTTATACAATCGGCTGATAGGACACCAGATAGGCAGAAAGATGTCTCTTTGAGCAAGATGACTTGGTCTTTAGGTGCAAGCTCCTCCAGTGTAGTCAAGTCAGTTTCAGATACTTATTACCTCATCACGGAAAGGGGCCAATAAAAGCTCAGACCTTTCAGGCTGTGGAACTGGCTTATAAATTGAGAAAGACAGAGTAGCTGTAGTTTCTCCAAATTTCGTAATGTTACATGTTCTCTGGTAACACTAACGTATGTTCTGTGTTCTGCATCTCGTTAAAATTCTCATGATATGTCCTTGTAAGATTGCTGGCCTGCAAGCAGGGAACAGTGTTGTTGGTTATCTGTTACCTGTTAGCTCAGCTGGCTGAGATCCAAGGCTTTGGGATGGGGCCCCACATGAGACAGTTGGCTTCATGCACAGCAGCCCCTGCCTGCATTCACTGTCACTTAAGTGAGTGCACTGGATCAGGGAGCATAGGTGTGAGCAGGGCTCAGCACAGCCTATCCTGGCTACTCTAGTCACTCAGGCCTATTCTTTTCATGGAGCCTTTGACCTCAGCCTTGTTTAAAATCACCAATAGCTAGCATAGTGCTGAGCCAACTCTTCTGTGCTCCTCAAATATCCCGATGACCTTTCACCCATGTGACCATCTCCTGAGTCTACCAAGTGTGAAAACTCCGATAAAAATATGACATTCGCCGGGCAGTGGTGGCGCACGCCTTTAATCCTAGCACTTGGGAGGCAGAGACAGGCGGATTTCTGAGTTCGAGGCCAGCCTGGTCTACAGAGCAAGTTCCAGGACAGCCAGCAGCCAGGACTACACAGAGAAACCCTGTCTCGAAAAAAAAACAAAACAAAATAAAACAATACAGCATTCTCAAGACTGGCTCTAAAGTACTGTGCTATATGAGGGAGTATATTCCCTAACTCACATCCACATGGTATGTAATTCATACTTCCCTTTTGCAAAGAAGTTGGCTAAGGACATTGCTTGACTTCCTTTAGGGTCTAGTTAACAAAGCAGGATTGTTTTCCATGTCTGTCAGACCGGAGAGTCTAAGCTGTTACCCAGTGTACCCAACTGTCTCTCCCCCAGCACAAAGCAGGATACTGAGCAGAGCTGGGATTTCAGAAACTCTGATAAGACCTGTTTGGGGAGTGAAACTGCCCAGTTCCAGGCTCTTATATGGGTATTGTTTTCATGAGGTTACTTCTGCAAGTAAGTGGAGACAATCCAAGGCAGATGTTTCTTCTTGAATGTTCCTGCAGACTTCCCATTAGCAACCTCCTCTCTGTCCTAGCAGCTGGGGCTATGCAAACCCAAAATCCTAACTGCCCAGTCATTGCTTCCTCTGGCTTGCAGTTCAAATACAGATTTCCAAAACAAACAGATTAAGAAGTCTCTCTCATCTTTTGTCCTCTGACTTCTTGAGCACCTTGTCACCATCTCAGTTCAGTTGTTCTCAAACCCAGAAGCACTGGCTGCAAAATTTCAGCAGAAGGCAGAAACTGAAAAATGCCTTTCCTTAGAATACAGTTTTAAAACGAGTCTCTCTTGAGTCTCAGTGTCATCGGAAGCTAAGAGGATCAAACCCAGAACCCTTTGCAAGCTTGGGGGAGCAAGATACCACAGAAGTACTTCCAGACCTTCCTTTGTTTGGAGAATGAGCTTGGCTATGTGACTCAGCCTGGCCTTGAACTTGATGATCTCCCTGCCTCAGCCTCCTGAGTACTGAAATTGCAGGCAAGCACCAACATTTCTGGGATTCTCTGAAGCTGAAGTGTCCTCCTTAAGTGTATTTAGCATTGAGGGAATCCTGTTCTCCCGACTTAGCTCATACTTGAGTGCCAGAGTCCACTGTGACTGAAGCAATGTGAACTCATGGATGGTCCTTGGCAACATCCCTGAGATTTTCTTTTGAGATTTCATGGATAGATAGGAAATGAAGGCTGCTTTAGGGTAATTGCTCTGCTGCCTAATCAGCACTGGAGAGTAAAGCTTGAAGCTCCACTTCACTGCAGAACCAGTGAAATCCACCTGGGAGTGGATGACCTCCATTAGCCAGTCCAGATTTGCTCTGTTACCTAGCTGATCATTTTAAAACACATGACCTTTTAAAAATCCTCTTAGAGGGATTTAAAACTTACCATCCTCTGAAGCTATAACAGAACAGGGTCTACCCTTTCATGTCCATTTGGAGACTGTGAAAAGCACATTTGTCATTTGTTCCCAGGGCTTCTTTTTATCCTCATTTCTCTGATCTGTCACATCTTAACATATGATTCTTTGCTTTTGGACTTTCAGGAAGAAAGTTCCACACCTGTTACACACCTGTTTTCACACCTGATACATCAACAGCACGGTGCTAGACTCTAAGAAGATGAAGACAAAGGCTTTGTCCTCCATAGATGTAAGATGTAGTTCAGAGATCACAGATTTAAATAGCTGTAGGAGCAGGAGTTCTGGGAGTGAGCAGGCAGGAAGCAGGCCCAGGAGAGACTAGGACCTTGTCAAAGTGGCAGCTCAGTCACATCTGAAGAGCCTCAGGTGATTTGGAACAACCCAGAACACTGGCCTAACAGCATCAAGGCTTCTGGTTTGTCAAGACAAATCAGAAACCCAGACTTTGTATCTGTTCCACCTCCTGTTTCTGGGAGAAGGTGTGGAAGGCATGCTTGGAACTAACTCCCATTCTTCAAATGCATCCTGTGGGCTGAATTCAACCGATGAGCCTCTGTTTGCAAAATTATGTTCTGGTTAATGAGGTAAATTACACATGTATGAAGTCATTGGTTTAAAATGCAGCCCACATGACTAAGAGGTCAGTGTGTGGCTCAGTGTGTGGTGGAGGAGTTCAGAGGAAAGAGAAGGAAGGCTAAGGAGAGGAACACACACTCCAGGCAGTGTGACCGAGCCTGCCCAGCGTGGTGATGCTGTATCCTCAAGATGAGATTGCAAGGGCCTCACAGGTCACATTGAGCTCTGTTCAGTGTTTCCAGTTATGATCTAGTTGAAATGGAGACACTGTTCTTTCTTACACACTCACTACTTGTTGACTCTTAAGCCAGCTCACCCTAGACCTCCACTTGTGCCAACTATTTACAAGTCACCCATACTGTTCCCTCTTAGTTTTCTCTTTTCCTCCATTATATTGTTTTCCTTATAGAAAATGTAAAGTTGTCTCCACTCTCAGTAGAACAGTAATCATGGCTGACCATGAAGCATGAGAGGATTACTACTGTCTACGTGGATGTTTGTGCTGTAAATGACACTGTATCCTTACCATCGTGTGAATCGACAGCATGCCATCTGACTAGCTTGTTGCTCAGACTCCAGACATGATGATCGATCGTGATTTCCCACTTTAAATTCCTTTCTTCTTTAAAAGAAAGTCTAACAAGATTAAAAACTTTTAAGCTTCTGCCTCGCCCTGAACGATTAACAACCAATATTCCGATCAGAGTATGTACTTCCCCAGAGTCTGGCCATCTTTAAGGGTTACTTTAATTTGGAGACTCCGTTCATGATCGTTGTTTTACTTATTTGATACAGTTTGCAAGATTAGAAAAGAAATCATCCACGTAAAACTTCACCATAACTCTAGGCATGGGGCAAAGCACAAAACAAATTTTGAAAACATGACATTTCTTCTTTCTGTAAAAATGGAGCATTTCAAGGAGATGGACTGTTGTGTTCTGTTATTAGAGAATACGAGTCAGTCTAACCAAATGTGAAAATCCTGCTGCATGTGTTTCTCCATAATTTAGAAGTAAGTTCTGTCGTCTGAGTCCTTACTGCCAGTACTGAGTGCTCACACTTGAGGGTGGAAAAAAATGCTTCTAAATTCTCTCAAACCCAACTGACTTAAGCTTCTAGAAGAGCTGGTGGAGGCATTGTTCAGATTTGTTTTTCTTTCAGCATGTCTGTTCTCTGAGATCCAGAAACAATGGAGACTTTGAAAGTGAGTCTGAGGTCTACTCTAAACCTTCAAGGGCTCTTTCCTTTTAAGGCTACTGAGCTGTCTTCTGGGAACGTATTTGGGATTTCATGGATTGGGAAGGAGGAGGATGTATCAGAGTAAACATTTCATGAATTTCTGCTTTGCAGTTTAACTTACTAAACAGACAGAAACCTCTGAGTATTTCCTGTGTATCTTAAAGGACCAATTTGTCACCGACTCCAGGCTTCCACTGGCCTTTTCCAACTTCCTCTCCCAACAACCTCAAACAAATACAGCTCATGCTTTTCCTTTTTCTTTTTAACTGTGAAAACACTTCTCAGGTAAGCCCAGTGTGTCTTACCAGGACCATGCTGGATTCAGTACGATGGGGCCTGTTGTCTTACTTTATGGCATAGCTGGTTTTCATTCTTTAAGTTTTAATTAATACAACCTACTATTAGGTCACAGAACTTGCTTAAGGTCCTCATAATTCTCCATAGGCTACAAGGGCCTGGAATGAAGGAAGGAAGACACTGATCAGAGACTTGGGAAAAGTTCACAGTTCAAGTGGTGCGCATGATTTCTGTTTGGTCACAGTCGTTGAGGGCAGGCTGGCAAGCCATTCTCATGTATAAGAATACTTCTAGTAAGTTCCGTGTTGTGACCTACCACCTATGACTCATGTGACCAAGCAGCTACTTTTTGAAGAAATTCTGCTGAATTTTCACATAGTAAATAATTTAAAAATCAAAGGTTTGAATCAAAAACAAGACACCCAAATAAACAAACAAAAAATATAATTTTGATATTGCTTGTACAAAATATATGTTAGGCACACACCCAAACCATGTGCATAGCAAGTCTGGTGCTATACATTATGTTTTATAAAGCCTTACGTACCATGTCTAATGACATTGAGAATGATGAACAATGTGATAGAGATATACATTAAGCAGTTAGTGTGATATTTTATTGGCAACTTGTTGTGGGTGCTGCCTCTTTGTTGCTCAGAATGTGTGCTGATGCTGTGTGTATCAGCATCAAAAGTGTAGATGTTCTAGGCCCACTCATAACGTACTGATCCCAAATCTCTGGGATGGAAGCTAACCATCAGTGTTCTATTAAGGTGCTGATTTTTTGCCCCTACAACTTGAAAATCACTATTCAGAAATCCTCTAGATGATTCTAAGGCATACTTTAACCTCCACCATGGACAGTGTAGAGTGCATACCTGGCTTTTACTCTTGAAGAAATTCGTGTCTCTATTTCTTGCCTATTTCACCACAGCTAAAT
Source organism: Grammomys surdaster (assembly GCF_004785775.1). Taxonomy (NCBI): domain Eukaryota; kingdom Metazoa; phylum Chordata; class Mammalia; order Rodentia; family Muridae; genus Grammomys; species Grammomys surdaster. The sequence continues at coordinate 2,828,040 of NW_021621192.1, forward strand.
TCTATCTCGTGCTTCTGATAGTTAGGAGCAGGCAGAGCTCTCATGATTTTCTGTGGTATGTGTATAATACCCAGAATGTCCTTCCACCACTCTTTTGGAGATTTTATTTCGCCTTCTCTCCCTTTGAATGAGAGTCAGTCACTCGCTTATAAAATCAAAATTCAGTATGCTTCAGGTAGCAATTACACATTTCTCTCCCTCCAGGGCTCTCAGTTGCAAAGAATTCATAGAGCGCTGAAGTGTTTTGTTTATGTGGCCAGTCATTTGCCATGTGGTGAGATTAAAAACAGACTAAATAAATGTTTTGGTGATGTCGTGGGTAGTGGTGATTAAAGCAAGAATAATGTGAAGTTACTTGTTAACCATCCGGGGTCCAGATGGAACTCTGAAATCCTGGGGTACACCGTGAAGGCTTCTTTATGACTATAGTCATAAACCATCATATTATTTACTCCAAGGATATTCTGCTTCAAGAGACTATTTTCTTTCTTCAGAAAAACACATGAAAAATATGTGTCCCAAACAGACTTGCTCATGTGCACTTTTGTACAGAAGAGCAAGCATAGAGTCTGATTAACCCTCAAGGGACCACTGAGAAACAGTCACACAGAATATGGATGCTTGGCAACCAGAGTCGGCCTACATTTCCAGGTCTCATCTATGAAATGGGAAAATTTCCCATGTTCACAATTTGACCCAAAATAGGGGTCCTTCTTCAAACTGCCATTGCCCCCTCTTCCTGTCCCTTCTCAGCACTTGTACAAGTTACCAAATTACTACTGGCTTGTCACTTTTCTGTTGCTGTATAAAGCATGATGACCAAAGGCAACTTAAGGAAGAGAGAGTATATCTGTGCTTGCAATTCCAGAGAGATAAGAGTACAACTGTGGTGAGGAGGAGGCGTAGGAGCAAGCAGCAGGTATACCACAGCAACCAGAGAAGGAAGCTTCGAGCTCACATCTTCAGTGCACAAACATGAAGCACAGGCGGCATGTAGGAAATGGTGCTAGCCTTTTAGTCTCAAGGCCTGTGCCCAGTGATATACTTTCCCCACAAGGCCACATCTCCTAAACCTTCCAGAAAAACACCAACATCTGGGGACCAGGTAGTCAAATGCCCAAAACTATGGGGAGTATTTATCATTCAAACTACCACATCCTCCATTGACTCTGGAATCTTTGTCTGTTAAAGCTCACAAACTCAGTTAACGCCAGCAACTACCCACGCAGTTCTGGCTTGCAGTACATTCGCTGTGAGCTTCTGATAGGATATTTTGGACTTACAGCTTTTTCTCTCAAAGAAGAAAAACTTATGTATTGTGTGAAAGGTTAAGTCAACATTGCTTCGAACATAGATTAACTTCTTCGCTTCTTCACTTTCTAGGGAAGGAACAATACTTTGTGGCAGTTTACCATGTTGGGTCTGAGTGAATTTTCATGAAGAGGGTTAGTTATGAGAATAGAATAGAATTAATTTCTTCTAAAAGGAATTATTTTTGGGTCTCTTACAGAAAATTATCTTTTAAAGGACATAATTCAGATGAACCAGCTATGGAAAAGGACATGCAATTAAGTATTCAGCGTGAGAGGAACACATATAATGTGCATAGCAGCAGGGCACTCGTTACCTGGTTACAGACCTTAAAGGACATGCTCACGACAAGATTGTGCGAGGCTAGAACAACAGGAGAGATAAACCAGACTGTGCACTTTTGTGCAAGCACTCCATCACAGAGAACACTCTCAGAATTTTATGAATTAATAATATAAAAACATTGCGTTTTTGTGAATCCTTAGGTCATCAGTCCAAGAAAAGGTCAGCTTGTTCTCACCATCATCCAGCAGGTGGCGCTATAAAACAGACGGCTCCAATAGATCAGGGACCAGTTTGATCCACAGATCCAGCCCTAACATTACCAAGTATCTACATGACTGTCACCAGATATCAGTTGACACACTTGAAAATCTCCACAACAGTCCAGCGCCTCCACACTTTAGTTCAGTTTAGTTTCTCGTCTACTGTAAGGCTGCTGCTTCCATTAAGGCCTGCAGTGTTAGGCACTCACACAGCCATTAGCAGAGTGCTCTTACTTAGCACTGGCCATTAAAGGAGTGCAGCTGCGTTTCTGCACCTGGCTTTTAGAATGGAGCCTTTCTTCCATCTGGGGAGAAAGCCACGGTTCTCATGATCCAGATGTAGGTCTAGCCTCCCTGCTTGAGAAAGGATCTATTAACTTCTTGAATAAATTATCTTATTTGTGCAATACTCTTACCTAAGCCAGCCATTTGCTGCCGACTCTACCCTGGACAAGCAGGTGATTAGAAGGGAAGGGAATTGCCCATTGTGTCCCAGATCTTTCTTTTTAGAAAGAATGTCTAGTGTTCTGAGTTTGTGTGTGTGTGTGCGTGCGTGCGTGCGTGCGTGTTGACATGCAGACAGTTGAAACAGTGGTCCAGTCAGCAGGCTGGCAGCTCCTTGCACTGCCTCCCCAGGTCCCAGACAAGCTTGTGTCCTAAGAACTTTCATTGCTGCTTCACAGCCCTTAATAGTTTCCTGGCACTGCCTCTCAGGGAATGTCGTCATGGTCTGGGGAACCAATAAAAACACATCGAGCCTGTTTTGACAGATCTCACTTCTGCCAGAAATTTCACAATTTAGGGAAGGGGGTAGAGTGGAGAGCTAGTCCATTTGTGAGGGTGTAATCAGAAAATTCACTCTCAGAGAACAGGAGCAACCACGCTGGACCTGAGAGGGAAGATGCAAGGCTGTCCAGCTCATTTTGACAAATTCTTATGGCAGTTTGTTATCTGTTCAACCCTAGAAGTGTGAGCATGCTCTCCCCTGCTCTCACTCGCTCTCTCCCCTCCCCTCTCTTTCTCAATTAAGGCATCCTTCTTAACTCTTTTGATCCTCAAATAGAAAACCCATGCATTAAAATTAGCCTCAGTTGGTTATGGATACACACTTGACCATAAGGTCTGTAGAAGAGATTGAGGTAATTATTACCAAATTGTTAGTCCTAGATAATCTGGGCTCACCATTGTTACAGCTGAGCATGACCCTGAATCTCATTAATGTGAGAAACATTGACTTTTGCCAGCAGAGTGATAATTGGGATTTGATTTGGGGAGCAAGGGGGCTGTGGTTTTTTTCTCTTGCAAATTTTAGGGAATCTTTATCACCATAAGACCAAAAAAAAAGTGTGAAGAATTTAGAATAAAGCTAATAGAAACATCAGTAGAAGTTATTATCTTCTCCTTGAGTGTGCTCTTTTTCATGCTAGAGCTGGGTTGGTGTTGGCACCCTCTGCTCCTCCTTAGGACCAGAGTTTAAGTCCCATGACCTCACTCTTCTCCACAGCTTCTGCCTCATACACCACAGAATAAGCTTAAAAATTAGCTTAAGGGAGTGAACTCAACCTCAGCACCGTCGATAACTACCCCTGAATGGAGGCTTTATTTCAGGGATATCGTGTCTCTCCATGTATAATTTTCCTTTAAACTCCTGTATAAGCCCATCTTTTGTTTCTCTTTCTTTTGCTTTTAGTTGAAGTCCTTTCTATAAGACAACAGGTTTGTTTGAGGTGTTTTTACTGTAAATGGTGATGTTTTATTGTTTTTATTTGGCTTTTCTGAGTCAAGATCTTGTGTAGCCCAGACTGGCCCCAATTCATGATGTAACTAAGGGTGTCCTTGAACTATTTCTGATCTGCTGAGCTCACAGGCCTGGCCCACCACCTCTTTTATGGCTTTATAAAAGAACATGCTTTTTTACTTACATGGACCAAACTTCCATTTTTTGGCTTGCCTCCTGTTTCAAACATGTTACTATCAACTTATGCTGGAGAAGTAGAAGAAAAAAACCTATTTTATCCTGATTTTTCTCTTACTCCATCTGTGAAAAATTTGCTTTTCTCCAACTAGCTGGGCATGATGTAGGTAGAGAAGAAAGAGAGAAGGACAAGGACCCTGCGTCCTGTTCTTTGTGAGAGACCTGCCTGGGCAAGTCAGTTCCTTGCTGTCAGCCTCAGTTCCTCCCTGCAAGCCTACCAGGGTTCACAAGCATTCACTAAAACATACCAGAAAGAAAGACTAAAGGAAGTTCAGAAAAGCCAAAGAACAAGGTTTCTATACTAGCGTCTAGTCGGAGGCCAGGCCAGCTTTAATGTTCTGGAATGCTGGATGGAAGCCAGACTTCTGACCGATCTTTTTAGTCCATGTTTAAACCTTCATTTTACTAAATTCCAAAAGTACCCTTCCCTAAGCCAAACTATTTCTCATAAGTGATCCTTGTCCAGTATCACCTCCTTATTTCCACTGTCATGTTGTTCTCCTGCATGATGTCTTCCCCTCACCTGCCCCTGGTTCTTAGGTCGAAACCTCTCTGAAGCTTACACCCTGGGGAACCGATTAGACTTCTAAAGGATTCAGAGACGGGGGCACCCAGCTGCATTGTTTCCCAGCTGTAAACTATGGCCCTTTACTTGGTATCCCCAGCAAAGCTTTGCTAGATGTGATAATTAAATTTTTATGATTTGACATCTTGAATCATAGACCAAAACTGAATATAAACACCTCTTTCCTACAGAGGTTCATGGGCTCATCTGTCCCTATAACAAGCGAATGAGCTCAATGTCATCTTCCCATCCTTAGTTGCTCCAGATGACCAGGTTGGATGTGTGACCCTCTTGAATGTTGTATGGCTCATACTGTAGGATTAGGCACTAAATTCTCAGCTAAAGTACAACTAATTGTGAGCCTAGATCTTTCCCGCCCGTTTCCCAAACATTATGGACTCAGTTTAACACAGACAGGCTTTTCTCAATGACCACCTGTCCCCGTTGTATCCTTGATGCAGGTGTGTGCTTGACTTCGGCCCTTGGGAGCCAGTTGCCTTTGGTCCTAACTCACTGACTTCTAGTCTCCTCTGTGACAGATTGCATTGACTCACAGTTCTCAGCAGTGCTCTCCTTACAGTGTCTTTTAAGCTGTTTCAACATTCTCTGGCATCTAGTTCCACCATCTCAACTGTCAGCCATCTACTCCATACTACCTCATTCTGCCTCCAGAAAATACAGTCTTCTTTGCAACAAGAAAGAACTGTTTCTTGTTTTCCAAAATGGGATAGCATAGCTGAGCTAAAATACAAGAAAAGCAGGATGGGAAAAACTTTTATCGCTGGCTTCCTGTAGTAATGTGTCCTTATTTTCGATCCTTACCAAAGAAACAAGGTCTTCCATGTCAAGAGACCCATGACAATCTAATTGGAGAAATCAGCATCTTGCCAAGTAACTATTTGCATCTCTGTTGCAAATACCTAAGAAAAACTAGCTAGAGGAGGAAAGGCCTGTTTTGGATCATGGTTTCAGAGATCTCTGCCCACAAACAGCTGGCTCCATTACTTCTAGGCCTGTTGTGAGGCAGAATATCATGGTGGAAGGCACGTGGCAGATCAGAGCTGTCTTGGCAGCCAGGAATCACAGGAATACTGTATTCCAGTGACCAACATTCACCAAGAGGGCCCACTTGCCAATAGTTCATTCATGAATTGATCAGTGGTCCACTAATGGATAGAATTATACCCTTAATGACCCAGGCACCTCTCTAAAATCTTCTCAGTTGGCAAGCATATCCTTAACACATCAGCTTTCGAGGTACATTGTTGGATTCAAACCATAACAAGCCTTAGCCTGCTTCTTCTAACTTACAACTGAAAACTGGACCAGAATGTGTGACAATTAAGGAGCAATACTGACGATAGCACATGCTCGAATAGCACTTCCAAAAGGGTTTTAGGTCCATTTAATTTATATGTCTTATGTCACATCAGAAGCAAAGGATAATTAATGAATATGTTCAAAAGTTGGAAATTACCATGTTTCGTGCATCTACCTACTACTTATTAAGATTCCTTCAATAGAATTGAGGCCTCCCCTTTTCTAAAGAAAAAGTGGATTATGAGTGGAGGTAAGGTGGGGGAAGAAGTACTGGGAAGAGGGGGGAAATAAAGTTAATTAATAATTAATCAATTAGTTCAAAAAGAACTGTTCCGTAGAGTAAGAGAAAACTGTTGGCCCTGGAGTTGCAGGCCTGTAATCCCAACTATTCGGGAGAGTTAGCAGGAAGACATCAAGGCCTATTGGCCAACTTTGAGAGACACTTTAAGAGTCTCAAAATCAAAACTAGGCTCAGCAGGTAAAGGCACTTACCACCAAGCCAGCTGACCTGAGTTTGCTACCTGAGCCCACATACTAAATGGATAGAACAGATCATCTCTGATCTCCACACACCTTCTGTGGCATGCAAGGGACACACACACACACACATAACACATAAATAAAAATGTAACTTACAAAAATTTAAATAGAAAATAAAAGAAACTTAGGATATAGGTCAAGGCTAGAACACTCTACAATCTGTGACTACTTTGGTGCAGTGACTACAGAAGTTGAACCGTTCACCATCCAATATTTGACCATTAACATTTGCTGGATTGGGACCAAATGAAGCCACTGTTAACTTCTATCTGGATCTTCCTCTCTTTTGGGGTCAAGAAGATTTGAACAGAAGAGGGAGAGGGGCACTTGTAGGCTTAGTTTAAGACCAAGAAATCTAGGAGTCTTTTTCCTTCAGATTTTCAACTGAAAGCTGACTAAGGAACTCTGGCCGGTGGGAATTCTCTGAGTACCTTCATTTGGTGTGTTTGGTCAGCCTTTCTCAAAAGCCAGGACATTTCAGTGCTACTAAGTACCCAGCTCGTGTTCTTGCTACTGTGACAGCCAGGGCTCACATTCCAGCACAGAACAGGATACATGGCGGTCTGCAAGACTTCCCATTCCGTCCTCTGTGGATCTTGGCACAAGAGGACTTTATTAAGAACCTTCCTACTCTTTTAAGCTTGTCTCCTTTTCCTATTAAAACCCTAGAGTCCAGCATTCATTAGCTAGCTTTCTCCACCTCGCTTACACACCAGCATTCTCACACACGGAGGACTGTAATGGTTTTCCTGTTTCCGTTCTGGGTGACATTTTGCACACTGTTGCTCCTTCCGCCTTTTCGGTCTAGCATGCATTAAAGCAGATCTCTTCCACAGTTAACTGCAGTGAAGGTTTGGACAGGCTTCACCCCCCAACCCCCCGCCCCAATTGGAAACTATGAGGCAGATCCTGTTTATGTGTGTGTGACCTCCGAAGCAGCTGATATGCTGTGGTCATTTAAGAATCAGAGCTCGTTTCCCAGCAGTAGAGTGCAGAGCTCTAAATCTGAAAGGCCCTGTGGGTCCTGCAGGCAGACAAGCGTCCTGTGCAGCTTTCCCAGGGCTGCTCCAGACAGGCGAAGGTGCTGCTTCAGAGCTTCCGAACTGCACTCTGGGGATGACAAAATCTCAGGGCTGTGACTTTATTAAAAATTAGGGCCATCTTCTTTCTGCATTAAATATCCTTTAAAATCTGTTTTCCAGAGGAATTTTTCCATTCTAAAATGTAACCTAAATGCATGTGTGTATCATCCTTTCGGTATTTGCTCTGAATCTCTTATCACAGTCCAGAAATCCTTTTTACAAAGTTGTTCTATAGCCAATATGTTCGCCAAATTGTTTAAAAAACAAAACCAAAATCTCTTCCCTTTAAAACAAGGACAGACTATACTTATGTATTTTTTGAAGTTTAGTTTCTAATTTTTTTAATCTTGTTTTCTATGCCAAATAATTTTATTTTTCTTTTCAAAAATGAGTTTCTATAAAGCTTTGTTTATAACCTCTATAGCTTTCATGATTTATTTCACTGGTTTTTTATTGGTTTCTCTTTGTTTAGTTTTGCCTTGAGGACAAGCCCAGATTCCCCTAACAGGGATATTAGTTGATAGAAACCATTGAAACCAGCAATGGACAGCCTGAAGCACTCCCTAGCCAGCTTTTGCTAAAAGAGGCAACATTAATGTAACATGGTTACTTAACAAATAGCAGACTCTCAGTAAACTGGGGTGTGTGTAGGGGGGGATGAGGG
>NW_021621192.1:2836441-2852050 GCF_004785775.1 Grammomys surdaster
GGAGGGAAAGAGAGAGAGAGAGGGGGGGGGGAGAGGCCCATCCACACATATACATATGTATGGAGACAAGAGGTCCATGTTGAATATCTTCTGTCTTTTGAGACAGGGTCTCTCACTGAACCTGACACTCGCTAACTAAACTGGCTGTCCAGGGAGCTTCAGAGATCCACCATGTCCACCCCCACCCCCAACTCAGGTCCTCTTACTTGTAAGCATGCACTTTTCTGATTGAGCAGTCCCCACAGACCCAAACGTTTTCTTTTTAATCCTGGGGATTGTATTTAGGTGTTCCTCTTAAAGCTTCTCTTTCTTTGGAAGCTTTATAGTTAATGCTGATAGTTAAATGCTAAAGAAAGCAGACATTAGAGCTTGTTATAAATCAAAGAACCTAAATGGTGACAGAATTTTTAAAAGTTGTCCAACAATTGTAGGGAATAGGAATATAGAAGACTTGACATCTTTAAGAACTCTGGCCAGCAGTTCTTGTGTTGTTGAAACAGTAAGTCAGGGAGAGAAAGCTTAAAGAGATAGGTTTGAGTACTGAACAACACTGGTTCTTCTGTGCTCTGATAGTCATTACATTTAGTTCCAATTTAAGACTGGCTCAGGGGGTAGTGGCACTTACAGTTAGAGGCAATTGGGCTCAGACCTGATAACCAGGATTCAATCTCCAGAACCCACCAGCTGGCCAGAGAGAATCCACTTCCCAGATCTGACCTGTGGGGGAGAGGAGTAGCTAGTATTCGAAGAGGGGTCCATGTACTGTTGTCCTTGTGAGATATCCCAGAGATTTGCATTTACCTGTCTCTCATCCATCCCCACCAAGATGGCAAACTCATACTTAAGACCTAAGGGAAGCATAGCCTTTCCTCTTTTAAGATGAATGCTTGCAAGGCACGTGGGAAAAGCCAAACTTGCTCATTAGCCTGAGGTTACTTGTTGGGCCAGTTACTTTTAGAGTTGTTTTCCCTCTCTCAATCTATGTATTTGGCAGGGAGAGTGGAATGGACTGAATGGCCTCTCAGTGTGTGAGGATATTATGTCATCCTGTCCAGGGGCTACTTACTCATTCTTGCTCTTGCTCCTGGCTTGTCTGACTTATTCCTTTGACTTTCTCCTCCTGCACTTTTTTCTCTGTTTTCTTTCATCTTACCTCTTTATTCACACATGAACCAAGGGAAGTCATGTCTAGAATATGAATTAAGTTACTAGGAAACAATCACATAATATGATAATAACTCATCTTTAAAGGTATAATTTACAGATTTAGAGAGTTACAAACCAAAGGGAACAGAACCCAAGACCTGTTAGTGCCTGGCTTTGGACTAATTGGCTCTTCATTTCTATAAAGGGGAGTATTTGAACTGGAGCCCACAATTCTTCATTTCTAGTCAGTTCTCCGGGCAATTCCAAGATGGAGTCCTTAGACCTCACTGTGAAGGTGGAGTGCTGTGTCATCTCTTAGACCCCTCATTGTTGAACTCTTGGGCCTAGACTTCTTTCAGCCACGTGGCTCTGCAGAAGTGATGCTTCCTGGAAGTGCACCATTTCATCCGCCCTATGAATAACTGGGAAGGATATCTGTGAGTCATCTTGCCTCTAAAACTATAACCAGTGATTTCGGTCAGAGTTAAAAATACGTAGTTTTATCACTGGTGAGCAGAATTCTGTTTGCTTTAACTCTCATCATATGCTTCTCTACCTCCGTACAGGTGCTTTCCCCGTCCCGAGTTCACAGGTGCTTTGCATCTTTCTGAAGGAAAGTGTAATGCCAAAGCAGAACTCCAGATGTCCCTTTCCTTCTTGATATGTAAGCACTAACATCAGCATCTACCCAGAGCTTCTGGTGGGCAGTCCAATGTCAGTTCTCTGCTTTGCTGTATCTCTCTTCCATTACAAGTCTCATCTGATTTGTGGGGTTTCTACAGTCACTCACTTGCTTTGAATGTGCTTTTGAGGTTTCTCCCACTCACCCACCCACCGACTGTCAGTCCTCTTGGTTATTTTTTTCCTGGATACTTGTACTTCATATTTTTGCCAGACTGCACTCTGTGTACTTTACTGTCCATTTTTATCATCTCCATGGTTCTACTAATACTGTTTGGCCTCACATCTGTCTCACCTCCTAACACCACATTTAGTGTCAGCTGAGGTACTTGTTAATTTAATGTTTACTGGCACTTCCATGCCATTAATAAAACTGTTTATTAAGGCCTTTCATACATGTTGGCCGTAACTAAGCGCATCAGTGTTTCACGCTTCTATCACAGATCCTTGCCCAGCACTGTATCCAACACCATTAAGGTTACAACACCATCAAAGGCTACTCTGCAAATTATAATTTACATAGGAAATACCTCTTCCCAGTAGATAGTTTAATGTTCCACTTGAGAAATAAAAACTCGCTTAGTTGGGCCTGGTCAGGGTACAATTACATAAGTTTGTTTGCAGATTCCCATTGGGTCTCTCAAGGTCACACACAGCTGTGTTTTGAATTTTGTATCCTTTGAGAGAATAGGTGCTTTGGAAGCTAGGACTTGGCAGCAAGACCTTAGGAAAATAAGAAATTCACATGCGCTCTCGCATTCTGAGCACACAGCACACACCCTGATTAACTTCCCAAACACTGACGTGTGGTATTTTTAGGAAAAAGACTGTTTTCCCCCCTCTTGTAATCTGTGAAACAGAAATGCTTTCGCCTCACTTGAATCTCTTAGGACAACCACTAGATTCAAATAGAAGCTGTCAACAAGAAGCTGTTTATTGGTGCATGCCTGGATGCATGCTCAGGGAATTTATAGCATAGAGTTAGATTAAGAAAATATGTTTTCAGATATGGAGAGTTTATGCAAAGAAAAATAATGTTAGAGGTAGACAAATTGCAAGGTAAACTTCATTTCTAGGATGATACCTTAGATTGTGAGTAAAACAGCAAGATGAATTTGTGAAAAATTACAACACAGCTTGGGGACACCTAGTTTCTTTTATTTTGACTCTAAAATAAAATGCCAACAGTTTGATGGTCTACTTAAAGGGTATTGCTTGTACCAACAGAATTAAGTTATTTTATCTGTAATCTGTAATATAGAATTGAGGCTTTTTTTTTAAAGATGCTGTGTTTCATATGATGGTTTAATAACCATTTTATCTCAGCATTTTAAGATGCACACATAACATTGGGGGATATAAATATTTAGTCTCACTCCCTAACTAAACAAAAGAAGAAAGTAAATTATTTTTCAGTCTCCAAATATATTGTAAAACAATAGGTTTTATTGAAATGTGATTTTTACTATAATCTTGATATAATCTTTAGTATCAACCTTTGTGTAAAAACCTGTTGAGTAATCCAAAACAAATATAAAAATTTGTCTAAATTTTTCTCTGGCTTGGGTCTAAGACATAGAATAGTGACTAGTAATACACAGGGGATGTTTTAATTCTCTGTTGCTACATAACAAACCATTCTAAAGCATAATGACATAAAACAACCACAGTTCATTATTTACTGAATGGGACCAGCTAAATGACTCTTCACCACATAGTGTGCTAAGCTATGGCACTGTGTTGATATTTCAGTTGAGACTAAAACATGCAGAATGACCCCTTGTCATCCAAGATGTCTCTTCCCTAATCCCTTTGCCTTCCACAGTCTAGGACAGATTTCTTTACAGCATAATGTCTGACTTCCAAGAGATCAGAATTGGAAGTACCCAGACTATTTCAAGGCTTAAACTCAAAAGCTGTAGAAAGATTCCCTCCTTTCTCTGTTGGTCAAAGCCATCACAAATCCAGCCAACCTTCAACATGAAAAATTCGTACAATTCTTCCTCCTTCACAGGATGACTTACAGAGATTACTAGATAGTCATATGAATATTGCCTTTGAAAGTTTTTGTGTCCTTTGTTAAATTTACATTGTAACTCATGAAAATACAAGGGCTATTTTATTGTGTCAGAAATAGAATAGTAGATGTTTTTATCTTTGATCGTTACTAGAACCATCTCACTTTTTTGACTGAAAACCCCACATAAGTGTATGAAATCAGATCCTTCTGTGTTTTTTTTTCTTTCCTGTGAAGTTCTTTGATTTTTTATGAGATTATATGAATTCCCAAAACATTAGACATATTTTTGAAAAAAAATAAGACCATGGAGAGCCCCAATTTTTTAGGTAGGGATTACTGACAATTTATAATTCCTACACATTGTTAGTCTCATAACGTTATGGCTCAGTAGGACAAGGTGCTTATTGCTAAGTCTAGCCTGGGTTCAGTCCCTGGAACATACAAGGTAGAGAAGAGAAGTGACTCCACAGAGTTGCCCTTTGACTTCTGCATGCATGCTGTGACATTCACACACCCACATCGTCTGGGAGGATGATGCGGAGGGTTCTTTCTTTTTATTAACATACAACAAACTTGCACCCATGGGAAGAAAGAAAAGAAGGAACAGAAGGAGGAATAAAGACAAAAAGATAGTCAACAAAAAGGGAGGGGGACACCAGGCATGGTGACGCATGCCACCAAGTCCAGGCACTTGGGAGGCAGAGGAGGAGTTCAAGGACAGCCGCAGCCTGGGACATACTGAGTTCTTGGTCAACTGGGACTACTGAGAGAGACTTGTAACAAAGGGGGGAGGGAGGAATATTGCCCACTTTCTGTTGTCATGCCAGATTCCTGAGACTTGAAAGAGCAGGAGCTTATTTGGGGTCATGACACGATAGTCTGAGGCTATGCAGTAGGTCTGAGGGGGAACTCCCACTGCTTTAGCTCATGGAGGAAAGCAGGAGAGAATCAGTGCAGAAAAAGATAACAGAGCAAGATTCGTGCAACAGTTACTGATCCCCTCCCATGAAAAAAGACATAATCTGTTTATAAAGGCTCTTTCCCCTGTAATCCAAACACCCTCCCCTCATCCCCACCCTGACACTGAGGAAGCAGGACTCTAATGCATGAACTAAAACCATGGCAGATGCACAAAGCCATCTGTATCAAGGGTTCACTCAGAGAAGAGTGGCTTGGAGAACATGGAGCAAGAAATTCAGATTTACAATGTGAGAAATTAAGTTCACCCCAAAAGGGACTAACTGTCCCAACCCTTAGCTTTACAGGCTTCTCTAAAGTTCATCCCTGCTGAAGTGTGCTAGCCATTGTTCTTAAAGCTCTCATGTACTAGCTTAGGGCACTGGGAGGAGAGTGTTACTCTGACTTTCTCTGGTCCTTTTATAAAGGGTCTCTCAAACTTTACTGACTGTGGAAATCACCCAAGGAATGTCTATGTCTATGCCTCAGCCTCCTTCATGGACATTTTCAGTTTCATAATAGGAGATTTTTATGGTTTGGATCTGAAATGGACCCTGAAGACCTATGGGTCAGAGATGAGGTTGCCAGCTGCTTAGTTTTTAGAAAGGGTTTGGATAGTGAGTGCTAACCTCAGTGGATTAGTGTACAGATGGACTCATAATTCGATGACATTCCTGAGAGTGGTGGAAATGAGTAGGCAGGGCCTCTTGTGAGGAGGAGGGTCCTACTGCAGCACTTGGAAGAGGGGATGTTGACTCTGGTGCCCTCTCCTCATCCTGTCAGTCCCCTGATAAGCTCCACTATGTTACCCCATCATAATGCTATGCCTCATGCAGGCCACAGAGATGAAGCCAAATGACCATGGGTTGAAACCTCTGGAAGTGTGTACCTGAAGAAATCTTTCTGCCTGTGTGTGTATGTGTGTGTGTGTGTGTGTGTGTGTGTGTGTGTGTGTGTGTGTGTGTCTGTGTGTGTGTCTGTGTGTGTGTATATGTGTGTGTTTTCTCAAGTATTTTGTCATAGCTACAAAAGTGACCAACACGTGAACCCTCACATCAGAGTTTAATACCCTGGATAATGGAATCAGGTGATTTGTGGTCTCCATTGTGATGAATTCAGCTTAGATCTCCTAACAGACCAGGAAGACTGGCAGTGATGAGAATTGTCCTGTCCTCTCAGTAGCTTAGGGAAGATGAGGTAGCAGGAAATAGTCTATAAATTAGATAAATAATTCAAACCTGTATAATTTCTTGAGGAAATGTGTGGTGGCTTTTTGCTGGTTTGTGGTGCTGGAGACAGAATCCAGACCTCACATCTTAGGCAAGCATGCTACCACGGCATCCCCATGCTTCAGATCCTTACGTCCACTGGAGCTGGAAGGCTTATTTGAATCTGGAATGTCTGGCCAGTCATTTATCACTCAGAGAAGACTTATACTGACCTTTGTTACTTGTCCCTATTTGATGATAGATGCGTGTGCCTGGCACATGGGTACTAGAACAGTTCCTTTGAAACCGGCTCATACCACCCTGCTAAATGATTGAGTAAATACAGTTGGTTTTCAGTTGGGCTTCTAAAAGATAGAAAGACACATATTTGCCAGCCTTCATTAGTTTATTTAAGAAGTGTTCATTGAACATCTTGAAGGAGGAAGACCTTGCCCTAGGACAGTTTCTCCATTAGTCTTGCTGTTGCCAGACACACACACATATCCTACCCCCACATCTCTTGCTCTTTAGTTTTTTAAAAGATTCCTCCATGGTCCACAATCCTTTCTGCAGTTGGAGGGTCAACTGAGTTACCTGAGAACACCCTGGCTGTAGTGATTTCAAGAGATAAAGTATGTCATGTCTTCCTACCCTTTCCTTGGTGTCAGAACTACTCTGCTGTCAGTGGTAGAGATGAGAGATAGCAGCTCACTTTCATCTAGAATGAGTTCTATGTCATGGCTGCTGTTCTTCTGAAGAGCTCCAGTGTTCACTTTAAATCCTTGAAAGCCTCACCACATCTTTGAAAATCTATCCTAGTATCTTGGGAATAGTCTTGGGAAAGTTTCAATAATGTTTCTTGCCTAACATTAGACTCTTAGAGGAATCTGACCATCCTGGCCAAACTTTACTGTCTACAAACATCTCTTCCAGTAGCATGGTGGTTATGACTGTCTACATTTGAATCTGAGATCTTGAGGCATAGCCTCCTTAAAGCCTATATGCTGTGGGCTTTGATTTTATTGGTGTGACAATCACAAAAATGTTTCCAGGAAGGGAGGTTTTTAGGTATGTTAGTATGAGTAAATAATAGGATATTCATAGGGATAGTTAGTTAAGCTGGCTTGCTATATTACATTGTGTCTATTATTTTTATACTTAATTTTTTTTCTTAGTTGTTTTAGGACAGGGTTTCTCTATATGTACATGCACCGTTGACATATTGTGCTAGCTGAGACTTAGTTACAGGATTCTCCTGTAGCATATTTAGCAAGATACCAGCATCTAGCTGTTAAATATCATTTTTGCAGGCATTCTGAAGTATCTCCAGACACTACTAAATGCCCCCCTAATACAGAGTCACCTCTTACTTAAAAATACTTGCTTGATAGTATGAACAATAGCACATTTAAACATCAGACTGCCTGAAGAGCTATAGAGTTTCCTAGGACAGTTCTTCCCCATCTTCCCATTGGTGCTACTTAAGGTTCTGAGAGTGTTAACAGACACTCTTAGGTCCATGGAGTCTTCGCACTGGAATTGCAAGGTATAAGCACCTCTTGACTCTCCATTCTGTTATTTAAAACAGACCAAAAATACTGTTAAACTGAGGAGTCATATAAAGTGTGCTGTATAGGATTCATGCTATCCTATATATGTAAGGATGTGCTCCTTAATATATGGACCTAAGATATGCATGTAAAAAGTAAATACCAAATAGTCATAATAAAAAGCAAGAATTTACAAATAGAGTATGGCAAAACCAAACTCCTTTATGTGATGGGGAATTGTCAAGTGTTTTATTTATTATGGATGTGAAAATCCATTCTCATTCTACTTTGCCGCTTAAGGCTGGTGGGTTAATAGATAGCTTTTCCATCCATCAATGAGAAGCTATCCATTTCCAAGACTCTCATAGAGATGGCCCATAGCATCTGAGTAAGCCCGGTTTTCAGGCCATAAACAGCTCTTGGCATTCTTATTTCTGGTCAGAAGAATGCTGTTCTGAGAAAGACATGCACAGGGTAGCTAGATTTGGCTCAGACTCAAGGTCCAATCAGTTTTCTTTCAGGAACCTTTATAGACACCACACAAACCCTCTCGTTTTTATACCCTGGCTTAAATTTATTGTTACAAGTTTCTGTTTCTGTGAGGTCCATAAATGTCACAAAGTCTGCTTGTCAGCATGGTAGTCAGTCTTACTCTTGTTGATTTAAGGAACCGCCTAGGTTGAAGAGATATAATTCACCCTTCAGGCTGTGTTTTGTGAGAATGACCTAGTGTACATTCCACAGTCTGTAGAATTAGCTTGACTGTGGTTTCGAAAAAATAAATTGAGAACTCCTGTTTTTGTGGTTTTATTTAATGTTTAGAAAAGTTCAGGTTTAATCTGGTAATTTGGAATGTATACATTTGACTGACTGGGTATATTTATGAAATTATAATTCTTTAGCAGCAATTTCAAACTCTGAAAAATTATGTGTGGGTTTTATTGTTCAGGGTCAGGCATGTTGGCAGTCAGTACCTGACAGTGTCAAGGAAAGAATTTTTATACAACCCCTCAGGATATTTAACATAAGACTCCCCAGAACAGTTGACATAAGAATTAACCAAGTAGTTTTTCTTTATCTCAGCCATGCTTAAATGACTGAATCGGTAGCTACCTTTTTCTCCCTTAAACCTTGACCAACTAGTTTAAATAAGCAGCTCTTACTTTATATTTTCTTAAAGTATATTGCCTGGAAAAGAGCTTCAGCACCTCCTGGGAGCCTGTTAAAAATAATTCCAGGGCTCAGCCCCAGGTCTACTGACTCAGTATTGCTATGGCATGGGTTATGGCTTGGTGGTAGAATACTTGACAGGCATGTTCAAGGTCCTGGGTTCAACTCCAACTATGGATAAAGTGTGTGTGCATTGGGGGTGGGGGTGGAGGGACAAATACAAGCACAGTCTCTGTAGATAAGATCTAGCAATCTGTGCTTGAATAAACTCACAGAATGAATCCTATGTACACCAAGATTTGAGAAACATTTGTTTACATGATCATAATCACTGGGACATAACTTTCTGTTGACCCTAATTCTATTGAAAGGCCCTGGTTTGTCTAAGAAGTAGAGATTGTTTGGTCAGAAGCATATTCTATCTCTTTTGAAATAAGAAATCTCAGGGTTGGGGAGATGTGTCAGTAGCTAAAGTGCCTGCCCTTCAAGCATGAGGACCTGAGTTTATGCCCCAGCACCCACAGAGGAACTAGCCTCAATGATACATTCCTGTAATCGCAGCACTGGAGATGGGGATGGGGACAGGAGATCACTGAACCTCACTAGATAGCCATCTTGACTACATTGGTGATCTCTGGGTTCATTGAGAGATTATATCAAAATAGTCAGTTGTTTGTTTTTTTTTCAAAACTAAAAATATTTTCTTTATTCTGTGCTTCTAGCTGTACATCAATCCCTTTTTTTTATTGGATGTTTTATTTTCATTTCATATGTTGTCCCCTTACCCCATCCACCACCCACCCAGGAACCCCCTACCCCCTCACCCCTCCTCCTTCTTCTCTGTGAATGTAACCTCTACATACCCCCCCACTCCCACCTCCCCACCCTCAAATTCCCTCCCCCTGGGGCATCCAGCCTTCATGAGGTCAAGGATCTCTTCTTCCACCTATGCCCAGCAGGGCCTTCCACTCTTACGTATTCAGCTGAAGCCCTGGATCCCTCCGTAAGTGCTCCTAGGCTGGTGGTTTAGACCCTGGGAGCTGTGGTTGGTTGGTATTGTTGCTCTCCTCATGGGGCAAGACAGCAAGGAAGACACCCAATGTGGACCTCAAGCTTCTACATGCATGTGCATACAAGTACGCACATACATGAACACATAGCACACTTGCTATGGCTGAGTTCTTTTGTGCTACCTCTTCCTTTCAAACAATAATGCAATACCTGTACCAAAACTCCAGTCTGCTTGTCTCAGGACAACAAAAAGAGCTCACTCCTTAAAGAAAGGGCTGGCCCATTAGATCTACCCCATCTGCTACACAGATAGGCTTTTCAAGTCTACACTTAGCCTGGCTAAGTAGAGACACCATGCTTTGGTTTTGTGTGCATCTATTAGTTTCAATCCCAGATTTCTGAACGATTCATTTCAGAACTTGCTTATAGGGTGTAGTATTTTTTTTCATACTACCTTTTAGAGAATATGAGTGTTAATAATCTGAAGTCGGCCATCATCATTTATCTATGCCTACACATGAATTCTGATCGGGAATGCTTGTTCACTCACAGAGAAGGGATAAAAAACTTTCAAGGAATTGTTGGAAAGGAACAATCTCTAAAACCTGAAAGGCTATGAGAACAACCAATTGTAGCCATGTCTCTTCAGTGGAGCTTTATAAACAGGAAATATATGGGTAGGTGTGGGGGGGTGTGCGCGCACACCATGAGGGGTGGAAGGGGAGGCATTGGTCATGAAATTACAACTTGGTAGTCTACAGAGCGAGTTCCAGAACCTCCAGGGTTACACAGAGAAACCCCCTTCTCCCACCCATCACAACATAGAAGAATTACCATTTATATACAACACATGGATGTTACAAGTGGACCTCACTTTTTTCCCCAAAATGTGAGATGAAAATAATTATAAATTGTGGTTTTCAGATGACTCATAATATTATCTGAAAATATCTCCCAAAAATCTGTCTCAGCCTAGCATAAAGTTTAAATCTAAAGTGTCCCCGAAGGCCCATATGTTGAAGGCCTGATCCCAAGCCTATGGTAGTAATAGGAAGTGGTACAATAGTTAAGATATATGGAACAGTGGATGGACATTAAGTCATTGGAACCATGTCTTTAAAGGGGTTAGGAGCCCTGCAGCCAACACACATTGCCTACTTCCTAGACATAATGAGACAGTCAGCTGAGACATTCTCCCTTATCATGGGCCTTGAGGCAGGGGGCTGATTGACTGTAGCCCAAAACCCTTGAAACTATGAGCAAAATAACCTTGCCTCCATGTACATTGTGAATGACAAGCGATTGACCGTGGATATTTTAGTGATGGAAATGGACTACCATGGTGATAGGTATGATATGATCCCTCTTTAGAGGACCACCTTTTAAAATATAGTTACTTTTCATTATATAAATATGTCTTTGTGCAGGGTTTGTGCACTTGAGTGCAGTGCCCATGGAGACCAGAAAATGGAGTCAGATCGACTAGAGCTGGATTAACAGCAAGTGTGAGGCACCCAATGCAGGCGCTGGGAACCAAACGTGGTCCTCTGACAGAGTGGTATTCACTCTTAACTGCTAAGCCCTCTCTCTCTCTCTCTAGCCCCTGCAAACCCACTTGAGTACGTCCAAGAATTGTTTCATAGTACCTGTGCATTCCCCTTCAGCCTCCTTATCTTCAGGATGTCTTTCAAGCTTGTAGAATTGTGGCACTTTAAATTATATAGAGATCTTGAACTAAGCCATAGCCTCTCAAGCAGCGGTTCATAGCCCCAGGTTCTCCATAGCCTCACAGAAAGGATCCACACATCAGGTGAAGAAGAGTCCTCTGTAATGGAGCCGTCTTAGAAGTGTTTAAGTTAATTCACCATGCAGTCAGAGCTGATTGCCTGCAGCTTGCCTGGAAAAAGCATTACCAGTGCAGAACAGTTCACTGTGCTCCACAACTTGATTACAAAGTAATGAGAACATGCTATACCACAATGGCTGATATTCTGGGCATCCTACCTCCTCCTGAAGGAATTCATTTCTTACTGCCTTCTCCTTCAGAGGAAAATGCTTCATTATGATAGTAGTCTTGTAATTCATGTTATCCATTTGGGAAATATCCTTTTTATATGTACTTGTAATTTTCCCAGACTAGATGTCAACCTTCAATTTCTTTCCTCTCTTGTCACAGGAACAAAATTGTTCTCATTCCTTCTTCTCTTGTCACCAGGGCTGCACAGTGGTCCCCTTTCATGTGTCCTCTGAACACAGCCCTAAGATTATGGCAAGCATCCTCAAGTGTAGGCTTTCCAACTCTCATGAGAAAACTGAGGGCCTTTCTGCCAATGTTTCTGAAATATTCCTCACCCACCTTGGTATTCTGCCATGTTTGTCTGCCTCCTGGGAATCAGAACTATGCGTGTTGATGACCTCTTCCTAGTGGCCAAAAAGAAGTTACATATGCATCCTGTTCACCACTATTTCTCTGGAGACTTTCACAAGAGGAAAGAAGGTGGTTATGTTGTCATGAAGAGTAATGCATTCCCAAGTTGGATTTTAATGGATAACTTAGCTCCACGTTAGATTCTTTGGCAAAAAAAAAAAAAAAAAGGTCACCATTTTTAATATAGCAGGTCACCAGTTTGGTCACTGGAAGAGTTAATCAAATAGCTGCTATAGTTCAAAAGTACATCTGCATTTGAATAAAATATGATTCGTGTTAAAGCTAAACTTGACATGTTTTCCCCCAGGTAATAAAATGACTCTTAATGAAATAAACGTGTGCCTTTCTCCAGCAAGCATGCATGAAGGACACCACATAGTTACAGTTTTTTCCAGGCAATAGTAAGGAACTTTTGACCTACCCCAGGCTGCTTCTTTTTAATCTTTCTTGGATAGTTATCAACTATTAATCAACCTGATTAGTAAAGACCCCATACCTTACCTGTGCCACAAATGAAAGACGCAGAAATGTCTTGAAGTCACTTCCACTTGTCAACAGTCTTGACTATATTGTCTGAAGAATTACTACTGAGACATACTGTGACATACTCAGCTTCCCTCTTTGTATACCTGTTCTCATTCGGCCTACAGCAAGAAACAGGTCCCTGCGCACCTGTAGTTTAAACAGTGCATAGCCCCTAGTTGAGATAGATAATCATTACTTCTTATGGTAGAGGGATATTGACCATGATATTCTGATGCCCAGAATCTCATGTCTACTTCCATGGATCACTGCAACCATTTAGTGAGGAGCCTCTTAGCATGGTTTACAAATATCTCCAGACAGCTGGAAACCACACGTGACCCATTTCCTTTATACAACTTTAGATGCAGTAGAAATCTGGGATAACTACTGTAATAACCAAAATAGAGAATACTTTTATGTCCCCAATATGTCCTTCATATTGCCTGTTTAATTCAACTTTTCTATCTTGGCAAATCTTGGCAACCACTAAGCTAGTTCCCCTTCCTTTTGTGTCACCTTCCCCGGTTATCACATGAAGAGACTCCTAATATCGTATATCAGTCTGCTTCCACTCACTTATCAGTGTGTACTGGAGATACACCCAAATAGTTTGTTCCTTAAAGGGACTATAGTATTCCATTATGTACACGTACTGTATTTTGCTTCTCCACTCACCAGTTGATTAACATTAGGTTGCTACCTATTAAGGGCATTAGAAATAAAGGCACTGTGGATGGATGTTCAAGTACAGGTTTTAAGAGAACATAACTTTCTGAGTGTTCCTCTATGAGTGGAATTACTGCAGTTTGTTATAAATGGATGTTTAACATTGTGTGAGGAACTCTGTTGTCTGATCTGCACTGCGCTGCGTTCCTGTCAGCAGTGTGAGAATTCCAGTGGCTCTCACCCTCACTAACACAGAGCATTGTCCGTGTATTTGGCTGGAGAGGAAGGTGTCTTGTTTGGTGCTGTCAGTTGGCTGAATTATGACTTCCTGTTTAACCTTTTTAGTACTGGTAGCTCATGGATTTAATAGGAATTGTTTTGCTTTTGTGAATCCAGTTTCTTTTTTAAGAGATTATATGGAATGTACTTTGGCATCATTCTAAGAAATTGTTGCTTACCCTCCAAGGTCACCATGATTTTCTCCTGTGTTTTCAACTAGAAGCTTTGTTTTGTTTTCTTTTGTTTTTAACTTTAGTATTCATATGGGATTTGAAAGTGAAATTTGGTAGCTTGTTAATGGAAGAGGCAAAGGAGAGGTTCTCAGTGTGTGTTCCCTGCTCATCACTTAACTAAGTTAAAAGCTTGAGCTGACATGCAAAAGTAGTTTCATGACTAAAATTAATATAAGTTATAAGTTGCCCGTTAGACATCATTGAATAAGGACAACTTGATCCTTCCAAAGTTAAAAGTCATGCAAGTAGTATCTTATTTCCAAGAATGCACATGATAAGCATAGTTAATTCATGAGCAGACACCTGTTTAAAGCATTATTTTACATGTGTGGATGTTTTTCCTCCACAGACATCTGTGTACCATGAGACTGTCATGTAGGGAACCAGAATCTAGAAGAGGACATCAGTTCTCCTGGGACCAGAGTTATAGATGGTTTTGAACTGCCATGCAGGTGCTCAGGATAGAGCCTGGGTCCCTTAGAAGGGCAGCCTGTGCTGTTGACCACCAAGCCATCTTTCAGACCTCACATTTCTGCTTATAAAATACATTTCTGAAACATAAATCATTCCCTTATAGGTATCCATGTTTTTGTGGAAGACAGATATTGTGTGTAGTAATCTCAGAACTCGAGACATAACCAACGTATGGGTTGCACCCTATTCAGGGGCCACATATCAGATATTCTGCATGTCATCAGATATTTACATTACAATTTATAAAAGCAAAGTTACAGTTATGAAGTAGCAATGAAATAGTTTTATGGTTGGAGTCACCACAACATGAAGAACTTTATTCAAGGGTTGCACATTAGGAAAATTGAGAACCACTGCTCTAGACTGTATTTAGTAAGTGAGGTCTTTTGTTTGCCTTTGCTGATGTAAATGTTAACATTTTTGGCCCTCTGATTTTATACATTTAGTTAAAAGAACCAACCAAGTCAGTGTTACCATCTGTCAATCATCCATGATTTGTATACCCTCCAGGAGAGTAGCCTGTAATGAGATAAAGAAGTTTCTGATTCATATAGCACCAAGGAGCATCGTCAGTGAGGAGCCTGTTATCTATGTCCACAGGGGTAAAGCGTCCCTGACTAAAGTGCTGTTATAGCTTACATTAGATGTCTAGAAATCTAGACATAGATACTTTTTAGTACATTCCAGTGGCCTTCGCTTCCTTTGTGTTAACAAATGGCTTATAGATTTGTCTACTAGCTTTCCAACTTTATTTGCCCTACAGGACTGTTTTTATTAAGTAGGATTCAGCTGTGTTTTCCCAATACTACAACTTATATATAATCCAACCAAACAACCCAAGGAAATTCAGTTGCTTTTCCCATACAAAGTATTAAATATGATATTAAACAATAATTTCCCATTCTTTCTCACTTAATAATACTTGGTAATATTTTGAATTTGCCAGCTTTATACAAGTGGTGATTGACTTAATAATAATCCTTAAAAGAACCAGTGGAGTTGAAGACAACATTCTCTCTCCTTATTCACCTCAAACGAAGTCAAGCAAAGGGAATAGGGAAGAGAAACATTTCTAAAATAATCCCTCTTGCTTAGGCTTAACAATGTGGAACTAAGCACTCCTTGCTATTATTCTTTACTTGGTATTTGATGTCTGGATATCACTATTGCTATGTAGCATTTGAGAGGAAGGTGCCTATATAGGGACACAGTGTGTGTGTGTGTGTGTGTGTGTGTGTGTGTGTGTGTGTGTGTGTGTGTG
>NW_021621192.1:2852060-2858216 GCF_004785775.1 Grammomys surdaster
GTGTGTGTGTGTGTGTGTGTGTGTGTGTGTGTGTGTGTGTGTGTGTGAATTACCTTATGTACATGTATAGTGTATGAATTCATCATTCCAAAATGATCTGGAAGAGAAGACATCCCGTGACTATCAGAACAATTAGACCCATTGTTTCATCAGCGCCTTGCACTTTGTGGGCAGCCACACTGAACACAACCTCTGGCCCAAGGACAAGCCTTGTAAGTACCATGTTAAAACAGAAACAACTGGATTATTCTAGTCTTTCTTCTAGCACTTACTGCTAGTTAGCAGTCCACAAGGATCAAGTCATCTTGTCCTTCACTTGGTTTCCTGGATTGTGGGATGTAGGAACTCTATTAAGTGGTCTTTAAAGTGTCACCCAGCTGTGAACAAACACTGAGAGAGGAGATTCCTGCTCCAGCCATCTTTCCCTCAGTCTAGCTGCATGCAGCCACAGTCACCCCTACAGGTTCTCAGTGTTCGCTGCTCACTCTCCATGGCAGCCTGCCTGAGCACCATCTTTCTGTGCTGTACTTGTTCCATGGCAGTTGTGCCTGGACTGTGAAATACTGCATGAGTACTTCTTCCGGTAAGGCCCTGCCCCTTCATCCACTTGGGCCCCCAGGCAGCTGTTTGCTATTGGCTCTCCCTCCCCCAAGAGCCACATTTAATTGTCCAGCTCCTCTAAGTCTTTAAGATAGTCCAGGGAACATTAGCTCACTAAGAATAATTGAAAACACCTTGTAGAATAGGGCAGCTGGGGATGCAAGCATGGGATTCAGTCAGGCTGATCAGAGTAAGGGAAGAAGTTATTCATCTACCTTGTAACATTTTTCCAATAAATTTACACAAGCAGTTCTGGAAGCACAGTATGGAAGAATGATAGGGCCATGGACAAGTGTGACTTACCTGGCCCTGGTGATTTCCTCACTCCCATCCCCCACCATAAAACACACACACACACACACACACACACACACACACACACCCCTCTGAGCTCTTTGCTGCACCAGCCTCTGGCTTTACAAGGCCCCACAGAGCATCCTGTTACATCTCCTCTCGGGTATTTCCCTTTGACCTTAGGCCAGTCCTAGCATGAGATGTGTCAAAGAGAAAAACATTCTGTGTGAAGAAGCCTACTCAAGCACTAAGGGAACCTACTCAGTGAACTGCAGGAGTTTATACTCTGCTGCTCTCCTAGGAGGTCCCTATAGGTATGCCAGTGGGAACGGGCAGACCACGCAAGCATCATGCTGTCTCTAAATGCACCAGAGCTCCCTTGCTTCCTTCCATCCCACGTAAGCTATGCTATATTTTAGGAAAACTTGAACTTAGCATATAACTGTGTGTGTGTGTGTCTGCTCCCTCCCATGTATTAGTCATGTGTGTTATTACTGTGACACAATATCTGACAAGAGCAACTTATGGACCGGCTTATTTGGATTCAGAGTTGAAGGCACAGCCAATCTTAGTAGGAAAGTCACGGGACCAGGAAATAAAGGCAGCACCATCAGTCGGAAAACAGAGAGCAATGAATGCTTTTCATTCAAGGGAGAAGCAGTGTGGAATGCAATGTAGCAAAGAAAGAGCATCCCGCTTTAGAAGTGTTATTTATCTTCCAAGCAGTAAACACTGGACATTACTCTATCACTAAGATTATAGCCATGGTCTAACAGAAATGTCTGACATACACTGAAAACATACCAACTCCTCAGCTTTCCAGAAGCTTGTGTTTGAACTGAAGATAACATCTGAAATTCCTGTTTCTGCCGTCCTCTGGGAGGGAATTAAAACAATCCTGGAACTCTAATTGTTTCCTACAGTACCAGAAGCATAAGTAACTCGTTGTTCTAGACACTTTTCTTCAGAGAGGATTCCTCACTTGCTGTTCTCGTTCCATGTCAAACTTGGGCTAAGGCAGTGCAGCATGGAAATTAAGAGCTCTGGTTGTGAGACCAGATACCCAGGTTAGAGCCTTAATCGTGACTTTTTCTAACTCTGTGTGCTAGACTACGCTGATTGATTTTCTGCATCTTAGTTTGTTTTCCACATCTGAAAAGTGAGTATGAAGGTATCAACATCTTCCTCCTGGTCATGATTAGTGATCTTCAAATGAATGCACTCCCAAAAGCTAGTGGAAAAACCAACTACTTGAACATTTTAAAGTTGGATTTAAAGATTTTCATCATTGGTTTTAATATGTATTTTCATTAGTAGGCAGTAGAGCACGGTAAGTATTCTGTAACATGGCTTAGTAAAAATTGGTTGTGGCTGAAATAGCTCCTACTCTGGCAGAAGACGTTTCTAATTAAACATGGGATGGAGAGTAGAAGGATGAAGTTCAAGAAGGAAAAGACAGCTTGCTTTAATAGCACTTCATATAATAGCCCTTGATTGCTTAAAAAATCTTGAGATTCATCTCCACATATCCTGAAACCAATAGCATTTCTACTGGTAACATGTTTGAATTCTAGGAAATTTGCATACTCTGAGACAGTAATGTGCAAGACATATTAAGATTTGCATTTTGATATATTTATTTTATAAAATGAAATAATTTAATGTCTCAGTAGATTAGAATTGGCCTTCTAGTAAGATGGGAAAGCAATATGAAGATTGATAGATTCTTGGACAGTAAAAAAACTAGGATCCAGATAGAAGTTAAGGTCTGAAGAATGGTTCTGCAGACATCTTTTCTGTGCACTTCTTGCAAACATTGGCATGCTGATGTACATCCCCTAGTTTGAAAGTCACAGGAAGGAAATTATGTGTCAAGGTAGTTAATTCTTTAGGACAATGCCTAAGATACAGTAAACACTGAGCAAAAAAAAATGTATTATGTTACTATAGTAGTTCTGCAATTCAAACATAATTATACACACATTTTGAGTTCCTATCTTGTCCCTACTACCTATCCACATTTGCTGTCCTTCAGTATCAGTGAAGGATTAGGAAAGTGCCTTAGCTCTATAGAAAACCCAATGGTTTCATCATGCGACAGAAGAACTCCAGATAGGACTGCTGAGACTGTCCTTTCTTTTCACATCCATGTTTATGATGTTCTACCTAGGACAACAAGGAACTAGAACCAACAGAGATGCCCATCCACAGACAAATCAGTATATACAAAACAGAATACCTCTCAGCTATAAAGAAAAATGAAACGTGGGAAACTGAGTGGCTCTGGAAAATATAATGTTAAATGAAATGACACAGACTCAGAAAGAAAACAGTGACATGTTCTCCTTCATCTATGGACTTTAGTTTGTAGTGTATACATGAAAATAGATACTCGTGTGGGGTATAGTGAAGCATTAGAAAGAGAAGAGGCCAAGAAAGGATCCTAAGTGGTAAGGAACAACAAAATGTAGATGAAAGGAGTCGGGAAAGAGGGGACAGAGCTCTTGTTTTCCAATTACAGTTGTGTTATTCCCCCCCGCCCCCCCCAACATGAACAAGTGAGTTCAACTTTCTGTTATTGAAATAGATAAGCCATTAAATAAACAAAACAACTTTAAAAAGTCATAATTTCCTAGAAGTCTTCAGCATATGTAGTTTTAGAGTCTTACCATGAAAGCAAACCATTGACTAGAGTCTCTTTTAGAAATGACTTCCTTAAACTAGGAAAAAAAAAACATCGTAAAGATTACAGATGATAAGACTGTACCTTGCCTGCAATTAGATAGGTTGTAAATCAAATTCTGCCTAAGGCTATGCTGGATCTGCCGGAAGAGGATGCAGAAGCTGCCATTAAGAAGCACTGTTTTCCTTCACAAGTTAAAAATAATTCATTATGTATTAAAAAGTTTTCAAAGTGTCATTCTGTGAATTTTATCAATCCAAGATTGAATTATTGAATTATCATTCAAAGTGTATGATTTTGTTTCTAAATTTTTCATGTATTTACTTGGGAGAGGGAACATACATGCTGCTGCACACATTTGGATATCATGCTACTGCACACATGTGGATCTCAAAGGACAGCGTGTGGGAGTCACTTCTCCCCTAAAGTAATAGAAAAATCCCAGTGAGCCTCAAAGTCAGATGGGAAAAAGACCTCAACGGTGGTCCATCTGAGCCACCTTCAGGAAACCATTCAACTTTTCTCATATTACACAGGAAAAAAAAAGCAATAATACTTCTACCCACCTACAGTTATATTAAAGTAGTGAGTAGGGAAGAAAATTTAAGCTCAAAATACTTGTTTTTCATTCCAAAAATCCCTTTATAAATGTCCACATTGTACCACATTGCTAGACTCTGTCCTAGCAAAAAGAATAAAGAGCCAAATAAAATTGTTTCTATCTATGGAGACACGGTTTACCAAGATGAGCTAGGTGTGTGAACCACTTCCTTAAATACAGTGGAATGTATTAAGAGCACAAAGGCAGAAGCTCCCCGTATGCCCAGCTGGAGGACTGGGTTGTTGAGGTTGAGAAACCTGAAGCCTAAGTGTTATGAAGACCATCCGTGTTCAGATTGCTGTTTGCCCCATCAGAAAGGGAATTAGGAAGGGAAACACAGTGCCAGTTGCCAGTCCTTCTTACATAAGGAATGGCGGAGTGTCAGAATTGAGGACCAATCCAGTAGGGCATGGATACTTGGCTCAGCCCTTGAGAGAAGAGACATGGTGACACAATCCTGGAAAGGAAAGCTCTGGAGGCAAGGGAAGCGGGAAGCGCAGCTTTGGAAGAATTCTGTCAGCTCAGGATTGAACGAGGGCTCCATGACCCCGGGGATAGCCTCTTTAAGAGGTTGAAAGGTTGTATTTCCTTGGGGAGGGTTGGACAGGAAGTGGAACAGGAGATGTGCTGTATCTAAGACAGGTATACATTCGAGGGGCTGATAATAGCAGTGTGGCTCATTTTAGATATTTAATCAACAGACTGCATGGAGTAATTACTGTTGTGTGGACTTTACAGGTTGTAAGGCCACAGAGAGACCATTACTTCAGGAAGTCCATTTTAAATCACTGACCCCAGATCAGCCTGGTGGCAGAGCTGTGCTTTTATGGTATACTATGTGCTTTCAGAGAGATTGGAGAGCGCTCAGAGGAAAGGTAGAGAAGCCAGGAAGAATGGGGGCAAATGCACGTAGATAACATTGGGAGGACAGTAGATGGGACTGTTGGCCTAAGTGTGGTTTAGAATGCCCAGGTTGTAAAAACCAAGATTGTTTATCTGTGGCCAAGGCCTGTCAAGGTTAATTATTGCTCTGTTGTAGGCTCGAGTGTAGCCTCTGTGGAGAGGGCATTCTGATGCCAGCCGGAGAGAATTCTCCCAGTTAGCAAAGAGATCAGCTTTCCCTGGCTCTTCATTCCTGGCAGCGTGGTCGGCTAAGGTTCACCTTACATCTATGCCAGTTAGTCCAATACATGGAGAGCAGAGAAAGAAGTGTGGACAGGGCTGGCATCCAACCTGAGTGTGGGGTGAGAGTGCACTAGAGACAGTGACTAGAAGACATGGTGGGCTGGTACACACATGATACACACATGTGTCAGCCTTTCCTGGTCACAGGTTGCAGTCTGAAGTAGCTGTCCTGCAGAGACTGGAAAAAACCTGTTTCTTACTTCCTGGCCAGTCAACCACAGTGCCCTGCTTCCTTTCAGAGGCATCGTCAGCACGTCCAGCTGGAGAGCATCTCTCACTGTCTGGTAGCAGGTAGCCAGCTAAGGGCACAAGCAGGACCAGAGCTCCCTGGAAGGAAGCTTTGCTATTTGAGAAGAGATGATCTGCTGGTTCAGCAAGGTAAAGGTGGCCTAGGTCAAGAGAAGCAGGCTAAAAACAGTAAAGGGTGGACAGCTGATAGAGTTCATTTTCACAGCCTCTGTCTTACTGGGTATGCCTACCGGCACCCATGATTGTAGAGCAAATAAATACATCCTTCAAGATACTACATGTGCTCTCTTGACCCGTTCTATCACAGGAGGCCTGCAGTACTGGGTGGATAAACAGATGCCCTCAGAAACAACCTAGTGAGCAGGAGCAGAGAAAAGGGAAAGTAGGTCGCCTTCGCCTTTATTTGCAGCTGTGTGTAATGTCATATGCCTATAATACCAACAGTCATGAAACTGGACCAGAACAGCAGTAGTTCAAAGCTAGCAGGAGCTACATTTTGAGATCTTCTCAAAAAGGGAGGAAACGGGGGGGGGGGGGGGGGGGG
>NW_021621192.1:2858316-2875070 GCF_004785775.1 Grammomys surdaster
GAAATCCGTGTGTGTGTGTGTGTGTGTGTGTGTGTGTGTGTGTGTGTGTGTGTGTGTGTGGTATGTGTGTATGAGAGCAGGGAGAACTAGTACTGCTTATTGCACTTATGTGTTATGTAAACATTCTCCCGCTTAGGTCTGCCCCCAGACACTTTATACTATATTTTGAAACAAACTCTCACTGTTACTCTGACAGAACTCAGACTTTCAATCCTCTGCCTCCAGAAGTATCTGAGGTTGCAGGGCTGTGTTCCCAGGCCTAGTGTCTGCCTTCAAATCAACCCAGAATTTTTCCATACCTTTCCTGTGACCTGGTTAATATTCCTTATTATCATTTTAATGAAAAATAATTTTACATCATGGTTTGCATTCCGTAACTACTCAATACTTCTGTGAACATCCTCACCCGTGGACAGATACGCCTCTATTCATCTGCTTTGTTCCTAGCTACTAAAGATAGAAATTTGCAAGTCCACTTTTCTCCTTTGGGGAATATGACAGATTATTACTTTTTAAGTATATTTATATTCTATTACACTATGTGGGGCAAAGGGGTAATGAATGGATACACACCACAGTGATTATGTGACTGTTAGAAGACAGCTCTTGGGAGTTGTTTCTCTCCTTCCACCATGTGTGTCCCAGGGATCAAACTCAAGTCATCAGGTTTGGTGACA
Source organism: Grammomys surdaster (assembly GCF_004785775.1). Taxonomy (NCBI): domain Eukaryota; kingdom Metazoa; phylum Chordata; class Mammalia; order Rodentia; family Muridae; genus Grammomys; species Grammomys surdaster. The sequence continues at coordinate 2,858,994 of NW_021621192.1, forward strand.
GGAGCCATTACTCCAGTCATTTTCCTGGCCTCTAGAGTATATTATGTTTAAAGTGCTTTGTAATATTTCAAGTGTGTATATAATGGGGGTGAGATTCTTCTGTTTAGGAGATATTGCTAAGTCTTCTTATGAAAAATAGTCTTTCTATCTCCTGCCAAGCTCTGCCAGGACTGAGCCAGTTGGCAAGAGCAGTTTAGAGGACAAAGCAATGTCATACCCTCTGTTCCGGCCTACAGATGCTGATGGAGGAAGAAAGAGTGTGTGGTGAAGGCTCTCCATGCCGGGTGCTGTTAAAAAAAAAAAAAAAAAAAAAAGCAGACCAGCTGACATGGGCACAGACTGGAGCACCTTCCTCAAAGTTTATATATTCCTGTGCACCCTGTAGTCCAGGCCAGGTGTCTTTAAAAGGAAGCTGTTGATTTGAAGTTTCACCAAATAAACAGAGGAATCAAGCCCTTCTTTAGGGCTGCTTTGACCATGGGGAGGGCAGCAACTCAGGACTAAGGAAGAGTCAGGATTGGCCAGAATTTGGATCCCTAAGTTTGGGGCAGAACAGTGATCTAGGCAAAGCCACTCCGTTCTAATGACTGTGTTGCTCCTCCGGAGACTGCCATGCACATAAACTGGTGGCAGCTGCTCCATGCAGCGTAAGGCTGAATGTGTGACTAAAGAGAGGTTTATTCTTTGTGTGCATGCTTGCATGTGCAAGTGCGTGTATTTGTGAGATAATCAGATCCCCTCCCCCCCATGGAAGTTGGATGTGATGATTTTATAGATAACACCAACTATTCTTAGCTTTGAGTCAGAACAAACCAGCCCTGGGGAAGTTCAAACAAGAAAACATTTGGATTTAGCATAACTAGCCTCCTGCAATTCGAATACGTGCCGCATTAAGATGATCCCACAGGAAAGTCTATACCTGTAGGTAGCGTTTTCAGTGAACCAGCTGACCTTCATGAGATAGCCTTATTACTAAAGAGAATCAAAAGCCCGGTTCTGCCAAGCTGACCAACAACTCATTTCCCCAGCCCTAAGTAAAGAGGTTCTCAATTAGCTGAAGTAGCTATTTACATCCCTAATTTCCCTATGTGACCAGAGCCCATGTCACCAAATTGGGATGTCTAGTCATTTCGAAGAGGCAGCTTCTCATTTCTCTGCAGTAAAAGCAGCTCTTTCTCCAGGGTTCCTGCCACAATCATGGTACAGCTGGGGGCTACAGAGCATCTCCCTCAGGCAAAGCACTGAGATGCCTGGCTGGAGGTTCCGTTGCTGGTTGACTGTCACTGACCTCTGCCTGAAGCAAGAAAAGGGGCCAGGATGACATAGCTGTGGTCACCTACAGCCTGTTAACTGCATCATTAGTCTTTATTTGTTTACTCAAGAACTCTGAGCAGCTTTTCTTAACAAGAAATTCAAACCACATTTTGTGTGAGATAGTCCAGAGAGTTGTAGCAATGTGGTTCCCATTTTGTAAACTTTTAAATGAAACTGTTCGCAGCTCACATCTTTGTTTAAAGAACAAGGACTTGAAACACAGACCTGTGTTCTCAAGACCAGAAAGACAGTGACCAAGGCAGAGAGGAATCCTGGGTAGAGCCACCAACCAAAGCTTGCTTTGCATCACCAGGAATTCAAAGTTCGTGTGAAGGCCTCTTCCAGTTGTGAGGACTGCTGGTGAATTTGGCACTGTTGCGGTTATAATTTACACCAGTGTTTCTACTTCTGTTGTTTCTTCTCTCTGTAACTGGAAAACCTCACCAGGGCTCATTGCAGTCTTTCTGCTAACATGTCGGCCTTCGCTAGGCTTCCTCCCCAACTCAGTTTATGTCTGCCCGGCTCTCTGCTTGCAACTTACAGTAGTTAGCTGTGGCACTGTGCTCTTATTTATGCCTTAGAAAACATTTCCTAAGCATTCCTATAAAAGCATGCTGATATTTATGCCTCCATCAGCTTTTCGATACAATTTGCAAAGGTTATTTGGTAGATAATATGATTCTTCCAGGAAGTGAAGTTGAAATTATCTGTAAAGTGATACATCCAGTTCCTGAACCCATGAAACACAAGTTAAGGAATTTAGACTAATACCTTTAGACATATATTTTTGAAAAGTAGGTCGTCTTCCCTGAAATCCATTCTCTTTTGGATTAAATATATTTCATATCTAGCAATTTTGTAGTTTCCAAGAAAGATTATGGCTAAAATGTTGACTAATTCTAGGGCAAAGGGAATTTTAGGCTTAATAATCATGTAACGGGGGAGTTGAGGGACTCTGAGATTAACCAGATCTAACCTAAAACATAGCATTGCTCATGTACCCTTTAAGCAGCCCTGACAAGGTATTTCCTGGAGATTAATGACAGTCTGAGTTAATGGGCTGAAGGAGGGCTATTAATCCCTTGCACAAAAGGTAGTTCTCAAAGTAGAAATGAGAAACAACCGCTGGGTCAAGGGCACTGGATCCCAGGAGATGTCTCAGAAGATCAGTTACTTTCCGGAAGGCCGTCCTAACTACTGTTCTCAGCCGCTTCTCCACAGGGCAGAGCTCAGCCTCCGGCTGTCGCCAGCCTGGCACGCAAGGAGTGTTTTGTAACTTGTTCATAATCTTTCCTTTCATCAGACAGACCTTTTTATTTTTAATAAATAACTACATCTTCCCACTGAGAACTCAACAATGCTGTCATCTTAGAGGGCATCCTTCACAGGCACCTTTTACCATCACAAACGTGATAGATGGGCGGAGCTGTGTTTAGGAATCAAGAAACCAAGGCAAACAATTCTACAAAATAGTTCTATGTGCTACGCATAAGGTGCACAGGAGAATCTGAAATGTGAATGGTTGGGTGGGGTTGATGGAGCAATCAAACAGACATGACACCAATAAATCAGATGAACAAATTATATGTTTGCAGGTAAAAAAAAAAAAATCAGACTAAACTTCCACAGACTCCAGACCAGCCTAGGCTTGACTAATTTTGAGTGTATGCTAATCTAGCCAGGTTTGGTAATCTCAGGATTAGGCAAGGTATAATATTAATATTACCTCCTAAAAAAAGAAAGTCTCTTAGATGCCAGAAAAGCATAGAAACAGGTAGGTAGGTAGGTAGGTAGATAGATAGATAGATAGATAGATAGATAGATAGATAGATAGATAGATATAGATATAAAATCAGATGTTTCACTAAGAAACTCCTTGGCGTCTATAGAACAGTTGATATCTGCAGACCATCTGCCTTCATGCATGCGTTTTTCTGTTAGCGTGTGTTTCTGGTAAGGGTTTCAGGATCCAGGCGCTTGCCTCCTTTCCCTGGGTGACATGCTGCTCACATTTCCCCTTGTGCATCAGCTTCCCTGGGAATCTAGAAAACACTTTATACCCCATTCAATGCATAAAGTTGTTCTCACCTGAGACTCTGATGGTTGCAATATACTTACATATATTTGAAACAATTATATTATTTTTCTGCTTAGAAAATATTTATAATTCTGCTGATTAATAAGACAATAGACCATTGCAAAGGGAAACTAAGAAAAAATGTTTTCTGGCCAATTAAGTAAAAAGTACAAATACAAAAGTTCCATTAGAATAGTGACCAGACAGGGAGAGGCAGACCGGTTGTTAAACTGCTTACTGCTCCTACAGAGGATACAGGTTCAATACCCAGCACCCACAGACAGCTCACAACCACCTCCAGTTCCAGAGGATCTGATAGGCACACACACACACACACACACGTCCCAAATGATGACATGTATCTTGCCACTAACAGGTATCTGATCTAATGATGAAAGCTGTCATCCTCTGGATTTAGAGACAGACCAGAATTTGTAGTTACCTGTTCAAACTGGTAGTGGTGCTACTGTTACAGCAATGCATGTGCAGATGAAGATCGTTATATTATTCCATACTATTAAATAATTCTTACTTTATATGCACTTAGTTATGAAGTTGCCTAGTATAAAGGAACTATGCAGATGTATTTGGAGACATAACTAAATTATGTGCCAAGATAACTAGATTATTTAGGTCAATTGCAGCCTTGAGATTTTATCTAGGAACTTAACTAAGTGCACGGTGTGTGTGTGGGGGGGGGGTGTTGAGTTGAAGTTCCCCTTCCTTCAGTAGGCACACTGCTTTCTTTGGACACTTCATTGGGCACACTGCTTTCTTTGGACACTTCATTGGTAGTGAAATGTCCTGGTCACTTTGCTTACTCTGGGAACAACAGCCCCACTATGATTTGAACTGGTGTTTTCCATGTACTGTTTGGCAGGTATTTAATGCATCTGCACACCCTTTGTGAAACCTGACCCACTTATTAAGTGATGAGATAGTGAAGCTTGTGACCTTGTGTGTACAAATGCTGTCTTTCTGAGTAAGAAAAGAACTGAATAAAACCTGTGGCTATGGCAGTACCTTGTTTCAAAAGGAGTAATTTAACAATCCGGCACTGACAGCCTTCTGAGGTAGCATTACTTAAATAATGACTGCTGGACAGGAAGAGTCTTTTCCTATTCTGGAATAAATTGAACACATTTGAGATTTTTGCTGTCTATTCAGAACCCTCTGGGCTGTGAGGCTGTAAATTATCACCTTTTTGAGTATGTAACTCCATTATACAATTTAAATTTTATGGCAGAAGTGAGCAAGAAAATGATAATTTTTTTTAATCTAACTTCCATAAAACCAGAGATTCTCAAAGGAAAGAAAAGGATATTTCTGTTCTTTAACATTAATCAAGGAAATTTCAGGTTTGTTTTTAAGAGTTGGCTTCCTGGAGATTTTCTTAGTGCCCCAAACATGAAATTTTGCTTTCTAAACTCATACCTGTTGGCAGGTGCATAGAGTCTGGAGCCTTGGTCATAATTTAGGGTCCAAAGCAAGCACTGTTCATGTGCTTCACTGACCACCCAGCGCTTCTTCAGATGGTTCAGAAAATCTAGACTTTTGTTTGTGTGTTCTATAGCATATACCATTAATCAGCTTCTCAGAAGAGCCTAGTAAATCATATATTCATACTGGACTACTTAGTCCCAAACTATGGATAGCATCATGATAGTTTTCTATATTAGCAATGGTGGTAATGCTGGCGCCTGATTATTAAGTACTTTTATGCCATATATGCTCACTGCCTTCTGTCTCCCCTTTATTTCTCTCAGCAAAGGCAGGTTTAGTTATAATCTCCATTTCGTAGTTCAGAAAACTGAAGCCTTTGAGGTTAAGTAGTTGTTGAAGCTGGAACAGAACTGAAGTGGGAAGCCAGAGCTGCCATCTGGGAGAGTCCACGCTCCCAGGCATCATACGCTACGATGATGAACTCACCCATGTACTGATTTCATTCTGATTTTGATTTTGTGTGGCATTCATATATTTTCAACTCAAACAGTCCTTTCTCTGTTCTAATGGTTGGGCATGGCTCCATATCTGGATGCTAATATGTTACAATTCCAAGATCAACAGCAGACTATAGGATCAAGAATAGTGTTTGGCACATCATTTGTTTGTAACATAAGTAAGCAAAGGAACAAGCATACCCTTCCAGGCTTGGCTAGGGCCTTCTTTTGTGATATCCCTACAACGAGTACAGTGTGTGGTATTAGTGGCTACAACATTGGTGGTTTTGATCTTCATAGATGAGTCAGGCATGTAGTAATGTCTGGCTAGGAAAATCAGATCAAATTTATTTGTGGCTGTTTTTGAGAACCCAGCAGCCTTTGGCCAATTTCTTAACAGGAGAGCAGCGACTTGAAGAAAACATTTTGCATAGATCTTTGCCCCAGGATTTTTTCATTGGACCGTGTTTTATAAGTCAGTACTACACCAAAAGTATTTCAAGTTGAATTTCTCTAAAGGTTGATAAATTTTACTATCTCTTAAAAACACTGGCAAATTTCTCTGCCTCAGTTTCCTCTGCCTCGGTTCTTCATCTGAGAACAAGGTGGGTAAACGTCATTAGACATTTTTCAAAAACTCTTTTTCCTTTGTTTTAGGGGTGTGGGGATAGAGGGAGGGAGCGAGATATCTGACTTTTCCTTTTTCTTCTTTATTGATTCTTTCTGGATTTCACATCATGCACCCCAGGTCCAGTCATCTCCCCTTACCTACATATTCACCCTCTGCCCTTGCAACCACCACCACAAGAAATAAATAAACATTTAAAAATTAAAAATAAAAAACAACAACAAAACCACCTCAGCATGGAAGCTGTACTGTGTCACACTGTGTTCCAGGTCTTTATTTGGAAATATTCATTGCAATGAGTGATTGGTTTGATTCAAAGCTTCTGGTTTCTGCTACACGATCAATACTACATCCTCACCAGAAATCCTCTGAGATATCATAATATTGCCGAGTGTCATGGAGATCCTGCAGCTTTGGATCTGCAGGATCGCCCCTTTCACGTGCTTTAGCAGTTCACAGAAAGGGTAAATGTTGGGATGGGCCAACTCACAGCCTTCAATCTGGGCATGAGTGGTAACTGGGTTGGTCATCTCACAAGCTCTCCAGCACAGCCCCAGGTAGCTCACCTGATGCCAGCTCTCCCGCTCTCATGCCCTGGGAGCTCTGCTATCCTATCCAGGTGAGATGCTGGGGCCATTCTCCCTAGTACTGCAGCTGATGAGGAACAGGGCCAGCTCTCCTACTCCATGACCCTGGGGCTAGCTCTCCTGCCTGCTACAGGTGGCCAGCAGGGTGTGGGGGTGTCTCCCTCACCCACACCACCTCACAGCAAATAAGTGGTGTGGCCAGCTCTCCTATAATCATGCCCTCAGGGCCAGCTTACCTGTACCATGCCACCAGGACCAGCTTTACTATGCTTCCCAGGTAGGGTACAGGGTCTGGTCTGCTCTCCTGAGAGCTACAGCCAAGGATGGATGTTGCCATCCCTGCACAGCCCTCAGACGTCAACATGTTCCCAGGCAGCAGCCCAAAGTAGGGAAGTCCAAATGGTCTTTGGTGGTAATATGAGCCATAGACATCTACACCTGCTGCTGGAGCCATGGACCCAGGCATGTCCCTTACTGGCAGCACAGGCTGGACGTCACCATGATCTCAGGTGGCAGTGCAGGCTCCTCACATCAGGCTCCTCTCCACCGTCTGGTCTCCAGTTCCACCTCTCTTCATAGTGCACAAACCATTCAGCTTCTCTCCCATCTCTCCACCACGTTTGCACATCGTAGTGTCTCCCAGTGCAGGGGGACATGTGGCAGGTGTGTGCGCCTCTGAGTGCCTTCCACCTGCCCTTGCAGCATGAGGTGGATGGACTGGATCCTGGCTTCTCTCAGTTAAGTTTTTTTTATATATATGTATGGTGTATTACCTATATGAATGTCTGTGTTCCACATGCACACAGTGCCTGCAGAGGTCAGAACAGGGTGCTGGATCCATGGAACTAGCATTACAGGTGGTTATAAGCTGCCATGTATGCTCTGGGATCTGAACTCTGGATCTTCTGTAAGAGCAAGCTACCAAACCATCCCTCCAGCCCCCTAACTTTTCTTCAAATGAAAACAAACCCGTTCAAGAACTCCATTGTATTAACACCAAAGCAAGAATATGACGTTTGAAGCTTAAGGCAGAAAGCTCTCTGTATTCAGTCATACAGATCTTTAAGATATACTTTGCCAACAGTAAGATTTACCCTTCAGATCACGTTTGATTCTGTAAATCCTGACAAACACAGGAGATCACAGATGCCACCATTACAGTCAAGACCTACAGAAGTTCCATCACCCCAAAACAGCCCCTCTCACCCCTTTACAGAAACTGTTCCACTAGATCCTAAAGCTAGCAGTCACTGATCTGCTTTCTGTCCCTGTATTTTTTCATTTGCTACAATGCTGTATAATTGCACTTACTCAGGGTGTGGCTTCTTGAGTCTAGATTGTTTCCCTTAGCCTAGTGCAGCTGGGATTTGTCCATGTTGCTGTATTATTAGTGCTATACAGTAATTCATCCTGAAGCTGTACTGTAGCTTGATTATTCATTCACCAGTAGAAGGGTGAATTGTTTCAAGTTTGAGTCAATTACAGTGAAACTGCTAGAAACATGACTACTCAGTCATATGCTAGTTGGCTGTTAGGTTAGAAAGCATTAAATTCAAGAATCACTGGGGAAGGAAATGGCTATTCTATTCTGCAGCAACAAACACACTTGTAACCATCAGGGTTCTACATGCCTGTTATCCCAACACTCAGGTGGCTGAGGCAGGAGGATCATGTGTTTCAGGCCAGCCTGGAAGTCCCTGCCTCAAAAAAACATCTCTCAAAACGTTTGGTTTGTCTCCCTCACCACACTCACAAATGCAATCAAGAATTGAGTCCTTAATAACCTCCCTCCAGAACCACTCTTGCAAGTGTTGGTGGCTGTGTGCGTTCTTGCTGGAAGACTAGTTCCCAAAGTAGCATAGCTTCCATGCCCGTTTTCCCATTCACTCCTACAACCCCACATGGCCTGTACCAACAGCGTTTGTCCTCCCTCACTTTCGGAATTCACATGATCTTATGTGTCTACCTCTCACCAGCAGGGAGAGCGGCAGGGATTTGGGGGGTGGGGGGGTGAGGGGGCATCCCATTTAGCAGTAGTGTTATTTGCCACTCAAAATTTTAATTATGAAGGAAGGCTCCCTGCAAAGTGTGGCTTTTCTTTGGACTCATGCCTAAATGTGGCTCATCTTACAGAGGCCAGCTCTACTATATGCAGATTGGTTGGGCCAAGTACACAGAATATCATCCCAACATGACTTAATATAGTATGACTTATTAATATATATTATTGGGGCCACTAATGTCACTTACTGCAGTCATCATCACTGGAACCATCAGTGTCATCTAATGTAGCTGATGTCAGTTAGGCTAAGAACAATCACTCCCAGCACTTAGGTGCTGGGATAACAGGCATGTACCACCACGATGGCTAGAAGAAATTGTGTTTGTTGAGGCAGAATAGAATAGCCATTTCCTTCCTCAGTGATTCTTGAATTTGATGCTTTCTAACCTAACAGCCAACTAGCATATGACTGAGTAGTAATATTTCTTGTAGTTTCATTTGTAATTGCCTCAAACTTCAATTACACACACACACACAATTAATATGATTTAGCAGGTTATATAACAACCTATGCTGGTCTGGAAACTTGCTCATCTGCTACAACATAGACCAGAAATTGATGTAAGCATTTAGGAGCTTTTACAACAGTTTGACATTACTATAGAATCTTAGCCTGTGATCCTCGTTTAAAAAAAAAAAATTATTATAGTCAATGATAAATCAATGGACCAGGACAAAATTTTTGTTTTATGCCACTGGTAGGTGAAAAGCACAGATATGATATGCTTTTCAAATGCTAACTTACAAACAAGTCTCAAAATGTAGACTCAGTTCTAGGGTGGAGCCTGTTATTCTGTGTATCAGTGATACCTGCACGGATCATCTGCCAGCAGACTTGAGGAGTGGCAACTCAGAGGACTTTACACTTTATGTAAACATTGTCTTTGTTTAGTTGGTTTAAGCATACATCCAAGTTTAGTAAGTGTTCCACGAACGGCATCAAGAGAGAGGCTCTATAAGGTGGAGCCTTGCTTTGGGTTGTTGTCAGTGAGAAGCCGGGCCCACTTAGCCTGCTGTGTACGACATGTTATTGTCAGTCCCTCTGATTGACAGGGACCAGGGAGCTCAGTACATAGATGGTTGACCGAATACCAACCGACCTGTCTAACTGAAGTAGGAGACTGCTTGTATACAATATTCTAGGATATGGACCAGTGTGCCTCATTTCTTATAAATGAATGAGTCCTTTACATCAAACTTCTGCAACTTGATCCTGTCAGAGAAAGCCCCACCTCCCAGGAAACTCTTCAATCCTGGGTATGTGCACGTTGTTGAGTACCTATTTCTTTTTTTTTTTTTCTTTTTTTGCCCAAGCATTAGATGTCACCATATCTTTTTGTTGAATCTCCTAAGTAGCATGAATCGATCTTTTGAACTGATGGAATAGACAGCTCTGATTTGGGTGCATGCACATGTAGGACACTTGCAGTAGGTGGGACAGGGGGTGGGGAACCTGTATTTTAGAAAAATTTACAGATACTAGGCTTAAGACAACTTGGAAAAATTTTGCTTTACTTTGCTTTGCCTTGCTTCCTTTCTTTCCACTCTGTACCTTTAAGTAGAGGCACGATTCACAGAGGATAAACTCTTCCTATCTCTAAAAGTTCAAATGGTAAGTCACAGTTCTATATTGTCACACAGCCCCATTTGCCTTATGGTGTCCTCAACAGTCATGAGAAATAGAACATAAAGGATACTCTTAATGGGCATTAGCACAAATACTTAAACACTATACTAATTCAAGCCAAATTTTATAGATCTGTTGTGTAATAGAACTAAAATTTGTCCAAACAAAAAAAAATACAGTAGAAATGACTGGTACTTTAAAATAAGTTCTAAATAATATTAATTAGATTCAAAGAATAACTTTCTGTCTTTTGTTTGTTTGATGTGAAATAGTCTCCCTCAAGACTCAGGATGTCTTGGAGCTCCAAGACTTCACAAGTCTGGTCTTTATTTCATGCCTCCCCCAATGTGAACTGATTTATGTTTTAATTGTAAAAAAAAAAAAAATAGAATAATAAGAATCTTTTTTAATGCTGAACTATTAACTATACCTGCTTAGGACCTAAAACTGAAGTGGAAAACATACGGCTTAACCCCACATGCTCCCTGATCAAGTGCAGAGTTCCCTAAAATAGCTTCATGTGGAGATATGAGGAGCAGCTGGTGTCACTGGTGTCCCCAGGAGCAAGCTGGCAGGGTCACACCGCTGTACAGACAGTCCTGTCTCTCTCAGGACCAGGTGCAGAAGCTCCAAGAGATGCACAGAAGCAGCTCCACTTTATTATACTGCCTTCATTATATTTGTTATGCAATTAGTAATTAACTATATTATTTATATTATTATAAATATGAACTCCTAATTCCAGTTTTGTGGCCATGACACCCCTAGATCCATCTTGATGATCTGGCATCTCCGTTCTCACCCACAAACTGGTTAGAAATTCATCAAAAAAGAATTAATAAAAGTACAAAAAAGGAGGAAGGAAGAAAGGAAACGCCGAATGAAGTCTGGAGACTTGGTCACAGTTAACAGTAGATAGTACTGGTTCTACGTGGTACCGGACACATAATTCTCTGCAGTAGTTACCAGCTGTGGTAGTGTCTGAAGGTATTTTCTTCACAGGGCAGAGACATTTAAATGGACTAACCGAGGAAGCTGGGTGAGCGGGAAAGTTCATCTCAGCTTCCTAGCCTCAGGAGCAGTGGGTCAGGCCCCTCCCATTTCCATGCCCTCCCACCATCATGGCTGATTCCTTAAACGTCAAGCCAAAATAAATACTTCCCTTAAGTTTTTTCCATCAGGTAATTTGTGACAAGGAAAGTAACGAATACAGCAGCAGGTCAGCTTACTCCCAAATATCATCAGAAAGGCGGACATCCACTCACACACGGTTCTACTCAGCAGGCTGCCCTGTTCTGCAGCCTGGTACACTTAGCACTTTCTCGTGTACAGGGGTTGGCCTGTTCATTTGTGGTTTTGTTTTCTTGTGCTTTTTTTTTTCCTGATAAGGGTCTTGTCTGTCTTCCCCAAGAAACAGGATCTAGAAGAGGTGAGTTGGTGTTTTACATTGCCGAACTGATGGCACTAATCACCAGTTTAAATCCCATTTGCTTTTACATGGAGATGAATAGCTAACATGACCTTGTCACAAATGGTGTCAGGCTTTTTTTTTTCAATCCTGAAAGATGTGATAATGATGTTTATTGTTATCAGAATATTTTTATTTCATTATGATAGATATTTATGATTGTGAAGTTCAGAATTAACCATCCTAGGTACCTAGAGTCTACAATGAAAACGCAGTAGCCTTCTTTAGTAAGGAGGCTGATTTTTTCCAAGAGCCAGAGAGAAAACTTAGGAAAATGGAGACAGGAAGGATGGATTGATAAGTGTTGAATCCCTCCCTGTTGGTATAGTTTCTAGTTTACCAATACCATCTCCAACCAGTAGGTACCCAGGGTATGTGCATTCATGTTGAAAAATTAGAATTTTCTAACCTTTCACTTAAAAAATTATTCTGAGGGCCTACATCAGACTGAAAAGTAATTGGACTAACCCCTTAAATACCTAAATCCTAGTTAGTGATCTACTGAGCCAGAGATGATACTATCCCTATCACGTAGAATCAAATGGTTCATATATGATTTCCATGAACAAAACAGACATTCTATAAGTATGACATTGTAACATAGCATTTCCACAGCCACAGTAGGCAGCAGTAGTGAGGCTTTTGCACTATGGACACAGTGATTGACTGTCACACAGGTACAAACATTGTGAACATCTGTCTGGAGGAAACCCTGATTTCTAAGAAACAGATTTTGCTCTAAAGTATTCCTTAAGGACTTCCCTGTCCAACCCAGTTCTGAAGAAAGTAGATTGTCAGTAAGTGAACCCTTCGTCTAGCATCTTTTACTTGGTCCAAACTTCAACATCTCTTCATGATCCTCAAGTATGTGTGCAAAATGTATATTCCAGCTTGCTTATTTGATGCTGAGATGGTCTCTGGGATTGTTTCCATATCTTATAGATACTAAATGACCCCTTTCAGAATAGCACTGGGTCTGTTCTAATGAGAAATAGGGTGAAAATACTTAAACCAGATAAACAATATGCACAGTACACTAGTACTTAAATTACTAGTAATTTCTTCCTACAGAGATGCTCAGAGCATTTGCCTCATTGACTGTTGCACCCTTAATAACCCATGCGGGGCCTAGGACAGAGGCATTCCAATAGTTAGTGAATGAATTAACAATTGAGAGAACAAGTTAAGTGCTTTACCATAAAAGTGTTACCCCGATACGGAGGAAACAGCATTATTCTTTGCTCAGTGTAAATAGCTACTAAATACTTGTAATCACTAATTATAGACCACAGAAAATAAACAGCTTTAAATACTTTAATGCATTGGGTTAGGCAAAGCATATTTCCTTGATAATGAAATTTTATTTTGGGTTAAGATAAAGAATAATATGAACTCCATTCTGAAGGAAGGAATAAAAGGCTCATTTATTTGGGGATTTTTCCATCCTTGGACCTGCCCAACTCTTGGCAAGTCATACTTTCAGTCTCTCCAAATACATCATCATTTTGAAGCCACAATAAAATATATCTAGTTACAGTGCTTCTGCCTGAGGGTAGTTCTTGACTGAAATTCTAGTTGAGTGAAGTTTAAAAAGAGACAATTATACATGAGCTTTAGTAGATGCTGAAGTCTGAGGATAAATCAGAGTCCTTTCTTCATAACCAGTGCTTGCTTCTCTTGGCCCTGGTATTTTTTAAGTGGTTTTCCATTGGCTGTAATCAGAATCCAAACCCCACATCACTTTGGGAAGTTACGTAGGAAAGTCTCCTCAGAGGACATATGTGTTAATTACGCTGGATATTTGTTTTTAGAAAGTGGAAATAGCAAGTTAAAATTATTGATGCTTCTGGAAAATGTCAATAACAAAAAAAAAAAACCCTCTCATCTTGCTGATGCTAAGTTTTTAAAGTTAAGCACTAGTAAAATTTCCCGAGCGTCAACTGATGACTACAGAGGTACCTAGCTACTTGGGATATTTTATTTTAAGGGGTTGACAGATAGGCCTGTGCCATCACAGTAAGGCACTTTATCTGCAGCAATAGCATTACACAGCACAGCTCATTTACCACGGAACATGAGACTGTAGTTTGGCAAGATTTGCATTGTACCTGCTCTAATATTTCCGACACTTTTATTTTAAAGATGTGGTATCAGTCAATATGAAGGGATAGAGTGCATAAAATTCCCGAGCATCTTAAGTGAGCATCCACCTCGGTTAAATGGACTCTTATTCTGTAAACAAAATTTCCCAGCCATCCAACACATTACATGATACTCCCATTGAGCACACGAAAGCAGAGCTCCCACAGAATTCTGTACAGCAGACTGGAGTCACTTCTCCTGGACATCCACCCGGTGCTCTATGTGGTGAGCTACAGTACAAGTCCAGAACAAGTATCGATGGAGAATTTTTAAACCTTAAATTCCAAAACCTGCTCTGTTCTCTGGCCCCCAATCAAATCCTAACATCACAGAAATAAATGTAAACCAAGTAAAAAGAATATATTCTAGTCATCATCTGAAGATGCTAATCTCTTCTACTGTGTCTCATGAAAACGGAATTCCTTCTCTGACTTGGCAACTTCTCCATTTTCATCACAGGGTGATTCTGAAACTGTATGCTGATCATTTGTATTTATAAAACCCAACCGCCAGCAAGAAAAGCCATGCACCCAAACCTCTCTTATTACTTTTTACCATCTATCCTATTCTTAAGAGGATAATAATTTAACATTTCCTTTAAATTTTCTTTCACTGCCCACAATGTAACAAAACTTGCCAGCAGAATGGGACGTCTGTTTTAGCCTGGAAGTCATCCTTTGTAAAATTTGAATCATACATGGGACTTCCTCCCTCCCCTTTTGTAATATCCCGAGGATCTTGCTTCTGGGGAGCATTTGACCGTTTCTCAGCTGTTAGATAACACAGAAACATCTCAAGGCCCTTCTCAAGCACGACAAGGACACTTAGCTTACCATGCAGGTATCTGTGCTTGATCACGCCTGGCAGTCCTCTCTTCTGATCCCTGTCAAAATCCGGCAGCAGAGCCTGAGCACCCAACAGCGTTTTCTTTTCTTTTTGGGCGCCCTCTCGCTATATGTTTTGTGGGTCTCAAACTCACGGAGAGTATGTAACCAGGGACCAGGGATGGTTCTGCAAAAGGGCCACAGCAAGGAGCCCAGCACTGAGTGGGCCCAAACACTAAATATAACCTTCTTTCCTTGCCGGACAATGTCCTTCATACTCTGAAGACAGGCGACCTTGCTGAAACGCTCACCCGACAGCTTTGCCAGTCTCCACTGAAGAGGAGCTAGCTGAACTGGGCTACAAGATTAAGCGACCCTAAGGCCAAAAGCCTGCCCACAGCAGAGGAGTAGAGGCAGGTATTGGCTCTCAGAGTGTGTCTGCCTATGTGTTCGAGGGTGTTTGTGTACTTGCATGCCTGTGCCCAGCAGCTGCTCTCCAGATTAAAAGACACCACTCATTGGCAGACATCTCTGAAATCTCCTCCCGGGTCATTTCAAACTCATACGCATATCCTGGATGAAGAGAGAACTGCTGGGCACAGCCTAGGACCCCTTCTCTGCCAAGTTGCTGCCTCAAGTTACTGTGAGCCATAAACAGCCATGCCAGCACATTAGGAGCAGATGCCCAGATAGATTTTAGGTTGCCCCTGATTTTGTACCCTGCAGCTGTGAACTGATGCACGCTTTGCTTAAGATTTAAGTCACAAAGCTGTGACCCTTATTTGACAGCCATAACCCAAGGCACTGTGTGCAGGCATCCAGTATTATTAACGCAGTATTGCTCTTTAATTTGAATGCCTGCCCGCTCCATTTAGTGTTACAGAAGATGGGGGCAGCAGACTGCTAAGAAAACACTATAGCAACACCCAAATGTAAAATGCACTTTTATTGTTATTATATGTTATTTAGGTGTTCGTGAAATTTCATATTTCAGAGTACTGAAATTAAAAGGTTCAATGTAATTTTCCCTAGTTGGTATCACTTGTTTAGGTTGGGGGTGGATGGGATGGAGGAGCTTGGTCATTTACACAAATACACACTGCAGCACTAATTAGATAACAGATCTACTTCACATGCCTGCCAGCTGCCTGAAGTCCAGTCTGTGTGTGATCTTATTTAATCCCCATGGCACTCGTCTAAATGAGCCTCATTCCTAAGCTCAACTGAGAAAGTGAAAGGCGACCGTCATCAAGTAACTGCCCAGGTCTTACAAATAGATGACAGAGACTACATTGGGAATTCAAAATGGGATTCCAGTCCCTCTAAAGAAACCATGTTCTTTGTCTGTCTCTCTCTGTGTGTGTGTGTGTGTGTGTGTGTGTGTGTGTGTGTGTGTGTGTGTGTGTGT
>NW_021621192.1:2875080-2911229 GCF_004785775.1 Grammomys surdaster
TGTGTGTGTGTGTGTGTGTGTGTGTGTGTGTGTGTGTGTGTGTGTGTCTCAGAGGACAACTTGTGAGAATCCATTTCTCCTCCCATGTGGGTTTGAAGGCTCAGGTTCAGCACCGTTGCCCTCTGAGTCATCTCACCACCCCTATGCTCTTTACTTTTAATTAATAGCACTGAAATGAGTTCAGACTTACAGAAAGTTTATGTAACATAATCTATACTGATTCTCTACTTTTAACACTTTATATTTGCATCTTCCCTCCCCTGCCTGTACATTTATTGCATGTGTTCATTGTTTCCTGAATTGATTTATATGCTTCGGTATGGTTATCCTGAAAGACAAGTATACACTCCTGTATAATCACTGCATAACAAACATAATAAATTAGCATAGATTAAGGTCTAAGCCATTAATCCCATTCAAGTCTTCACAAAAGCCTTAATGGTATTCTTTACCATATCTTTTGGTCTTTTATGGGTTACATTTAATTCTCATGTCTAGTTCAAATTGAATTATGCTATGATTGTGAAATATACAGTGAATTTCAACATTTAGCAAAAATATAAAATGTCTCAATAATTTTTATATTAATTGTATGTAGAAATTATAAATTTTTGATATATTAAATAGAGTATGTTTTGTCTAAAAGGCAAATATAATCTAAGTGTTCTGTAGGTGGCTAGGTAGGTGCAATGTCATAGATACATACAATGCAGAATCACTGTGGCTTAAGAAAGGAGACACCAGTACAGGCAGGCTACAATACAGATGAACCATGGAGACCTTATTTTCAGTGAAACAGGCTAGGTCCAATTGACAAACTGTTAGGATTGTACATCTGTGAATTACCTAGAATTGTCAGATTGACAGAAACAGAAAGTAAAATAGGGTTACTCCATTGGGAGACTTGGGAGAGGAGCAAGAAATGAAATTCCAAATTATCACATAGTCATGGAAATTCACTTCAGCAGTGGTTGGAGGCAGGCATGACTATATATACATAGTGCCACTCACTCGAGCATGCAGATTGATTCCTGTAGAAGGAGCTGAAGAAGTGTGTCTTTTCATTAAAAAATTGTAATAGTGCTATAGACTCAAGAGAGTTAAGTCGTCTGTGTAACAGTCACCATTCATTGGTTTACTTGCTTTGCATTTCCACCCGTGCAGAATCAGCTGAGCCTCTGTCCAAACACCAATAGTTGTCACTTCTTGTATACCTTCTAAATTGAGATAATTATAAATCTTCGTCTCAGGTTTAAGCATGGAATTGGTATTGTGTCCACTAATTCCGTTTCAAAACTCGAGACCAAGGACAGATGCTCCAGCCCTTCCCGTAGCCTCCACATCACATTAGCTGCTGAAAATGGACAGTTGCACAGGATGGGTTTGCAAGAATTCACTAGGCTAATTCCTGGGCATTCTCACATGGGCATAGCAGAACAGATTCTCTAAAGGCATGCTGTTCACCTGTTGAGTGACCAGTTGGGTAGGTAAGCAAGAATTAAAGAAAAAGTGTGTATTGTCTTCATTAACTCTCTGCTCTTATCTTCTTTTCTGTGATAGTTTTACACTGAAAATGATGATATCTTAGTTCTACTTTAGCATTAATAATTTTCAAGTCTGTGAATTGATGATTTAAAATGACCCATGAAAACGGCCCTTTGCTTCTCTTACTAGATTAAACAAGTGATCACTATGACAAAGGTCCAGAGCTACGTCTAGTACAGTGAGCTTTAAACTACTTTGCTATCTATCTTCTTTCTTTCTGTGAATTGTGAAACTTGGGGGTTTTGTCCTGGAGACAGTTGCCAAACGCCCTAACGCCTAATTTCTCTTAATTCATGCCCTGCATCTCCTCTTTCCCTTTGTCCGCTCTGTACTGCAGGGTAGGTCTGTGCCTGCCATTGTTCTCCCAAAGCCTGATACATACTCCCTCAGTCCCAGCATAGTGCAATTGCTAGCATACTTGTCTTTACCAAACTAGAAGGGGACGGGGTTCCTAGAGTGCAGATTCCTCCTTCCTAGGCCCCACCCCACCCCAACAGTTCATGCAAAGGAAAGACTGATGAAACATCAGACTGCTTCAACAGGTAAACACATGATGTAACAACTCCAGAGCTAGAGAGCTTTGAGTCACCCTCAGGGCCGGGCATGTGGCACACTGTGTAGTGCTTGTCCCCTGTGTGCAAGGACCTGGTTTCTGTCCCTAGCACTCATAAAAAGGTGGTATTTGAACAACATCTCAGTGACCTAAAAAGTAAGAAAGAAGAAAACTATGCAATGTTAGACTTTTTTCTAGCAGTTTATTAAAGTTACAGATTTAAACTTCATTCATGACCCTTTTTCCTTACTGTTTCGTAAGGGTGGGATCAAATAGATTTGTAAAAATAAAGGTGTGGATAAGGCGCAGAGTAGAAAACACCAAGAGGACAGTCTGTTAGGATAAGATAACCTCTGTCCTTTGGAATGTACCTGAGACAGTTTTTCAGAATGATGAATATTTTAGGCTTCATGTCTTTCTGAAGTGGAAAATAATAACAGGTTAAGTTCCTGTTTTTAGATGAGCAAGATGTGTCCTTGACCTCTGAAAATTGTTGTGGCAAATAATCTGCACACTCGGGTTTCCAAGGGCAATGTCACCATGTCCTTCTGGAATGCCAAGACACCAAGTGGCAGCTGCTTCAGCTCTGAGGCATTCCTCAAAGGACCTATTTCGGTGTCATTATGCAATGCTCTTCTCTTGGCAGGGCCACCATTGCTCCATAACCTTGCACAGTTGTGCCACTACATAGTTCCTTCCTATCTGCGTCTGCATACCCTTCCAGTGGGTTTTGGTTCCTTGAAAATTAGGGGAGGCTGGGCAGTGATGGCACACGCCTTTAATCCCAGCGCTTGGGAGGCAGAGGCAAGTGGATTTCTGAGTTCAAGGCCAGCCTGATCTACAGAGTGAGTTCCAGGACAGCCAGGACTACACAGAGAAACCTTGTCTCCAAAAAAAAAATAAGAAGGAGGAAGGGGGGGGGGGAGGTGGGGGGGGGGAAGGGGAAGAAGAGGAGGAGGAGGAGGAAGAGGAAGAAAAGAAAAAATGAAAATTAGGGGAAAGGACAGGAAGAGACAATTGCAGCAGCTCTTCCAAGTGAACCAGCATGTGAATACAAAAGTATGTGAGTTCAGGCTTCCTCTCCCCTCATCCCTTTTAAAATGACACCTTTTGCTGGTCTTATTTCCCTCTTACACAGCTGATAAGGAGAAGCTGGGCCAGCTGAAACTTTCCAATTTTCAGAGCAAACCTTGCCTTAACTCCTATTGACTCTAATGACCAGAAACAGGTCTGCATATCAATAAACATGTGTTCAATTCACTTAACAGAGACTTAGTGGCTCCCCGTAACACAGTGTCAGGAATTGCACTGGGTGTTGATACCCTAAGGACAAAATAAAATGTCCTGTTCACCATGAACTTGGTCCAGGTTTTAGTGGGGCTGTACCTTTCAGTGTGGGGGCTGAATAATGTTGGTTGAACCTTCTAGAGGTGGAGGTAAGGGAGGCTTCATGGAATGGGGTGTAAATATTTGAACTGAACACCCTGGGAAGAGAACCAGGTTTCAACCAGGGGAGTAAGCAGAGGACACAGAAGAAAATAGATACCCTCGCAGGAACCATGGATGGCTTCAGCAATAGCAAGCTGCTTCTTTGCCTCAAGTATAGGGTCACAGTGACCAGCTTTGAACTAGGTAAAGTAGAATCTTTGCCTGGGCTCAGATGACTAAGAGTCTTTTATATGCATGAAATCTCCTGTTATCGTGTGCACAATACAGAGCAACCAGAGGCATTTTCACAGGAAGTTAGTCAGGGAGCTGGAAAGGGGGAAGCCCTAAGAGCTTTTTCTAGGACTCTGAATGTTTCCCCTGAAAAAGAACTTGGATTTCATCTCATTCTGGTCTTTTGTTTTACTCATGAAAACTGTATAACCATCTTCAGTAACACTGGGTGTCCTGTATGGGGGACACCTTAAGAAAAAACATCCATAAGAACCTCTTCACAGCAATCTGTAGTGACTGAATGATACTGACAACTTAGAGGCTAAACCCCATGGAGACAAGGAGTAGGTGAGGCTGGCACAAGCAGGGAGACCAGTGACAGTCATTACAAGTAGGGTATTTAAACACCACAAGGAGACTCTGGGCTGGGGATGACAATAGTGTGACTCCAGGTAGTCGGCACTTCGGCCTAATGGAGAGCTTAATGAATCACATACTACACTACACACACACTACAGCAGCCAAGGGGGAGCTAGTGGTAAGGGCTGAGCACATCAGTAGGTGACTAAAGGAAAGCTGCTTCTCATCAGCACAGGTCCTTGTGGCCCTCTCCAGAGGCCCTCCAGTGAACACCCAGATGATTCTAGACCTGGTGGCTGGGATCCTGCTAACCTGCCAAGCCTGGTTTCACTGGGTCCAAAACCAGACCGAATAGTCTTGGGATCTTTTGTTCTAGCCACTGGGCAAGATTGAGAGACAGACCTGGCATCAGGGTACTACAGAGCTTGCAGGCAACTGCACGAGGTGGCAGCCCAGACAGAGTCAAATGACAGCGACAAGGGTGTTCCCTTAAGAGTGGCCTCACAAGACTCAACAGACCATTGTACTCTCTATTCTTGCTGGACTTTAAGGTTCTTTATAATTTCCTCCAAGTTCAGGAACACCAAGCCACACACATAATGGCAGCTTTGCTTTCAACCACAAATGTCTTTAAATAAGAACGAACTACCCAGTCCCCATTCAAACCATATTGTGTGCCAAACCTGGTCTTTTAAATCAGTCCTTTTGAAATACTCTAATTGTAGCCATACGTTAGGTCTCCATTCTCTCGGCCTCAAATCAGTCAGGGTGGTCCTAGTTAAAATGAAGCCATGAACAAACTCTCACAGAAATGTAAGATTTACAGCAATATAATAATATTTGTGGTAGTCAAAACACAATAAAAAGATGCTCTTTTGTCTTCTAAATTTATTATTTGCAATTATATTCATTCATCTGTTCAGTGGTTACTTATTGTGCTTAGACACTGTCCCAAATAGTAAAAATATGTTTTAAGGAGACATTATCCATCCTCGCCAGTTTGGAAATTGGTGTCTTTAAGAGGAATGAAATAAGTAACTGGTCTGCATAGTGTAGCTCGGTGGGTAGAGTGCTTGCTTAACATGTAAGAGGCCTTGGGTAAACCCTGGATAAGATATATACTGGGTGTGGTGGTATACTCTAATCCTAGCATTCAGGAGGATCAAAGTTCAAGGTCATCCTCAGTTACATAGCAAGTTCTAGACCAGACTAGGCTACCAGACTGTCTCAAAAAAAAAAGAGAAAAGAAAAGTAACCAGTAGTCAGATAAGTTACAGTTAATGAAAGTGCTGTGATAAAAGAGAAAGGGATATGCCTGCTCCAGTTGCCTGGGACTTCTCTAAAGAAGGTGTATCTGTAAGACTATAAAAACTGAGAAGGAAGAGCCTTCCAGTCAGGACTTGTAAGGCCCTGAAGTAGCAAAGGGCTTGGCTCATTGTAGGGCCGGGGAGGTTAATGTGGCTCGAACAGATCAGCCACACGTTAGGGCACAGATGAGAGAGGAATGGAAGGAACAAGTGGAAGCCAAGGCCTGGGAATCCTTCCTGTAGCTCCTACTAGTAATAATGGCCTCACTGTGGCACAGAGGAACAGGCAAAATGGAAGCAGCTCAGGGAACCACCCTGCTGACAAGCCCTGGGACTGCAAGTGCTCTCAGTGACTAGTCAAAGGCAGAGACCCATTGAGTCTCCCCCAACTGGCTAGAGTTCTATCTCACAGTCTCAAACAGTTGGATAGCTTTAAAAAGAATTAGCAGGAAGGAGAACAGGAAGGGAAGGTTGAAACAATTGAATAGAGGTTGTATAAGGAAGGAGGGAGAAACAAGGTCTTACAAGGTAGGAATATTCATCAGGGATCTCTACAGGAACAGAAATTGTAGAGTAAAGAGGGATGAGGGGAGAGAGAATTTTTAAATTGGCTTTCAGGCTGTGATCCAGCTAAAACAACACTGGTTGTCTATCAACGGAAAATCCAAAAGCCAGTAGTTGTTCAGTCCACAAGCCTGGGTGTATCAGCTGGTCTCCTGAAGAAGTAGATTCTCATGCCAGTGAAGGAATGAACTTGTTGGTGAAGCCAAGAGCAAGTAGGCAAAGGGAAAAATCTTCTTCTCCTGTGTCCTTTACACAGGCTGCCACCAGAAAGGGTGGCCCAGATTAAAGATGGGTCTTCCCACCTCAAAAGATCTGGATTAAAGGTGGGTCTTCCCACTTCAAATGATTTAATTAAGAAAAATCCCTCACAGCTGTAGCCGGCTGCTTGGGTTTTAGTTAATTCCAGATGGTGTCAAGTTTACAGCCAAAAATAGCTATCACAAGCAGCCCCTAACAACATGGCACACAATCATAGCTCCTTATGTCATGCTTAATTTCCAAATGAAAACAATAACCAGGTAAAAGCTATGCCTAACATGATAGCTGTCCCCTGTATAATCACATACATATTATATATTTAACCAGGTCATAGTTATACATAACATGTCTATCCCTTGTACAACCGCAAATGCATTATAAATTTTAGAATAGATGGCAGTGTTTTTTGAGTAACATTTTTGGAGGATTATCTTAAAACCGATATTCTATTAATTGATGTTACATAACCTGATAAAAAAATCGAAGAAAGAAAAGATACACAAGTATCTTTACAAACATATTTTTAATAAAATAAAACAGAAATACTTGAGCCAACTATAATCCACATTTAGCCCTAGCTGGTTTATATAACTTGCTTCCTCTACCGTCCATTCTGTATTCCCTCTACCCTCAGCAAGCACCTCCGCAGGTCTTGGTTCTTCTGTGACAGTGATCCATGTCATTCCTGAAGGGTCTATGCCCTTTGTAATCCTGCCTAGCTTAGATTGTCTAATTTCACACTGACTTTAATTTCAGGACATGGTAGTGCTCCAGACGTAGAAGAGTTTCTGACTTCCATGCTGGATAAACAATCCAATTTCCCCCTCATAATCTGGATCAGTCACCCTTCCAACACTGTTATTCCTTAGCCTGTTGGCTCACGTGCATCAGAAGCCCAAAGTGGCCATGGGGAAGTCTGAGCTTCTAGTTCAATGGAATGTTTGTTGTGGCTCCTGGCAAGAGTGCTCTGCCTTTGGAACCAAAACTTCTAGGCCAGCAGAACTTCAGGTTGCAGGAACAGGAAGCAAACATTTTCCTATGGGGTTACTAGGGGTGACAGTAAGTGAAACTATTTCCTTTTCCACCCTTTGATTCCTGGACCCATGGATCCTGGCTATGAGAATAACCATAGGGACTCAAATCATTTTTCTACCTTTAGGAAGACCCTGCCCCAGCCCTTCATGCTACTGCCACCAAATTGTCACTGTAACTGTGTCTTCAAAAGGCCATACCATTTCTCTATCAAGCCAGCTGCTTCAATATGGTAGAGAACATGGTAAAACCAGTAGATTCCATGATCGTGGGCCTACTGTTATACTTCTCTGTGAAGTGAGTTCCTTGATCAGAAGCAATACTGTGTTTAATACCATGATGGTGGATAAGGCATTCTGGTGTTTTGGTGGTTTTGACAGAAGCATTACATGCAGAACAAACAAATCCATGACCAAAATAAGTTCTCCAATAAGAAAAGTGGTGTCCTTTCCATGGAGGAAGTGATTCAGTGTAAGTCACCCTGCCATCAGGTCACTGGCTAATCACCCCAGGGAATAGTACCTTATCAGTGGCTCAGTATTGATCTCTGGTATTGGCAAATGTGGCATCTAGCAGTAGCTGTAACCAGGTCAGCCTTGATGAGTGGGTGACCATGTCATCAAGCTCATGCATAACCTGCATCTCTGCCACCATGGCCACATTATTCATGGGCCCATTGGGCAATCTCAAGGATGGCTAGGGAAAGAGGTTATGGAATAGGTCATCCTATCTACTTGATTACTGAACTCCTCTTTAGCTGAAGTCACCTTTTGATGACTACATAAGACACAATTATCTTCACATCCTTCACCTATTTGCAGAGATCTCTCTACATATTTCTTCTGTTGGCATCTTTCTCATCAATTTTCCAGTCATGCTCTTTTCAAGCCCGTGACCATCCAGCCAATCCATTGGCCATAGTCCATGAATCATTGAACAGTCAAATATCTGGCCATTTTTCCTTCCAGGCAAAACCTACAACCAACTGTACTGTTCAGCATTCCACTACTATTAAGAGTTCCCTTTGCTGGTGTCTTCCAGGGTTGTTCCAAACAGCGGTTGGAATGCTGCAGCTGTCTACTTCTGCAGAACAGTCAGTAAGCTGGGCCCTAGTCTTCTCCTCCTTAGTCAACAGATCGTAGGATGTACCCCATGAGACTACAGATGCATGCTTGGCAGCAGACGGCCTAGAAAGGAGAGTAGAAACCATAGGCATTTAGGCAACTTCTTCATCTAAAGAGAGAATAGTTGCCTACAGAAGATGGTTGAGGCTTGCTGCAAAATCCCAAAGGCCTCTTCTGTGACTCACCTATAGAGGCCTGCCAAAGACTCCAGACAGCATTACTATCTACCACTGACACCTCACGTATTATTAGGTCTGGTCAGTCCAAGTGATAAAGCAGCCTGAACCTGTTGAAGACTCTTCTCCTGTCTCAGGCCCCACTCAAAGTTAGCAGCTTTCCAAGTCAGGTGGTATATGGGATTAGGTAACACATCCAGGTAAGGAATGGAATGTTTCCAGAATGCAAACAGGCCCACTAAACATTATGCTTCTTTCTTAGTGGTAGGCAGGGCCAGGTTCACCTTAGAAGGAATATCTCTATATGCTCCATACCACTGGACTTCTTAAGTTTATAAAATAGTTCACACCATGGCTTTTAGTACTCTCTGAGATTCTAGGTGAGGGGTCAGTATGTGTAGATGTTACCAAATTGAAAATGCTATTCCAAATACTTTTTAAAATCTTCCATATACTTCTGTTGTTCTAGAACCACTTCTGGTACCAAAATCACACACACACACACACACACACACACACACACACACACACACGAAGGGGATTTATTTGAATGTCTTACTAGCCTAACAATGGCTGCCTACCAACAGACTGTCCAAGAATCCAGTAGTTGTTGAGTCCACAGGCTAAATGTCTCAGCTGGTCTTCAGTATATGCCAGAAACCCTAAGAAGTAGGCTCTATGGTGCCAGTGAATACAGAGACAACTCTGGGATTTCGGTTTCTTTAAGAAACACAGAAATATAACAAAAATATGTTTTCATTTTAATCCCAGGTGTGGGGATATGGCACTGCTTCACACCAGCTGACTATAATTTGCCTCATGCTCTAGCAGAGGCTTGGTTTTGCCAGCTGCAGATAGTTTCCATGACTGTGTGACATTTTAGAATTCTGGGAAATTTTCAAAGGGGATGGAGATTTTATATATACATATGTATATACATATGTATGTATATATGTATGTGTGTGTATGTATATATATGTATGTGTGTGTATGTATGTATATATGTATGTATATGCACCCTGATGGAGGGTCGGTTGTGGTTTGTTAGTACTCATGTGTGCTCAAAGAAGAAATAAGAATAAAGAAATTAGATCCATAGGATCCCCCCTCTTCCTCCATCACCTCTATCCTTCCTCTCCTATCTAGTCATAGGGGTGAAACCAGGGGAATAAAGAGTGGGAAAAAGAACCCACAAAGTAACCAAAACCAGCTCCAAGTGAAGGAGTGCGTTCCAGGGAGAGCAAGAGCAAGCAGACAGCCAGTTTCCTTTCTTCATGTCCTTTATACAAGCTGACACCAGAAGGTGTGGCCCAAATTAAAGGTGGATTTTCCTACCTCAGAAGAGCCAGATGAAAAGTGGCTCTTCCCACTTCAAATGATATAATTAAAGAAGAAACCTCAGAAGTGTACCCAGCTGCTTAAGTTTTAGTTAATTCCAGATGGAATTAATTCAAGTTGACAGTCAAGAGTTGCCATCACAGTATGGGAGAGAAGATTTAATTTTCTTGTCATAAAAGTTGCACAGTGGCTTGGCTGTGATGGTACATGCCTTTAAACCCCACACTTGGGAGGCAGAGGCAAGTGAGTCTCTGAGTTTGAGGCCAGCGTAGTCTACACCAGGACATCCATGGCTACACAGAGAAACCCTATCTTGAAAAACCGAGGAGGGGAGGGAGGGAGGAGGGTTGACAGCAAAGACTAATGATGAATGTTTCTCACATAGATATTACTTTAATTTCAAGAGCACAATGCTGTGAAATTTTCATTAGAACAGTTGTGTGATCATACTTGCATTTGAAATAGATGTTAGGATGTTAGGGCTGGGATTGTTCCCTGGTAGATTGTTCCCTGTTCCCTGAGGCTCTGTGTTCCCCAGCCATATATGTACACACACAGACACACACACACATTTAGCATATTCACAATGACCTTGGAGTGGATTACAGGAAGGAGATGGTGACAATGGAATTAACAGCCTAAAGTCAACCTGTCATCATTTGTGAGTATTGTTTGAGACCGAGTCCCATGGATCCCAGACTGGCCTCAGGTTCATTAAGGAGCCATAGCCTGAACTCTCAGCTCTCCTGCCTCTTCCTCCCCCTGTCTGGTGCTGAGAGTCCAGGGATGCTCGCTCGGGATGCATCTCCATTGGTAAGAGTGCTTACTTCACAGGCACACCCACCACTTTTATTTTAAACACCCAAACCAGTTCTCCCTTTGCTTCCTGTTAATAGAAGGAAAAGATCTGCCACTAGCTTTAGCCACTCAAATGGAGACCTGGTGTCACCCTTTCTTATAGAAAATCCTAGACAGATGGGATTTTCAGTTGGTAGATTGATTAAATCCTTGCCAACTCCCCGATGTTCTTCACTGTTCCTGGCTCTTAGAAGGCATTCAGGAAATGTGAACTTGATTGTGCTTGGATTCTCCGAGTTCTGGGGAGAGAGGAGAATTGGGGAAGCCAATGAGATCCTCCTTTACTTCCTCCTTGGAGATGTAATGTGTCAGTAGGCTATAGTGGCTCTTAAGGGTACTGTATTTCCAGTCTGGTGGACACATTTCCACTGCTTTCTGCCAGAGTAAAGAGTGATGTGTACACGCAAAAACTTTAAGAGCATCTGGTTAGAGTTTAATGTGGCTGAAACATTGCATTTTTTTTTCATGTTTCAATTACTCAAATGTGACTAAAAGTGTGCTTTGGATATCTTCCAAAATAAAAGTTGCAAGGTGAGAGAAATCTCAGCCCCAACAATAACTTGAAAATTAGAACTTGGAACAGCAACTGGTTTTTCAACTGTCTTAACTCTGTCGCCAACACTACCATGATTTGATTGCATGTGACAAGTCTCGTTTCTGGCCATTAATTAAGCTGTACAATTCAGCTTCGGGCATCACTAGCCCCCTTTTCTTTTGAGGTGAATAAACTGAAGAACAGAAATGCAAATCGGAACAGAAAGCAAGACTTGGGAAGCTGATGCTTTTGCAGTGACCCCAAGGTCACAACTGCTGACCTTGTGATGTAAAACCTGCAACAGACCAATCATAGAAAGGGTCTCTTCCCACAAAACCCAGCACTCAGTGCTGTTGTGTAAGTGCTGGTAGCAGTAGAAGGGGATGAGTATACAGCTCCAGGAGGCAAAGGGGCCTCCTAGTACCCATTCAGGAAGGAAGAGGATGACACCTCTGAGGAAACAGACAAACCATTGAGCAGTCAGCAGCTAGTGGTTTCTCCTGGTATGCTTTTTAGTCCTGATGGCTATGGTTTATAATGGTTAGATGTGTGTGCATCTCAAACTGTCAGGAACTAGTTTGACGATATCCTAACTTCTTCCCTCTGCCCACAGCTGCCCCTGCTCATAGCACTTGGCATTGTTTCCACTGCTCCCTCTGATATCACCGTTGCTTCTTAGTGTTATTCTGAACCTTGAACCGCTGGCCCTGTGTTGCCCATTCCCTGGCTTCTTCCTCTTTTCTGAATGGTTGCTTTCGTTGTCATCTCACCTCGGTGCTTCCCATGATAGCACACATTCAAAAAATCTCCTCGGTGATCCTTTGCAATTTACTAAAGAGCTGTGGTCTGAGGTGCCTTGTTTTGCTGGGACAAGGAGAAAGCGGCACTTGTGATCTCTCACTTAGACAAGACATAATTATTTCAGTTAGCAGCCTATTAGGCATGTCTGTTTGCAAAAGGAAAGTATTGCTATTTATCCAGCTGTCTCCCTCCCTCCCTTCCTCCCTCCCCTCCCTCCCTCCCTCCCTCCCTCCCTCCCTCCCTTCCTTCCTTCCTTCCTTCCTTCCTTCCTTTCTTCTTTCTGCCTCCAGCCCACCCTCAGAAGTCACGGCTGAGTGTCTCTCAATGAAATCAGTGTTGTAATGGCTTGAGTAATTAGCAGCAGAATTGTAGTTGGGCTGTAACCTGACTCTAATCACGGCTTCAGAATTAATTTCAGATGACATAGCTCCTTAGATGTGTGCCGCCTTCAGAGTTTCCACTCGTCTCTCCTTTTTAGTCAGATTGCCTTTTCTATTTCTGGGTTCATCCTGTCAATGAGTCAGGTGGCCCCAGACTCTTCCTGTGGCTGAAAGGGGCATCCTGACTTGGATATATGTTCAACATAGTAAATTATGAAAAGGAAAAACTCTGTGTCTGCTTTTTGGCATGAAGGTAAAGGAAACTAGAGGGGTGAGTGAGAAGGTGTAAAGTAGCCAACGTAAATAAACTCTAGCCCCAGGGCTTGATGTACAACTCAGAAACCAGTGTGAGGGCATGCTTCCCTATGTTAAAGCAGTCACCGTGCAGAGCATGTGATGTCAGAGTTATCTTAACCTTTCCACCAAGTTCTAATTACCAAGTTAAAATAACTTACAAAGTAAGGTAAAACATTTCTGGGAAGATTTATCTGTGCCTATGCTGCAGTCGGTGGAAAGAGACACTGTACACATCTCCTGAAGTCTTGGAACTGCTTCTGTAACTAGTGAGGTCATCATGGGGCATTGAAGAGGGGCATGGATCTCACCTGCTTTCATTCCCGTCGACAGTGGTTGCCAGCTGACTTCAAGGAAATCGTGTACTATTTCATGTTCTTTAAAATGTGGCAACCTGAGTTCTCTTGTATACTAAAACAGAGATCTACAAACTCACTTTTGCACACCCAGCTGAAAGCTGCTCACCAGGCAGATGAAGGCGCTGTGCATAGGAGCTGGAGAGCTTGTGATTTTTAGGTGAGAAACAACTTCTAAGGATTCCATTGTTTCGGTGCCATTGCTGTGAACTATGGCTCTGTCTGGGGGGAAATTAAAAAAGAAAGTTGGGCAGAGAGTGAGAGGAGAGAACTTTGAAAAGAAATAGTCATCAGAGCTGTGGGTGTCGGCAGCAGCCGCGACCTCTCATTGTGAAATACTGCCCTGTAGCTTTTTCATGGGGCTCAAAATCATTTTTGAATCAAGAACATGAGTATACTCTATGTTTTTGCTTGACAGTGCTTTCAGGTCCAGGCGTGTTGCTTCTTCTAACAGTAGTCTTTCCATTGTTGTTGTCTTTCATTCTATGAAGATGCCCTTTGACATCAGATCTTCTGTTCATCAGCATCCCCTACACCGTATGTCTTAATTTTTAAATTAGCATACAATGAATTATCATTCCTTTTGCATGAAGACCTGAATTTTAATGAACAGCATGCATACAGGTCCTCTAACTTAGATAACTCTCAGTACTCCCTTTAATCAACACAGCTGCAGGCTCCTGACAGCCTTGTCTGTTAACTACCACTGTAGTCTCACGCCACGTTTTCATCTTTTCCTCTATGTTGTCAGTGTCTCAGAATAAGAATGGTGTCTTGATTTTCTAGCTACCTTGAGGCACAGCAGAGCACCAGGTATGTAACAGGTGCCTATTAAATATTGGAGGTGTGAATGAGTTCGTATCCATATGGCCACAATGAATACTTTCATCATAAGTCATAGGAAGGATAGAAGGAAAATATAGAGTTGAAGGGAACCAACATTAACTTAGTTCTTTTAAAGAAAGAATTAATTCTTTTAAAGAAAAAATTAGATCATTTTCCCCAAATAATAATAATTGGATGCTTTTAAGAAATGCTAAAGAGTGCTGGCTGCCAACTGCCACTTGAGAGAATATGGTACATAATACAAAATGTGTGATCCTTTTAATTCAACAAATGCTTGGGTATACTAAAAATATCAATACTAGTAAAGCATGAAAATTCAAATTAAATTTTTAAAATATGCTTCTTTGTCTGTTACCTGTTTCTAAGTACATCCAAGCAGTGTAAAATTGTCCCCTGGACTCTTAATATGTTTTCCAGACAAGCTTCGGTAAAAATTCTTTCCATGATATACAGAGAAATTAAGTATTCGTGCTGCTATTGGTGACGAGGGTTTCAGTTTCTGTTCTTCTGTCAGATCAGTGTCATCTTCATGTAAACTTTGTTTAGCTAAAGTCATTATTACTGTAAACGATACGTGGTTCTTACAGCAAGTGTCTTCCCTGGAGTACATACAGCTCTCTTCAATTTCAACCTCGTGGCTCTTTTTCCTCCTCCTGTGTTTATCGGTGTTTCCCTTCTCATTAATCACGGTGCAGAAGTGACTCTGCATGTCCTTTTCCTCTTCATTGCACTCGGTTCCTATAAAGTGTGTCCTGTTTTATAGATCACAGCGGACAGCTCTATTTTGAAGTCTTCAGTATTGCTCGGTCTTGAAATTGTGGCATTTCTGGACATGAATCACATCTAGGAAATAATGATTAATTCTACAAGCTGTTTCCTTGTACTCTGCAGGCCATAAGGTCTTCCTCATAGTCTGTTTTGATGGCTACTGGAGAGTCCACATGGACATAACAGCTTCTTCCATATACCACACAAACATTAACCACTGGCTCATACTATGTGGTCACTTCATGCAGGGCTTCAGCAAATGTCGATGGAAAATCTGACAGGTTCTATACTGTTACATGTATAACATGCAGGGATAAAAGAGTGCCCTGCCCAGCCCACAGTCCAGCAGGGAAGACAGTTGTAGTGTGTTGAGTATTGTAATTCATAGCTTCTTAAACTGTGGGTTGTGACCCATTATAGTGAATTCAAATGAATTATCAGTAGCATGAGGCTTCTGAATGTGCAGTGACCAAAAATTAACTCAGAGTAGAACATGCAATGAATTTGAGGTATCCCCCACCCCCAGTGAACCTGAAGTGTCTGGTGGCATACATCCATGCCATAGCTTGCAACTTAACTGCAGCCTTTTAAGCTGAACACTTTCACTACTCAGGCCTTCCGTGCCACGAAACAAATGCTGTCTGAAACACTTCTACTCACTTTGACACTATTGTGTGATCCTACTATAAGGCAAAGTTTTCTGTCCTAAAAGAAGTGCAGTGGGTGGACAGAAACAAAGGCTTGAGGGTTTTCTGTCATCTTCCTCAGCATGTAAGTATCAGGTTAATGTATCTTTGTACCAAGTTATTCCATAATGTTTAAATTTTTTTAACCTTCTTGCTTGAGTTGCTAACTTCAGTTTCCTCCAGAATTGTACAGTGAATTTTGACTTGGGATTATGACAGAATTTTAGCACCTTATAAAATGGTCCTAAACTTACTTCTGCAATTTTATACTATGTAGTGATGTGAAGCAGAGTTCTCAGCCACTGATAATTGTAAAATTAACATATTAACTCTGCAAAATGTTAAAAAAAATATGTTCTACAATATCAAATATTCAGACAACTTTAATTCTTTTTAAAAATATTTGTGTACTTTACCAAAATGAGTATTGTGTATTTTACCAAAATATATATGTGTGTATATACATATATCTGTGTGTGTGTGTGTGTGTGTGTGTATGCATATACCATGTACATGCCTAGTGCCTGCAGAGATCAGAAAAAGGCATTGGATCCCCTGGAACTGGAGTTACAGATGGCCATGAGCTATCAAGGGGTTACTGGGAATTGAATCCAAATCCTCTGTAAGAGCAACAAGTGTTCTTAACCTTGGAGCCATCTCTCTAGTCCCAAAATTTGGTTCTTAATGTACGAAAAACAAGCACGTCTGTCTAATTAGCATGCAATTTTGTTTTTGTCTTTAATAAGTGGTAAGAATTATATGTATACCAAATAATTGCTTTAAACACTTTTATGATTCCCCATCAGTAAATGCTTGATTTGTAGCTTACGCGTAGTATGCGAGATGCTCAGAAGACTGAAGCAAGAGGTTAAGGCCTTCCTGAGCCATAGAATGAGTTCAAAGGCAGCCTAGACATTTAGTGAGACCATGTCTCAGAATTAAGAGAAAAACAGGTCTAGGGATGTGCTTCATTGGTAGAACATGCCTGGTAGAACATGCCTAGTGTGTTCAAGTTAGAAAAGAAAATTGAGAAAAAGACCTGATACCACTTTAAGTTTATGACTTTGTTTTGGGCCCATTCACAGCTGTCCTTGATGGCTAACAGCCCAGACCTCAGGTTAAACACCTCTGCATTTATCCATCAGAAGGAATTTTCCCAAGTATCAATGAAAGTACATAATTATTTGATCTTAATATAGTTTAAATTTCTATCCATCAAAATAATTTCAAAACAAAAATGAAACCAATTTAAAATTTAACTCTAGCCAGGCAGTGGTAACGCACGCCTTTAATCTCAGCACTTGGGAGGCAGAGGCAGATGGATTTCTGAGTTCAAGTCCACTCACTACAGAGTTAGTTCCAGGACAGCCATGGCTACACTGAGAAACCCTGTCTCGAAAAACCAAAAAAAATTAACTCTAACATTAAAAGACTTAACCAAATGGATACCAAAAACACTGAAATCTCCTTGACAAATGAACAATGGTTAAAAAATTCTACTCGTGCAAAAACGCACATGACTAGCAAAACAAGTAAAGGCTGAGCCTCACAGGCAATCAAGTTCAAAGGCTGTGTTACTGTTACCTGTTGTAGTTTAAAGACTAGAACACCCATTGTTTGGTTTGCTGGCTAATACAGGTAATTTTTTGCAGTGTTAACCCCTTATAAATTGACCCAAATATTTTACGAAATGGAAATTAAGGCCTTAGTTAGGGGCTGGAGAGATGGCTTAGCAGTTAAGAGCACTGACTGTTCTTCCAGAGGTCCTGAATTCAATTTCCAGTAATCACCTGATGGCTCACAACCATCTGTAATGGGATCCGATGTCCTCTTTTGGTGTGTCTGAAGACAGCTACAGTGTACTCATGTACGATAGATAGATAGATAGATAGATAGATAGATAGATAGATAGATAGATAGATAGACTTTGTTTAAAAAATTCATGTCTTGTACTGTGTAGTTTCCCTTCTAAAAGGTTTTTATGAGCATATATAAAATATATAAGGAATTAAATGTAGTGGCACACTACTATGAGCAGAAAAAGACATGTTTGTGTCTTTTGACAATTTGCTTAGTGGTCCTGATTTCCCTTAATAGCTGGCCTTTGGAAAATACAAGTTCTTTATTCTGATCATAACTACTAATATTTAATTCTTAGGTTTGTTCCTTTCTCTCTCTCTCTCTCTCTCTCTCTCTCTCTCTCTCTCTCTCTCTCTCTCTCTCTCTCTCTCTGCATTTGTCTGTGTGCTGCGGAATGGTTGCAGAGACCAGGGAGAGTCCTGAAGGCAGGAGGAAAGCTATGGAGTTACATAACAAACCTTTAGCAGTCTACTATTGTTGGGTCAAGCCATGTGCTTGGAGTTGTGTTGAACTTCAGAGTCCAGGTCAGCTGCCCAGGCAAGGTGCAAAACCATGGAGGCTGTAGAGACAAGCCCAGAACCAATACCAGAGAGTTAAATGAGTAGCCAGTTTGAGTCGACCATTTCAGCAGGAGTCACTTTGGAGGTCTCCAACTATCTATCGCCTGCCCCTGTTTTTCACTTAACACACTGTTAAATGTCACTTGTAAAACAGTATCTTGGGACAGCATGTGGCCTTTTAAAGAGACACCAGGTAGCATAATATGAAGTAACGTAGACTTGAGCACAGGCTGATCCCATCACACAGTCCCAGAACGTGGGAGGCTGAAGCAGGAGGGTCGTAAATTGGAGGCCATCCTGACAACATAAGAGGATCCTTTCTATAAAAGAAAACAAAAAATCCACTTAATGGCATAGGAAAATTTTTGTATATAATAGTAAAGGGTATAAAGTATTGTGTATAGCAAATAACTCTAGATATATAAAATTGAAAATGTATATATAAATACACACTCAGAACAATACCAAGTGTGAAAACAAATACATCAAAGTATAATTTTGTTTTATAGTAAAAACATCCTTTTATAGTGGTAACAAATTTTTGTTCCTTTTACATTTTCTGTATTTTCTGTAATATCTGTAGATAAAACATTATGTTCTTAGAAGGAGTAAACAATGTTTTTCAAATTTTTGCTGTGTTTTTTTTTGTTTACAAGATCTTTATAATAAATTCTAATTAATTTTTAGATGAAGACTCCCCTCCTCCTTTTAACTTGATTGACAAACAGAGTTTGATTTTAGCCCATCCTACCTATTTCATTAGGCTGTTCCTAGTTGCTTTATCCACGTCATCATGAAACCAAGGAACTGAGGTTCTGGAACATTCTAAATATAAACCCTCTTATAATGGACTTGACAGTGGCTGGCCTGACATCCTTATGGGCTTGACAGCTGGCCTGACATCCTTAAGCCAGTTTAGCAGAAACTTTAAGGACAAAGCAGTAAAGTACCTTGTCTTGAACCCTAAGAAAGGATTTTGGGGGAAGTATAAGTATTTATGGAATTGTAAGACAAACAGCAAGGGTATGCAGTAATTCATCAGGCAGCTGAAGTCTCTGTGAGGGCCGTGGGGCAGTCCTAACAGAAATGTCCCTGTCACAGTAGTCTATCTCTCCCCTGAAATAACGTGTTTTAACAAGTGGGTTACAGGGATGACTACAGACTCGGGTGTCTTTCTTAGGAAATTTCTGTCTAGAAGAAAATGACGTAACTCAGATACCCACATAAAGAGCCATAGTCACCTGTATGTTTTAAAACGTTCCCCTCCCTTCAGTGCTTCAACGTTCTATCACACTCTGGAAATTTTGACATGTCCAGGGTGTACACCATTCCAGGAGAACTTGCCCTAAACCAAAAGAGAATCATAATTCACAGCAGTATGACTTCATCGGTCTACAAATGAGAAAACTACAGCATACAGTAAGTGATTTGACCAAAATCATAAAAGTTGGAACTGAAACCTTAGGCTTCCTAATGTTCTCCATCACTCGTCTATACTGACACGTCTTAAAACAGCACAGAGCGCTGTTCTGGGAGCCATTAGACGGTGTCCTGCCGAGGCCAGGGAGATGGCTCAGTCAGTAAAGTGCATCCCGTGCAAAGCCTGAGAGCCTGAGGTCCATCCCAGACACTGGAGTAAAAAGCTGGATGTGGTGACATAATGGGAATGGTGGCCTCTGTCTGTAATGTCAGAGCTAGGGGGCGGGGGCAGGGAGGAGCTGAGACGGGTCCACTGGCTACCTAGCATAGCCTACTCAGTGACCAGGTTGAACAGGAGACCCTGTCTCAAAAGAACAGACATATAAACAACACTGAAGGTTAATCTCTAACATGCATGTGCTTATGCGTGTACACACACACACATATACACACACGATAAGTTCTCGTCACCATCTCTTCATGTGTAGAGTAGTAATCCATATTTACATGGAAATGAACCCCTGTAGGACACAGATACTAAACTAGACAGATGATGACATAATGCCGTGCTAGCTTATGTTTCGTACACATAGAACACGGCATGCGGGAGAAGGTGCTGGCAGAGATTGTTGGTTTGGGGCTTTAGGGAAGAGAGGGCCTACCTGTTATGTGTAGTACCTTTTCCTTCAGATGTATAATTGTTAAAAAAAATGTACATGGTTATACTAAACTGTGTTCAAATCCCATAGACACTCATACCACTGGAAAGGAAATTACTTTCCAACTTAATGGGGCAATTTTGCATAACAGGTAGGACTTTGGATTCATACTGGGTCGGTGTAAATCCTGACACTGTGTCATCAGCCTTGCCTCAGCACAACTAGATATACAGATATTCCTGGATGTAAAGCAGACTAGAAAGAAGCATGAACGTGCTGGACTGAAGTTGAATCCATGTCACTTAAGTCAACTCATCCTTTTTCCTTTAAGCTAAAGTGAAGGTATGTGGAGGTGGGGATGCTTTATTGCAAGACAAAAAGAAAACAGATCATGGTTCTTTCTGCAAAACCATCCCATGATTCCTGTATGGCCTACTCCTAATGTTTGCCACAAAGGTAGCAGAAGTCCTGAGGCCCTTGAGGTTTGGCACTAAAGGCCTTCCCTGCCGCTAAGGCTGAATGGAAGCACGGGAGTTCAGAGGTATGGCGAGGACCCTTTGGTGATTCACAAGGAGCTTTTACTGTGTGCATCTTGCATAAAGAAATACGCTGAAGGAGCTGGAGAGATGGCTCAGTGGCTTACAGCACTTGCTGTTCTTGCAGAAGACCCAACCATGTTCATTTCCCAGAACCCACTTCAAGTGTTGGCTTACAAACAGCCAGCAGTACATAGAGTTCCAGGAGCGCCAACTCGTTCTTCTGGGCTCTGTAAGCATCTGCACACATGTGGTACACACATACAGAGAAGCAAACACATAGATTAAAAAATAAGTATCTATTTCTTTATTTATTTTATTTGAAGCAGGGTCCCTCTATGTTGCCCTAGCTGTTCTAGAACTCTATGAAAACTAAACTGGCCTCAAACTCACAGAGATCCATCTGCCTCTGCCTCCCAAGTTCTAGGATCAAAGGCATGTGCCACTATGCCAAAGTTCACTTTTAATATTTTTTAAAGATATATACATAATGTTCTACTAAACCAGAGCAGTTAGCCTTTTTAGACAATACCCAAGGTTTAACTCAGCTGCCTTTAAAGTGGCAGGAAAAGCATGCACAGTTAGCAAGTCGGACATTCCTTCAGCCAGCTTTTCTCTGAGGTGCTCTTGCTGCTATTAATATCTATGCCTGTCAGTCCCAGGACCCGGACAGCAATTTCATTTCATGGTTTGCTACCGTGCTCCAAATCTCTGGCTTTAAAATTTCCTGTGGAAACACATGGCATGTTTTGTAAACAAAACCCTAAATCTGTTGCTAGGGACATCCCATACTAAAAATAGAACCATTACTGGACTGTAGATGAAATTGTGGCTGTTGCCATTCGAAGTGACAAAATAAATGGGGGAAAGGAACTGCCCCCACTCCCCATTCAGTTCAGAGCCCCAGAACACCTTGTATTACAGAGTACCAGCTCATAGGCCTTTGTCCAAAAGCATTTCTTCTATCAGATCTTTCAAAGAAGTGACCATAAGGAGCTTAAGAGATAGAGAGCACTAGATCTTGCCCAGTTTTTTGCTGTATCTGAGAGAATATCCAGATAAAGGAGCCAATGTAAGGCCCTGTGGGCATGGGGCACAGAGTGGCATAGGCTATCCTGTCATAAAGCCTGATAAATCACTGCAAGCTTTCAGAAGACTTTGGAGGCTCCTATATACTGACACATACATGGACTCTAGACCTGCATGGCCAGTCATGGCAAGACTAGAAAGCAGCCTGCTGTCTTCAATAGACCTCCCTATCATAGCAACCAGATATCCTGTGCTGGCATGATCGACCTGGGCTTGAGGCTCTTCCTCCACCTCCTTCCCGGGGTCTCCATTTCCCCAAAGTCTTTCTCCCTGTTTTTCTTTTCCATTCAAAGTTGTCATGTAGCTGCTGGCTAAGACAGTCTTAACTCTGCTTTCAGAAGGTCTTGTACAGCGTGAGGGGAGTGATAAGATCTGGTAGAAAGTAAGAGATTGTAGTGTTAAAAGACTGTTTCTGGAATAATCTGAGTGAGATGCATTTACAGATAACAGTGGTTCTTCTTTGTTGAGGGGCCCAAGTAGCTGCAAAGCCTCCTGTTTTAGTCACAGTGCATTTGTATGAACTGCTCTATAGATGTACAGAGGCAATGAAAACATGGCACCTCCCTTACTGCAGGCCTTTCTCAGTGAAGCTGAGCGCCTCTTCTTCCTTAACATGGTTTCTGACCCCCTTGTCCTCCCCTTCCCCTCACCGTGTCCTGCGTGGCTGAAGTGCCCTGAGGCCTTCACAGAGTTCATTCTCCAGATTCATTCTTCAGATGTGGGAATGTGTGCTTGCTCAGTGATGCTGATGGGACTCTCTTAATGAGCTGGGAACATGGTTCTTGAATAGAGTTCTGAGCCCTGGTTCTCCTGGCCAAGTAAAACAATCTGGCTCCAAGGGATGAGTAATTTTAGCAAAACTCTTTAGACCGTTTAAGGCTGTATAGGCAGCATGACTTTCCAGTTTATATGATGTAGCTTTCCCAGAGAAGAGCCAAACACTTCGAGAAATACAGAAGAATCGTTACACTCCCCACGTGAAAAGAGTCAGAGCGTAATTCTAAGGGAGCAATTCAACAGGAAGCCATAAAGGGTTCCTGAACTGCCGTGTGCCAGTATTCCTAGGTTGTGTGTAATTTACAGATTGTTAGAATTCATATTAAAAATGGGCAAGTTCAAAATGCAATGACATGTTCATATGCATGAGAGTGATTGATAGATAAGTGTTCATAAACAGAAAAGTTCCAAACAGATACACACACACACACACACACATCACACACATCACACACACACACTAAGGAGAAGTTCAGCAGCTAAGAACAATTGTTACACTTGCAGAGGACTTGGGTTCTGTTTCTAGGACCCATATGGCAGGTCCGAACCATCTGTAACTCCAGTTCCAGGGGACCTCTTTTGACCTCCAGTGATACCAGGCATGCACATGGCACACATTCATACATGCAGGCAAAAATTTGTATGTAAATAAATAAATAAACAAGCAAGGGAGACACTAAAGTAGGGAGATTGTAAGTTTGAGGCCAGCCTGAATACTTATTGACTCAGAGGCGAGCCTGGTATGCATAGTGATTTTGAGGCTAGCCTGAGATGTGTAGCAAGACCCTGACTCAAACAAACAAAAATTAAAGTAAGCTTATCCCTGATCATACATAGGTGCCCCTATCAAGTAATTAGAAACCATGCTTCACACACACACACACACACACAACTCAAAACTTTTAAAGTTTTTTAAAGTAAGTCAATGTTTGTCAAACTAAGATCTATGACCAAATCCAGCAAACCTGAGTTACTGTAACGTTTATTGGGACACAACTACTTGGATTCGTTCTACTTTGCCTAAAACTTCTTGTACACAATTGCAGGTTTGAGCAACACCAACAGTGGCCATGACTGCCATGCTGGGAGTTTTTCTATCAACTTGACAAAAGCTAGGGTCATCTGGCAAGAGGGAACATAAGGTGACCAAATGCCTCCATCAGACTTGCCTTTGGGGAAATCTGTAGGACACATTCTTAGTTCATGGTTGACGTGAGAAGGCCCATCTCACTGTGGGTTGTGCCATCCTGGGCAGATAGTCTTGACTTGTGTAAGACAACAAGGTGGGCAAGCCTTGGGAGCAAGCCAGTAAGCAGTCCCTGCATGGCCTCTCCCTTAGTGCCTGCCTCTAGGTTCCTGCCCTGAATTCCCTTCATGCTGAACTACAACTAAATAAACCCTTTCCTCTCTGAGTTGCTTTTGATCGTAGTATTGTTAGCATGGTGATAAGAAGCCCTAACTAGCACAGCTGCTTTGCAGCCCAGCACCTACTCTCTGAATGTTCCTTCACCTACAGTTTGCAGGTTCCTGTTCAAGGCAATACAGAAAATAGGTCGTAATAAATATATATGGACTGTATTAGAGTGGCTTACAGGATGTGGTCCAACTAGTCCAACAATTGCTGTCTACCAACACAAAGCCCCAAGAGTCCAGAGCTCAGTCCTCAAGCCTAGATGTCTCAGCTGGCCTTCAGTATATGCCAGAATCCCAGAGTAGGCTCTCCTGCCAATGAGAGCAAGTAGGCAAAGTGCAAAAGCTTCCTCCTTCCATGTTCTTTATGTGGGATGCCACCAGAAAGGTATAAGCCCAGATTAAAGGTGGATCCTCCTACCTCAAAAAATCTGGATTAAAAATGGGTCTTCCCATTTCAAATGGTTTAAATAAGAAAAATCCCTCACAGCTGTACCAGGCTACTTGGGGTTTAGTTCATTCCAGAAGTAGTCAAGTTGACAACCAAGAACAGCCATCACAGTTGGAAAGGGTGATTTAATTGGCTTTCTTTCACAAACTTTTAAAGGGCACTGTCAGCATCCCTCTTAAGGTCTGGATGTTAGGAGATTGGACTTTCTGTACTTATATAGAGATAAAGGCAAACACTGAGAGAAAGCCGAGCAATCTTCTGTTTGTAATTGATGCTGTTGCCATGGGACGGAAAAAGGACACTGTCCTTGCCTCCTCTTTTGGAAAAATTCAACCCATCCCATCTGGCTGTGCGGTTTTTAACTAGTCCCCAGGGAGCTGGAGAAATGCAGCCCTGTCTTTGTGCCTCCGCCTCACAGGCTGAGTGACCCACTGGGACCGAGTGGGACAGGCCTGGCGTCACCTCACATCCCAGCATCCCTGAAGAACTGGCTAGCTTGGATGGCTGTACTTTTCTTTCACTGTTCCCCTAATGGAAATCACAGAGCTACCATCCTTACTTCAGAAGAGCACTTTCCTCTTTGGAACCAAAAAATGTCAGACTAAGGAAACGGCTAATGTGTTCAAGCCACGGCGACAAGATGACCTCATTTTGTGCTAAAGGTTTCAAAAGATGAAATAATTTTTGGAACAAGAATTAACTCAGATTCAGAGTATTTGATTAACAAGATATTTTTTAATATTTCCCATGGGCATACAGACTTTTAAGTATATTACCTATTTTTCAACTAGATTAGCCAAGCATAGACTATTTTCTGCAGCCAGCAAATTCTAAGGAATGGAGAAATTTAGAGTTCATAACTCTCCCCCCTCTTTGTTTATTCGTAGACCATTTTTTAAATCTCGAGTTTCTGTTTAAGCTAACAATAGTATACGAAAATATTTGTATTAGAAATTTAGCATTTTCATAAGGACTATGGGCCAGAGAAATGGCTCAGCTGTTAAGGGCGTTTGCTGCTCTTAAAGATGGTGTGGGTTCAGTTCCCAGCATCCACATGATGGCTCATGGCATCGATAATTCCACTTACAGGACATCTGCCCTTTCTCTGACCTCCTTCCACATCAGATATACAGACAGACAGAAAGACAGACCTAATAAATCTTTTAAAATATAAATAAGATTATTTTAATACTTTGGGCACTCATGCATATTAGCAGACAGTGTATGGTTCAGGTAGAGAGAAAGCCTAGAGTGTATTTAATACCATCACAAGCCATGAGGCAGAATAAAATTATGTATTTATCTACATGTTAAAGACTAGAAGCCATATGGAAAGATATGCAGAGACGAGAAGGGCAAGGGCTGTAGAGTCAGCCAAGGCTTCCCTGAAGGATCTCAGTTAAAGGCAGGATGGAAGAGAAGAAAATGAGATCCAGTGAAACAAGCAGTGTGAGAATTTGTGCAGGAAAGATGACCTTTAGCTCCTGGATCTTAATGTGAGCCATCATGTGGTCTCCAAACAGGTGTCGCTTGTGTCCTTCTCCATTGGGTATGCTTTCTATTTCCTTTTCTCACCTTATTGTACTTTGCCAAACAAACCTGAGGAAAGCAGGCATCCTCTGAGTTTGAAAGGGAGAAGAATGGAGAGGGAGAAAGGGAATGGGGGTTGGGGGAGAGAGATTGATTCTCTGGTAAAGCTGTGCTGGTTAGTTTTTTGTCAGTTTGACA
The DNA here is from genome assembly GCF_004785775.1 of Grammomys surdaster. NCBI lineage: Eukaryota > Metazoa > Chordata > Mammalia > Rodentia > Muridae > Grammomys > Grammomys surdaster. The sequence continues at coordinate 2,901,010 of NW_021621192.1, forward strand.
AAAGCTAGAGCTATCTGGGAAGAGGGAAGCTCAATTTCAAAACTGCCTGCCTCAGATTGCCTCTAGGCCAGCCTGGGGTGCATGTTCTAGATTAATGGCGGATGTGGGAGGACTCCGCCCACTGTGGGCATTGCCACCCTGGGCACATGGTCCTCAGAGGTATAAGAAGGCAGACTGAGCAGACTATGAGAGCAGGCCAGTTCAGAGTTCCCTCGTGGCTGCTGCTTCAGTTTTTGCTTCCAGGTCTCTGTCTTGATTTCCTGCCCTTAACTCCTTCAGTTGTATATTGTGAGTTGTAAACTAGGAGTTGTAAGCTGGGAGGAAGAAGGAAAAAAAAAAACCTTTCCTCCCTAAGATGATTTAAGTCAGCATTTTATTGTAATTGAAACCTAACTAAGACAACTCTGTACTCTCATACTCATGGGACCAATCTAGCTTTTTTTATTACCAATATTTGTATGTTCTGTCTTCTAGCCCTTTGAACTTGCCAATACTGTTATATTTAAGTTTCTAACAAACAACATATAGTTAGGTCATATTTTTAAATCCATTCTATTAGTCTTTGTCTTTGAATTGGTATGTTTACACCATTCACTTTTTTAAAGATTTGTTTTCCTTTCTTTCTTCCTTCCTTCCTTCCTTTCTTTCTTTCTTTCTTTCTTTCTTTCTTTCTTTCTTTCTTTCTTTCTTTCTTTCTTTCTTTCTTTCTGTTTCTGTGTGTATGTACACATGTGTGCCAGTGCTCTCCCAGGACAGAAGAGAGCATCAAATCCCCTAGAGCAAGAGTTACAGATGGTAGTGAGCCAGTGAGTGTAGGTGCTGAGAACCAAACTTAGGTCCTCTGAAAGAACAGCAGGTGCGGTGAAAGCTAAGCCATCTCTTCAGGCCTTACACTGTTTATTTGTAATGTAATGATTGATATGTTAGAGTGTAAATCTGCTGTTTCATTTTTCCTTTGTTTTGTTTTGTTTTGTTTTGTTTTGTTTTGTTTTGTTTTGTTTCGAGACAGGGTTTCTCTGTATAGCCCTGGCTGTCCTGGAACTCACTCTGTAGACCAGGCTGGCCTCGAACTCAGAAATCCGCCTGCCGCTGCCTCCCAAGTGCTGGGATTAAAGGCGTGCGCCACCACCACCTGGTTCATTTTTTTCCTTTCTGCTTACTGTTTTTCTCACCTGTTTTCTATGGATATTTGATAATCTCACTTTGTTTTCTCTTTATTTTATTGTCTATCTATACATGTTCTTCAGAGGTTGCTGTACTGAATTATTAGTATAGATAAGTATGACCTTGCTACTACTCAGTTGTGTGGAAAGTGCTAGCTCTATTTTGTGTCCTAACTTTAAGAAGTATAAATAGGAAACTGCTGCCTCCCCACTAGTCTTCCTCCAGTACCATCCCAGTGGAGTGGGAAAAGTAACTCTTTTACAACGTGGGAATTTAGAAGTTAAGGCTACCAAGATGTCTCTATTGGTGATGCAGAAGTAGATGAGGAACCCGTCACTGGGGGAAACTCCCAGCTCCCTCCCTGATCATCTCTGGAAATACCCTTGTGGTAGGTGGGAAAGAATTATAGCCTACCTATGTTAGTGTCTAGGCCTTTGGTGATAGGAATGGGGACATTTTTGTGGAGCATTTAGATTTGCTTGAGTAAAGTGGTTATTGTACAAAAGATTTCAGTCCTTTTAAGCCTGTCCTCTAGGGGGTAGGGGCTAGCCATCCTGATCAAGCACACACCCCAGAGCCTCCTTTCAAAAATTAAGTCCCAATTTCTAGATGTTGGATCACGTCTCACCACCACCACCACCACCACCAGAAACAAGGTCTCTCTTTGTAGTCCTGGCTGTCCTGGAGCTCTCTGTGTGGTGTAGACCAAGCTAGCCTCGAACTCATAGAGGTCCTTCTTCTCTGCCTCCTAAGTGGTAGGATTTAATGTGTGCATACCCTACCCCTACCCCACCTCTAACTGAACCATTTCCTAATCACACCATAGTGGACATTTCAGACCCAAACTGTAACATATAATTAAATATTCCCTAATGTTAGGTGATCTTTAGTTTTTCAGATTCTAAACAAGACTGGCATCTGAGTGCTTCAGTCTGTCTCCAAAATTGATGATTTCCATTAAAGTCAACTTCTAGAGAAAGAATTATGAAGTCAAGAGATTAAACCTCCAAGCCAATCCTAACAAGGTTGGATTGACTGGGAGAGGCACTCTAACTTTTAAACTTTGTATCCCCTTTCAGAGCTGTCAGGTGTTGAGGAAGGAGGAGACACGGAAATGACGCAGCAGGACACAGTTCCGGTTCCTGAGAAAACCAAACAGGTAATAGTCGCCATGAGCATTGCAGCTCTGGGCTCTGAAGTCAGCCTACAGCCACTCCACACCATTCTTAACCTAAAATCAGCTGTTGCTGGGATGGAGGAAGCTTTTACTTTCTTTGCCCATGAAAAGACCATGTTTTCCTAACTATAAACGAGTGAGGCTTGTTTTCCCATTTGCTTCTTTTTTATATTTTAGTAGGAAAAATAAAATGTATTTAAGGGGCCAGAGAGAAGCCTCAGTGGTTAAGAACACTTGTTCTTGCAGAGGGCCTGGTTCAGCTCCCAGAACTCACACAGTAGTTCACACCACCTATAATGCTAGTTCCAGGAGATACAACTCCTTCTGAGCTCCACAGGCAGCAGGCATGCATGTGGTGCTCATACAGACATGCAGGCAAGCACTCATACAAATAAAATAAGTATAAGAAAATGTGTACAATGTAAACAGTTATGTTGACCTAGGATTTAATATCACATCTCCATTAAAAATTCAACCTTGTTCTTGTGGACATAGGTCTTCTAATACAACACACAGCATAAGGAGATGGAACATTAGCATGAACACAAAAGCAGTATTACAGTCCCAGTTGGTATCTCCATGATACTGCTATGTACAAAGGACCCTTGGAGCCTTGGGACCTAGTCTCCCCTAGTCTCCCTGCTGTAATTCCAGCCATAGATGCCTTCTAGAAAGGCTACACATGGACATTAAGGGCTTGGATAGCCTCTCTTTTCTAGACTGCCCATGCAGTCCCTCTGATACTCCCATGGCTCCCTGTGCATGCTCTTCATTTGATTCTTCCTCTGGAATTCATCCCTACTTTGCTTGGACTGGACCTCACATTTGTTTTACTGAGTCTACATCTCCAGTGTACCAATTCGTTTGTTTGTTTGTTTGTTTGTTTGTTTGTTTGTTTGTTTGAGACAGAGTTTCTCTGTGTATACCTGGCTGTCCTGGAACTCACTCTATAATCCAGGCTGTCCCTGAACTCAAGGGACCACCTGCCTCTGCCCCTGAATATTGGTGCTAAAGGCATACACCACCATGCCCATGTGCTGCTCTTTATCTGAGCATTTTTTTCATACTTAGTTTCCTCTATATTTCTAAAATCTAAAATTCTTCATTCTTATAAAACAAGAAACAGTCACGTAAAACATGTTTATTCTGTTTCTGTTATCATGATTTAGAGAAATGAGTCTGAGGTTATTACATCTTTAATCACATACCACTCAGGTTGTGGACTGAGCAGAGTTTCTGCTGAAAAGTCTACCTTGAAGCCCATTCCTGTGCTTTTGCCTCAGTCTTCTCTACAAGAGCTCAGTGCATTGCAACCGGCTTCCTCGGTTGCTCAAAAAAGTGCTGAGCAAGAATCCTTAACCCCGAAGTCTTTTTTATGACGTAAGCTTGGAGCTAATACCTTACTATTTCTGCCATCTTTCGTTAGTCCACTTTCAAGGGGGAGAATCACAGAGGGGCCTGAAGACACTCCAGGATGATCAGGAATAGGCTTAACTCCTACATTTTTTTCAACCCATGAAGCTAAAAGAAAGGCATAGCCAACAACAGTGCTGAAATGGGCATAGGTTATTTTTGTTCACAAGGGGAGGCAAGGAAATAGGCACAAGGAGTCATTGTTCAGAGGAGCAATCTGACAGTGTTTCTCTCTTTTTTTTATTTTTTATTACATTTATTTTTTGGTGGTGGTGGGGTGTGTGTGTGTGTGTGTGTGTACATTCCTAAGTGTGGAGGTCAGAGGATAACTTGAAATCACTTCTTTCCTTCATCCATGTGGGCTCTGAGGACTGAGCTCAGGTCGTCAGGCTGAATTCCTCAATTACTTAGCGAAGCCCAGGAATAATTCTTCATACCTTTGTTCTGCTTGGGATTATTTTTTCATGTAAAGTAATTTGTATTTACAACTGAGCAACGTTTTTAGTCTGCTTCCTTACAAGAGTCTAAGGATCCCAGGAGCTCTGTTCATTTGATCCTCTGAACCTGATAACCCACGCTGGTAATGCTAGGAGCTATGAATCACTGGTGGCTGGTCCATAGGTAGAAGCAAAAGTCTTCTCCCCATAAACCCATAAAAGGCTATGTTAGACACTTGCTGAGACATCAGAGAGCTTATGGCTTGGGGGAAAGACAAATCTGTGAAGTATACCCCTAATTTTATTAAAGAGTTTTTATGGGGCTGGAGACATAGCTCAGCAGTTAAGAGCACCGACAGCTCTTCCATAGGTCCTGAGTTCAATTCCCAGCAACCACATGGTGATTCACAACCATCTGTAATGGGATCTGATGCCCTCTTCTAGTGTGTCTGAAGAGAGCAATAGTGTACTCATATACATAAAATAAAAAATAAATCTTTAAAAAAGAGAAAGAGAGTTTTGACGTAACTGAGTAATATATAAACGTAAGTTCTCCTTTACCTCTGGTTTTGTTCTTCATGGTTTTAAGATTTATCAATCTAGAATAAGTTATATATTTTTTTCTTCAAAAATCATAGTTTTGATCATATTCACCCTCAGTTTCCCCCAGCGCCTCTTATAGCCACCTTCTACTTCCTCCCTCGACCTCATCTTCATTTTTATTAAAAATTAAAAAAAAAAGCCTCCCAAGTCCAATTTGTAGTGCTCATATACTCATGGATGTAGGCAATCCACTATGTGGTCAGTCCCCCTGGGAACACATCTAAAGGAAAATTCACTCTCCCTCCACCAGAAGCCATCCTCTGTCAGTAGCTCCTCAGTCAGGTATGGGGGCTCATGAACCCACCTTCCATGCTAGAGTGCTGACCGGCTTAATCTAGTGCAGATCTTGTGCAGACAACCACAGTTTGTGCGAATTGATGAGCACAGTGGTCCCATGTGTCTGAAAGACACTGTTTTACTCTGGTCCCCCCCCCCCCACCGCACCACATCCCCTCCCCCCCTCTCTGTGATCTCTGGCTCTTAATAGTTTTCCTGTCTCCTCTTCCACAGTGATGGTCTCCAAACCTTAGGATAGCGACAACGTTCCATTTGTGGCAGAGCGCTCTATAAACACTCATTCTCTGCACTTTGACCAATATATACTTCCTGCCCATCACTTACTAGCTGCCTCTGTTAGCCCATGAACTGTGGTAGCAACACAGTACCTGTGTTGCAGTGTCCCTTACAGAGACCCTAAAATACACAATGCCTATGCCATCCACCTCACATTCAAGATGAGAGAGAAAGACCAAACTTACTTAACTAATTCATTTTGTTATCATTTTGACCTAACTGTGCTTACTTTTAAACTGTTATATACAATTAAAACAAAACAAAAAACAAACAAGTATACCGTGAGTTTGGTACTGCCCTTTCACCCTTTAGTTTTGAAGGATAGCTTTTCTGGATGTGGTAATGTAGACTGACAAGTGGTTTACTTCAGGGCCCTCTTTGGTTTCCTTCCCTGTCATCCTTGATTTTATGTCTACTTAGAGATCTTCGGCTATTCCGATGGGTTGCTTTTCATGGGTTTGAACCTTTTTATCTCATTGTTCCTTTGATGCTGTTTGTGTTTGGTATGCTTGCTATGCTAATGAGACTATGGTGATAAAGTTTCTTTTCTAGTCATAACTGTGAGACTTCTCAGAAGCCTCCTGTATCTAGGTATCTATCTCTTTCCCAAGATTTAGGGATTTTTCCTTTATTCAATCTGTTTTCTGTTTGTCATGACCTCCCTCTTCTATATTGATGGCATCCTGGGGACTTTCTGTTTCTGGATTCTTGTTTCAAAGCTTGCATTCTTCAACTTTCCCTTTAACCCCTGACATTCTGTCTTCCACTTGACCTCATCTACTTATGAGACTCTCCTAAGTTATTTGACCTATTAAGCTTTTCTCTCCCAAATTTCTGATGTTTTTAAAAATCTTTTTATTGAATTGCTCTTTAAAATCCTACATAATCATTCACTTCACTAAGATGTTAATGTTCTCTTTGAATTCATAAGTCATCCTTAAAATCATCATTGGAATTCTTTGTCTAGACTTTCTTCCTCTTTGCTATTGGTGGGCCATAAATCCACTCAGAAAGCTGTTTGTTAGACCCACAGTAGTCATGCTATCTGATCTGGCATGTAGCAAGCAGCAATGGCAATAGTCTTATGGGGTTCCGAATTTCAGAGGCATCCCTGGCCAACAACTGATATGAAGGTAGTCTATCTACCCTTGGCACTGGGACTTTCAGTCGACAACCTGTTGGCTTCTGAGAATAACCCTTTCCACCCATGCAAGGCGCCTCTTGTACTTAAACTCATTAGCCATTGTTTTAATAATATAGTCCTTACTTCAGCCAACTAAGCCTCAGTAGGGTTGTCAGGTAAGTGGCAATACCATTGTATCTGATTGTACCTGCCTAGTCATCAAGGAGGCACTACTTGAGGATTAGGAGTATGGACTTGCTGGAGAAAGTATGTCACTGGGGATGGGCCTTGAGGTTTCAAAAGTCCAAATCAGGCCTACTCAGCCTCTCTCTCTCTCTCTCTCTCTCTCTCTCTCTCTCTCTCTCTCTCTCTCTCCTTCCCTACAAACCCCTCCCCATTATCCCCTATGGATCAGGACATGGCCTTCAGCTATTGCTCCACCACATGCCTGTCTGATGCCATGTTCCCACCATGATAATACTAGACTAAACTATAAGCCAGCCCCAATTAAATGCCTTGGTCATGGTGTCTCCTCACAGCAATAGAACAGTGACCAAGACACTGTTGGCTGTGACCAGACTTTATATGAGGCCAATGAGAAGCCTCTAATGGCACCTGATGGCAGATGGCTCATACTTTGGTAAGGGCGTCTGCTTCCTATTTCCAGGGGGAAGCAATGAACTGTTGGCTTTTATGTGAACAATTAATTGCTAGGGATTCTAATTTCTGTTGTACTCTGCTATGTATCTCCTTTTACATCTGTTTTTCCACTGGTGGCCAATTTAGAACATGCCAGTTCTCCTTCCCATACCTATGAATTGAAGTCTCTAAGTATAGTCCAACTGTTAGGACAGATTATCCCAGCCCAATTCTCAGGAATCACTACTACCTATCACTCTAAATCCAGGACACTGACTACTTCTGCTTTCTCATTTCGTGTAGTCTCTGTGACCGTTGTAGTACTATAGCCACCCATTCCTGTTCTGTGTTCCTACTCAGACAGTCCACATAACCTGCATCTGCGAAGATGGGTGATCTCCTTTCCCATACTACACACAGCTTAGCTCTTGAAGCTCAGTGGCTTGAATGGACACTGGCCCCAAGATATCCTGCATGGCATTGGTGATAGAGCTTGTAGACACTACACCACATTGCTGTAAATATGCATACCACCATTATAGGATTTGATTCTGTGCTATCTCAGAAAAAGCCTTACCAACAGCCTTCAATCTCACCCTTCCTTCGATAAGCTCTTTTTGTTGTTACTGAGGTGGGGCCAGTGGATTATACCCGTTGTAGTGTTTTCTATACAGCCAGCAGTTGCTTTTCTAGCATTGCATATTGAACTTTGTCCTGATATTAGAACTCTATTGGAACCATTTGTTCTGATTGTTTTGCCATAGCACCCATATATAGATTTCTGAGCTTCTGGTAATCTCTCACATAAAAGGACATTGGCAATAGGACATTCAGATGTCCGTGTGTCCCATAAGGATCTTAACCTGCTCAGAAGCCTCTTGAGATGTTTTATCACAATCCCATATGGCACCTTTGTTATCAAGCTTTCAGAGGATAAAAATTTGGGCAAAAAGGGCTATGAAGGATTCCACAAGCCCCAAGCAGTTCTTTTGCATTTATAGCCACAGGCTGCTATAATACTTTTTCTAGTGACTTTTTCTCATGTCATACCCATCTTATCAGATGATAGTAATCCCCAGACTTTCACAGCTGTGCCTGGCCTTTGCAACTGGTGTGGCTTCATCTGCTATTTTTTTAGAGACACCTATATCTTCTCAATGCTATTCTAAACCTGTGAAGTACTCAAAGGTTAGAGTTATGTCATTGTCTTAGTTACTTTTCTGTTGCTGTGATAAAACACTATGACCAAGGCAACTTGAATAAAAGAATGAGTTTATTGTGGCTCAAGGTTTCAGAGGGTCAGAATCCATACATCAGGTGGAGGTATGGGTCTCACCGCTCTTGTCGATCATCTGCTGATTTGGTCCACGAGGGCAATGGGAGCAAAGATCACAAGTGGGGCTTCAGAAGCCCTGTGAATACATATGGTAAATGACCGAGCCAGAACCAGCTATCAGAAGGCAGATTAATTTTACTTAGGGTGATTCAAGGCGTATAGAGTTTTGCAGTACTGAGGGTAGGAACATCCAGGATGAGCAATGGTCATTGGTTGAGGACTTAGAGTATGGAAATGCCTCATTAGCATGGGGGAGCATTTCAGGTATCTCAGTTGTTGGCTGAACAGGTACTTATCAGGAGTAAGGAAATTGATCCTGTAATTGAGACTACATGACATTCCTCAGGTAGAATCATATGCTTTGGGGTTTTGAGGTTAGAGAAGGAGAAGCCCTGCTAATGAAGGGAGTCCCCCATTGTGTGCCACATGGCAGCTTCTATAAGCACAAAGTAGAGAGAGAAAGCTTTTAAACCTCAAAGCTTGCCTCTAGTGACACTTTCTCCAGCAAGGCCACACCTCCTAGACCTCAGTGGGGACCAACTGTTCAAATCCTATGGTGGGGGTGAGGGATGCATTTCATTCAAACCACTACAGTCATCTATATAATGAAACATCTTTTATAAAAAGTAGGCAAGATAGCAAAAGAAGATCCAGGGCCACTATCTCACAACCTCAGGAGAAAACGTGCAAGTCTAGTGTTGACCACTGAGAGTAAATAGAGATTGGCTTGGAATCCAGTAGCTCAGGGGAACTAAAAAAATACGTCAGCAAAGTCTAAGACAACATAGAAAGGCCCTATCACTTCTCTGTTGTTCAGTAAGAAGAGTGGAGCTGAGCAAAGTGTCATTGGAAGGGGATACTGTCTTATTTAGCTCTCTGTAATCCATAGACACCTTCCAGGAGCCATCTGTCTTCGTCACAGGCTTTGGGCTGGGTGAATACTCTCTCTGTCTTCTAATTCCTCTGTTGCTGTAATTTTGTCATAGCTCCCAAGCAGACTATACTGTTTGATATGTGCCATGCACACATACTTTACAGTAGGTAACTTTATAGAAAAAGAAGCAACACCAAAAGGAAAGAGATGATAGAAGAAATAGAATGGTAAATGCTTCTAGTCCCCTGTGGTGACCAATCATATGGGAAGCCAGCTTAGTCTGTACCTCTGCTGTCATTGACCACCTTGTCTGTGTATCACCTGATCAGGGACACTGCGCTATTTGACTTCTTCCTTCTTCCCTGTGGTGGTCACTGGTGGTTTGTGGATAGAGCTGGCTATAATTACTGTGGATAGTCATGTACCTCAGGACAAAATAGGAGGAGCTGCAAGCTGTCTGCTGTCTGGTAGTTCTGTGGGCTTTCAAACGTCTGGTTAAAGGGAAAGAAAGCCCTTCGAGGTTACAGTGACCTATACTACAGTGGATGTTCACCCTCCCTCTCAGAGCTCTTGAGGGCCCTAAAGGGGGCGTGACTTCTGCTCTGCTCTGTGACTCTGATTTCCACCTGGACTCTCTATACCTTTGCCTTATAGCTGGATCAGCTCTCCTGACTAAATCAGTGGAGGAAACACTGTGTATGACCCTGACAGTCAGCAGTGATAGGACAATCCAGGGAGCGACCCTCAAACCTCAAGCTCAGATCTGTTCCTTTGTACTTTGCAGTTAATTTTCTTTTTTTTTTTCTTTTTTTTTCTTTTTTTTTTATTTTTTTTTTTTTTTTTAATTTCTTTTTTTTTTTTTTTTTTAAAAAGAAAAGAGT